>NC_034203.2:9471406-9805406 GCF_002021735.2 Oncorhynchus kisutch
CAAATCGCACATTTTTGGTGAGTCGTATCACAATGGAAAAGAAGGGATTAAAAGTAAACAATCGCTACAATTTGCGAAACCAGTTCCATTGAAAATAACATTTGTAAGGTTTCATTAGTTGTTGCTTTTTGTGGTTCTGACTAGCAGTAAGACATTAAACGCATTGCTAAGCAAAATGACATAGTTAGACATTTGTTTCCTTACCTTGAAAGTAGTCTATGGACAAGGAGAGAGAGACTGCCACCAAAAATCAATGAAAGTCAATCTCCCCCATTTATTGTTGCCCAAATCATCTTTGAATCATTTTTTTACCAAGTCGTTGAGCTATACAACACATTTAAGACATGATCTGGGCATGACATTTATAGGTAAGGAAACAAATATCTAACTATGCAATTTTGCTGTACTACCCCTTTAATCCTTCTGGTTCGACTGTTACAGAGAGATCTGTTCAAAGGAACTGTTGACAAATGTTTAGGTCGATATCAACAAGCTTGGATGCATGCTAGACGAAATAGGGGATACATCAGTTGCGAACAACGCACTGTACAAATTGAACATAGAATCTGATATTAAAGTGAGCTGTTACTCTCAGAGAATACAAAATGTGACACCTTTTCAAAACAAGATGAACTCCATTGTTCAGGTTTCACAACAGTCACAGACACTCGTATACTTCCACAGGAAGATTTACTTTCACAAAGCATTTCTCAGAGAAACACCGCAATATATTATTAGTTCATTGGAATGTTATTCAGTCTCAAATACAATAGTACCACCAGCATGATCTGGCCATTTTTAAGCAAAGCTGTTCATTATTTCAATACACAACAAATATATCATCCCCAGATAAGACAGCCTATTCCTAGACCATGGAAAGTGTCGGTTTAGCAAGGTGATCGCAGGTATCACATAACGTCCCCTTCTCCCTGCTCACGAGTCTGTAGCTGCAGTTTTATAACCGCTTATCAGTTATTATGGACGCTTCTAGTCAGTGTTATAACCCATTATAAAGGACGTTATAAAGCGTTATGCGTATGTACGGGTGTTACCAAACTAATCCCTCTGTTTCCCTCAGTAAGGTCCTGTTCACACACGTTCGTTTTTTCGCTCTTGACACTTTGTTGGAGCCGCAATCAAGGGAGGTGAGAAAGTGCTAGTGGACGATTCCATAGTTATTAGCCTTTTGTGAAGCTGAAGAAATCAAGCAGTGACGAGTGCAGGGCAAGCCCTCTCTAACGTCCACTAAGGAAAGGCATCATCTCTGGGCCTATTCACCGTGGCTCAGATAGTAGCAAAAGGGTGGCGATAGGCTGCCTCATACTGGGCACTTGTCAGTAGTCACATTGCTGGGGTTCTTTGTGTGCTTTGGGGGGGGGGGGGGGGGGTATGGGTAAGGACAGACCAGTTATGGTCTAGTTACGGTCAAGAGGTTGATAGGATCACAGGGTGATGGCAAGCTTTTGTCGTGGTTCATCCCTAATAAAACATTTAAAAATGCAACAATACTGTGATTTCGGGCGATTCTTTTTGTTTGTGTGCCCTGGTTGATCCTTTAGCCCTGGATGTGGGGCTAGTCAGTTTGACACCCTGGCGAGGGTAGTCAGTTCATTGGGCAGTGCAGAGGGTCTGCATAGAATGGAAGGTTCTAGACTGGGTACCAGTTACAATCCAGTCAGTTGTCCAGGCAATGGAAGGTTCTAGACTTGGTATTGGTTATAAACCAGTCAGTTGTCTGGAGAATGGACGGTTCTAGACTCGGTACTGTATGTACAGCAGGCACTACAGTATGGCTATTGGCTACATGTGGGTGTGGTGATGTATCACATGATGACAGCGTGGTGGGGGGTGCTGGTGGTAGCGGGTTTGGGGAGGGCCAGTCAGGGTCCTCCTGGGTGACTTCCATGTAGCGCACTCTGGGGGTCTTCCCCTTCCGACAGAACAGCCAGGAGAGGAACGTTGAGCTGAAACGCTCATTAGCAGACTAGAAATGATACATAGACAAGAAAACAGCATAGACCACAGTTGCAGTAGGTACTTTTCAATTGCTGCAGAGCAAGTAGTATTTTTCCTTTTTATTCCTAGTAAGAATGCATGATATACCAGACTAAATATCAGTGTTGGACGATAATCTCTAAAAAAACATGATATCGGTATCAATATCAGTGAATATCGCATCAGGTCAATATTCTTTCATATCCAATATTCAGATGATATTTTATATCCAAAATAATCTGCCGCTTAATCTCAAGGTGTGCTAGTATAAAAATTTGCAGATGTTTCTGAAAAGCAGTTTTTGACATCCGGTATTGTCTACAAGATAGCCTAGCGGTTAGAGTGTTGGGTTAGTAACTGAAAGGTCACTGGTTCGCGTACACAAGGTGAAAAATCTGTCAATCTGCCCCTGAGCAAGGCACTTAACCCTAATTTACTCCAGGAGGGCTGTACTACTATGGCTGACCCTGTGAAACAACACATTTCACTGCACCTATCTGGTCTATGTGAGAATAAAACCATTTTTTATTTTTATTTTGATCATAGAACCTAATAATGGTCATAGGACTGAAACTTTCCATACCGGTGCATCTATATCGATGCATCTGTAATTCCTAGTCATTTTAATGTAAATTGTTCATTCGTAGCAAAGCTAGAACAGTAAGAAAAACAGTGATTTTTGAATGCTTGCTTCAACAATCACTGTAGGCATCTCTTATTTTCCATTCACAGCCTTCTTCGATCATGAAAAGGACCGACAAATTCAGCACAAAATTAACACATTGAATGTAAAGCACCTCAGAAGCCAGAGCAAGGATCAATGTGTCAACGTTCTCCATGCACAGCGGGGGGAAAGGGAGGGAGCCCTACTTGGGGTCAAAAAGATGCACTAGGTCTAGAGTGAAAGAGAGAAAAAGACGCAAAGCCGAAAATGGTCCAACGGGAGGTGTGTGAGCACCCCCCCCCCCCCCCCTCCTGCTCGTCTCTGGCTACTGATCATACATAGTAAGGGGTGATGACAAGGTTACAAGAAAAGTCAAGGGTGTCACTCAGGACAACTGTCAAAAATAAAAACGCATATGCCTATGGATTCATTAAGAAATATTGATTCAATGTGAGTGTAGTATTTGATTACTTTGGGATTGTTGTATCAATTGATTGGGTTAGTGCGATTTAATAAATCACAGATTTCTACATTCAAGATTCTCAACAAGCTGTCAATTAATTGGCTATAGAGATTAATTGTACATATGAAATTCCCTATAATATACCTCGAATAGAAAAGACACAGCCGCATTCACTATTACAGTGACGACCACTGCTATGCACCATTCAAGGGAACACACACAATCTACAGGGAAAGGCTGCAATGGGATGGGGTTGCCTAGAATCTCAAAACAAAAGCATCACAAGGCAAGGCATACACTACAGTACATGACATCATGTCAGGCAAAGGCAGCCATTTTGTGTCGACCATTGAGATCGGTTTGAACAAAATTAGGTTAACTAGGTCATTTTGCTGCTCATACAAACTATGGACAATTTAATTTACATATCAGATGAGGTACAGTGCCTTTCAAAAGTATTCATCCACCTTGGCGCTTTTTCTATTTTGTTGCATTACAACCTGTAATTTAAATTTGATTTTTATTTGGATTTCATGTACTGGACATAAACAATATAGTCCAAATCGGTGAAGTGAAATGAAAAGAAATAATATGGGATTTTTTTTTTTGCTAGCTAGCCTTTTCACATCGGTTACATATACACCTGTTCTGAAAGGCCCCAGAGTTTGCAACACCACTAAGCAAGGGGCACCACCAAGCAAGCGGCACCATGAAGACCAAGGAACTCTCCAAACAGGTCAGGGACAAAGTTGTGGAGAAGTACAGCTCAGGGTTGGGTTATAAAAAAATATAAAAAACTTTGAACATCCCAGGGAGCACAATTAAATCCATTATTAAAAAATGGAAAGAATATGGCACCACAACAAACCTGTAAGAGAGGGCCGCCAACCAAAACACAAAGACCAGGCAAGGAGGGCATTGATCAAAGAGGCAACAAAGAGATCAAAGATAACCTTGAAGGAGCTGCAAAGCTCCACATCGGAGATTGGAGTATCTGTCCATTGGACCACTTTAAGGCGTACACTCCACAGAGCTGGGCTTTACGGAAGAGTGGCCAGAAAAAAAGCCATTGCTTAAAACCTGTTAAGGCTAGGGCAGAATACTGCCCCCGTTGGTGAAATGCGTGCCCATAGTAAACAGAAAAAAAATCTGTAAAAAATTGCTAATATATGCATATAATAAATATTATTGAATAGAAAACACTCTAAAGCTTCTAAAACCGTTTAAATTATGTCTGTAAGTAAAGCAGAACTCTCAGGGCACTCATTCTCCCAAACTCTCTCTTGTCATCCAAAAAGTTGGCCCAACTTTGACGTCATCGCCCCCACCCTTCCCAAGCACCTACGGTCCTGGGAACACTTCCTATGCCTTCAGCGCGGTGTCCGCTTTCAATGGGGCTTCTCATTGTTTGAATCGCGCGCTCACGAGATTAATGACGTACCGAAACCTTTCGGTCACGCGAGAATACAGGTTACTTTAAGCGCAATCTGCGCCTGTGCTGTCTTTCTTCAAAGATTGATTAAACGATGCGTGTGTTTCTCTTTGTCCTGAGAATTGCGGTGAAGCTATATAGCATGCTAACGCTGTGTTCTGAACCAAGTTTGACAAGTTTAGTCGACATATAATATGTAATTTCGACGTTTTGGTGCGAACTAACTTTACTTTTTGGCTGCATTTCAACCGAAATATGTCGTGTTTGATAACCGAAAGACACAGACTTCAAAACTAAAGCTGTTTTTGGTAAGTATAAACCCTTCCAGGTCTTCTGATGGAAGAACAGCAAAGGTAAGGGAACATTTATGTGTTAAATTTGGGTTTCTGTGGAGGAGCCAAAATGCTAATTCCTGAGCGCCGACTCACATTATAGCCTAGTGAACGAAATCTGTAAAGTTAAAAATAAATGTAACACAGCTGTTTTATTAAGAAGAAGTGTATCTTTCTAAGTATATGTAGAACATGTATATTTAGTCAACGTTTATGATGTGTATTTCTGTTATCTGGCAGAGTTACCATAATTTCTCCAGGCATTGTTGTAGCATTTTTTAGCCATGACCTTCTATGTAAACCGTGATTTATGGATATAATTAGCATATTATTGAAAAAAACATAAATGTACTGTATAACATGTCCTATTCCTGTCATCTGATGAAGACTTTCAAAAGGTTAGTGAATTATTTTACTTTTAATCCTGCTTTTGTGATTGCATCTATTGTTCTACAAAATGGCTATGTAAATTAGCCTATCTTTGGTGGTGGTTTGACATAAATATGTGCTATGTTTTCGCTGTAAAACATTTTAGAAATCTGACTTGGTGGCTAGATGAACAAGGTGTTTATCTTTCATTTGAGCTATTGGACTTGTTAATGTGTGGAGGTTAAATATTTCTAAGAATATTTTTTGCGTTCTGTGTGCTACTGTGTCAGTTGAGCAGTGGGGGGAGGTGCCCTAGTGGGACGTGTGGTGCTAAGAAGTTAATTAATTAAATAAAAAAGTAAGCAAAAACATTTGATGTTCGCCAAAGGCATGAGGGAGACTCCGCAAACATATGGAAGAAGGTACTCTGGTCAGATGAGACTAAAATGTAGCTTTTTGGCCATCAAGGAAAACGCTATGTCTGGCGCAAATCCAACAACTCTCATCACCCCGAGAACAACATCCCCACAGGGAAGCATGGTGGTGGCAGCATCATGCTGTGGGGATGTTTTCATCAGCAGGGACTGGGAAACTGGGCAGAATTGAAGGAATGATGGATGGTGCTAAATACAGGGAAAGGAGATTTGAGACTGGGACCTTTTATTGATGTGAACAAACTGATGAATTATGATGCAATATTTGAAAATGTACTTCTCAGGTTCACCTTCCAGCAGGACAATGACCCTAAGCATACTGCTAAAGCAACACTCGAGTGGTTTAAGGGGAAACATTTAAATGTCTTGGAATGAACCTGGTCAAAGCCCAGACCTCAATCCAATTGAGAATCTGTGGTAGGACTTAAAGATTGCTGTACACCAGCAGAACCCATCCAACTTGAAAGAGCTGGACCAGTTTTGCCTTGAAGAATGGGCAAAAATCGCAGTGGCTAGATGTGCCAAGCTTATAGAGACATACCCCAAGAGACTTGCAGCTGTAATTGCTGCAAAGGGTGGCTCTACAAAGTATAAACTTTTGGGGGGGATGAATACACGCTCAGGTTTTCAGTTTTTTTGTCTTATTTCTTGTTCGTTTCACCATAAAAAAAAGATTTTGCACCTTCAAAGTGGTAGGCATGTTTTGTAAATCAAATGATACAAACCCCCCAACAAATCCATTTTAATTCCAGGTTGTAAGGCAACAAAATATAATGCCAAGGGGGGTGAATACTTTCGCAGGCCACTGTATACTGTAAACAATAGCTTCAGAGTAAACTTTGCTTCATGTTAGCTCTATGAAAAACAGTAACACTAGCATTGTAAAGGTTGCATTTAGTTGTTTCTATGTAAGCATATATGCAGTTGCTGTGGATTCAATGATGGATGATGGCCACAGCCAGGTACTGGAAGGGCGAGCTGTAGTAGAGAGTAGTAATTCTTATAGTTCTTGATGTTCCTGTGGTCGACATGTGACGTTACGTTGAGACCATGGGTGACACTGGCACTGGAAACATTACAGGCACTGTTGAAGAGGAATTTGGGTTAGCATGAAGTTAACTTTCTTGGACCTAATTACTTGGGCCAGATATTGTACCTCAGATTGTTTACAGGATATGCCATGATGGTAACTGTCATCCAGAGCAAAGTCCAAGGGTGACCTTCATTGACCTTTGGATGGACTTCTTAGATATAATTGCACAACGAGGTGGCGTGGTGGAGAGTCATAATAGCCAAATAGGTGGCCCAGTTTCCTTCCCCCACAGCCCAGGCAGTGCAGTACACATTCTGACAGGGGCGTCCAATTCTGGTGACAGCTCTGGCCTCGGATCCAGAGGAAGGCCAGGACCTGGAAGGCCAAGCAGGTGAGGATCAAATCAAATTTTATTTGTCACATGCGCCGAATACAACAAGTGTAAACTTTACCGTGAAATGCTTACTTACAAGCCCTTAACCAACAGTGCAGTTCAAGACGAGGTAAGAAAATATTTACCAATTAGACTAAAATAAAAGGTAATAATTAAAAGTGACACAATAAGAATAACAATGACGAGGCTATATACAGGGGGCACCGGTACTGAGTCAGTGTGCGGGGGTAGAGGTTAGTTGAGGTAATTTGTACATGAAGGTGGGGGTGAAGTGACTATGCACAGATAATAAACAGCAAGTAGTAGCAGTGTACCAAAAGGTTCTGGGTCAGCACAGAGAACAGCAGAGGGCCTGAGATCAGACTGGATGGGGGCTGTGATTGGAGATCAATCAAAACAACAGTATATCATGATACATGTTATTCATGGAGCACATCTGATTCTACAGAAAAAAATCTCAAAGTGATTTACATAAAGGTTGAGCATAAATGGAAGAGCTGAATGTCTGTTCCCAATGGCAAACAATCTCATAAAGAATGTGGTTTGGATGTTTAGTACAGCGTCTGTTGAAACACTCGGCTCAGGTAATGCGAGCTAAAATATGTAGGAGAGAGAGATCCACACAACTCGTGAAGGCGATGATTAGGATGACAGCAACGTCAATGAAGTGGAACTAGAAGTCTCCTGGGTTGCTGAGGATCTAGAAACAGAGAAGCACAAGCCCTTAAAACTGATCTCAAACCAGCCGGTACCCTGTTTGTAAGTTCATCAAAGCTGCTAAACTGATCGGGGACAAGTACTCAGAGTAGAGGAATGTGACACTGAGGTACTGGATGATGCTGTACAGGGCCATGAACTTGAACAGACAGAAGCAGCTCGGCCCTCCCTGTGGAGAAACAACAAGCCATCATTCAGTCTGGTATTTGGTATTTTATTAGGATCCCCATTAGCTGTTGCAAAAGCAGCAATCGTTAGGCAAGGGTAATTTCAGTGTAGGAAAGGATGAAACAGCGTCTGTGCCACCAGTAAGTACAGATAGTAGTATAAATCCCCTGGCACAGTCCCCGCAGCCGGGCAACCTTCTCACGGTTTATGGAAGGAAATGCTGTAGGAACGCTCAACCGGTGTCGCTCATTCAGCCGACAGAAACTTTCAACCGGTTTTCCCCATTAAGCAGCGAGTCGGAGTCAGAGGCCGAGTCTTCTCTGGTCTCTACTCCTCCCGTTACGGGGTCTGAGACGCCGAAGCTTCCCACCATTAGCTCTGACAAATTGAAAACTCTAGTCATTGGCGACTCCATTACCCGCAGTATTAGACTTAAAACGAATCATCCAGCGATCATACACTGTTTACCAGGGGGCAGGGCTACCGACGTTAAGGCTAATCTGAAGATGGTGCTGGCTAAAGCTAAAAATGGCGAGTATAGAGATATTGTTATCCACGTCGGCACCAACGATGTTAGGATGAAACAGTCAGAGATCACCAAGCGCAACATAGCTTTTGCGTGTAAATCAGCTAGAAAGATGTGTCAGCATCGAGTAATTGTCTCTGGCCCCCTCCCAGTTAGGGGGAGTGATGAGCTCTACAGCAGAGTCTCACAACTCAATCGCTGGTTGAAAACTGTTTTCTGCCCCTCCCAAAAGATAGAATTTGTAGATAATTGGCCCTCTTTCTGGGAATCACCCACAAACAGGACCAAGCCTGACCTGCTGAGGAGTGACGGACTCCATCCTAGCTGGAGGGGTGCTCTCATCTTATCTACCAACATAGACAGGGCTCTAACTCCTCTAGCTCCACAATGAAATAGGGTGCAGGCCAGGCAGCAGGCTGTTAGCCAGCCTGCCAGCATA
The DNA here is from genome assembly GCF_002021735.2 of Oncorhynchus kisutch. NCBI lineage: Eukaryota > Metazoa > Chordata > Actinopteri > Salmoniformes > Salmonidae > Oncorhynchus > Oncorhynchus kisutch. Next base: position 9,480,373 of record NC_034203.2, read on the forward strand.
GTGGAGTCTGCCACTAGCACAGTCAGTGTAGTCAGCTCAGCTATCACCATTGAGACTGTGTCTGTTTTATTTATTTATTTATTTTACCTTTATTTAACCAGGTAGGCAAGTTGAGAACAAGTTCTCATTTACAATTGCGACCTGGCCAAGATAAAGCAAAGCAGTTCGACAGATAAAACGACACAGAGTTACACATGGAGTAAAAACAAACATACAGTCAATAATGCAGTATAAACAAGTCTATATACAATGTGAGCAAATGAGGTGAGAAGGGAGGTAAAGGCAAAAAAAGGCCATGATGGCAAAGTAAATACAATATAGCAAGTAAAATACTGGAATGGTAGTTTTGCAATGGAAAATGCCTGTGCCTCGATCTAGGTTGGGCAAAACTAAACATGGCGGTGTTCGCCTTAGCAATCTCACTAGGATAAAGACCACCTCCATTCCTGTCATTATTGAAAGAGATCATGATACCTCACATCTCAAAATAGGGCTACTTAATGTTAGATCCCTTACTTCAAAGTATAGTCAATGAACTAATCACTGATCATAATCTTGATGTGATTGGCCTGACTGAAACATGGCTTAAGCCTGATGAATTTACTGTGTTAAATGAGGCCTCACCTCCTGGCTACACTAGTGACCATATCCCCCATGCATCCCGCAAAGGCGGAGGTGTTGCTAACATTTACAATAGCAAATTTCAATTTACAAAAAAAAAAATGACGTTTTCGTCTTTTGAGCTTCTAGTCATGAAATCTATGCAGCCTACTCAATCACTTTTTATAGCTACTGTTTACAGGCCTCCTGGGCCATATACAGCGTTCCTCACTGAGTTCCCTGAATTCCTATCGGACCTTGTAGTCATAGCAGATACTATTCTAATCTTTGGTGACTTTAATATTCACATGGAAAAGTCCACAGACCCACTCCAAAAGGCTTTCGGAGCCATCATCGACTCAGTGGTGGGTTTTGTCCAACATGTCTCTGGACCCACTCACTGTCACAGTCATACGCTGGACCTAGTTTTGTCCCATGGAATAAATGTTGTGGATCTTAATGTTTTATCTCATAATCCTGGACTATCGGACCACCATTTTATTACGTTTGCAATTGCAACAAATAAATTCACAGACAACACAAAGATTCCTTGATGTCCTTCCAGATTCCCTCTGTCTACCCAAGGATGCCAGAGAACAAAAATCAGTTAACCACCTAACTGAGGAACTCAATTTAACCTTGCGCAATACCCTAGATGCAGTTGCACCCCTAAAAACTAAAAACATTTATCATAAGAAACTAGCTCCCTGGTACACAGAAAATACCCGAGCTCTGAAGCAAGCTTCCAGAAAATTGGAATGGAAATGGCGCCACACCAAACTAGAAGTCTTCCGACTAGCTTGGAAAGTCAGTACCGTGCAGTACCGAAGAGCCCTTACTGCTGCTCGATCATCCTATTTTTCCAACTTAATTGAGGAAAATAAGAACAATCCGATATTCCTTTTTGATACTGTCGCAAAGCTAACTAAAAAGCAGCATTCCCCAAGAGAGGATGACTTTCACTTTAGCATTGATAAATTCATGAACTTCTTTGAGGAAAAGATTATGAATATAAGAAAGCAAATTACGGACTCCTCTTTAAATCTGCGTATTCCTTCAAAGCTCAGTTGTCCTGAGTCTGCACAACTCTCCCAGGACCTAAGATCAAGAGAGACGCTCAAGTGTTTTAGTACTATATCTCTTGACACAATGATGAAAATAATCATGGCCTCTAAACCTTCAAGCTGCATACTGGACCCTATTCCAACTAAACTACTGAAAGAGCTGCTTCCTGTGCTTGGCCCTCCTATGTTGAACATAATAAACGTCTCTCTATCCACCGGATGTGTACCAAACTCACTAAAAGTGGCAGTAATAAAGCCTCTCTTGAAAAAGCCAAACCTTGACCCAGAAAATATAAACAACTATCGGCCTATATCGAATCTTCCATTCCTCTCAAAAATTTTAGAAAAGGCTGTTGCGCAGCAACTTACTGCCTTCCTGAAGACAAACAATGTATACGAAATGCTTCAGTCTGGTTTTAGACCCCATCATAGCACTGAGACGGCACTTGTGAAGGTGGTAAATGACATTTTAATGGCATCGGACCGAGGCTCTGCATCTGTCCTCGTGCTCCTAGAGCTTAGTGCTGCTTTTGATTTCATCGATCACCACATTCTTTTGGAGAGATTGGAAACCCAAATTGGTCTACACGGACAAGTTCTGGCCTGGTTTAGATCTTCTCTGTCGGAAAGATATCAGTTTGTCTCTGTGAATGGTTTGTCCTCTGACAAATCAACTGTAAATTTCGGTGTTCCTCAAGGTTCCGTTTTAGGACCACTATTGTTTCCACTATATATTTTACCTCTTGGGGATGTTATTCGAAAACATAATGTTAACTTTCACTGCTATGCGGATGACACACAGCTGTACATTTCAATGAAACATGGTGAAGCCCCAAAATTGCCCTTGCTAGAAGCATGTGTTTCAGACATAAGGAAGTGGATGGCTGCAAACTTTCTACTTTTAAACTCAGACAAAACAGAGACACTTGTTCTAAGTCCCAAGAAACAAAGAGATCTTCTGTTGAATCTGACAATTAATCTTAATGGTTGTACAGTTGTCTCAAATAAAACTGTAAAGGACCTGGGCGTTACTCTGGACCCTGATCTCTCTTTTGAAGAACATATCAAGACCATTTCAAGGACAGCTTTTTTCCATCTATGTAACATTGCAAAAATCAGAAACTTTCTGTCCAAAAATGATGCAGAAAAATTAATCCATGCTTTTGTCACTTCTAGGTTAGACTACTGCAATGCTCTACTTTCCGGCTACCCGGATAAAGCACTAAATAAACTTCAGTTGGTGCTAAATATGGCTGCTAGAATCCTGACTAGAACCAAAAAATTTGATCATATTACTCCAGTGCTAGCCTCTCTACACTGGCTTCCTGTCAAAGCAAGTGCTGATTTCAAGGTTTTACTGCTAACCTACAAAGCATTACATGGGCTTGCCTCTACCTATCTCTCTGATTTGGTCCTGCCGTACATACCTACACGTACGCTACGGTCACAAGACGCAGGCCTCCTAATTGTCCCTAGAATTTCTAAGCAAACAGCTGGAGGCAGGGCTTTCTCCTATAGAGCTCCATTTTTATGGAACGGTCTGCCTACCCATGTCAGAGACGCAAACTCGGTCTCAACCTTTAAGTCTTTACTGAAGACTCATCTCTTCAGTGGGTCATATGATTGAGTGTAGTCTGGCCCAGGAGTGGGAAGGTGAACGGAAAGGCTCTGGAGCAACGAACTGCCCTTGCTGTCTCTGCCTGGCCGGTTCCCCTCTTTCCACTGGGATTCTCTGCCTCTAACCCTATTACAGGGGCTGAGTCACTGGCTTACTGGGGCTCTCTCATGCCGTCCCTGGAAGGGGTGCGTCACCTGAGTGGGTTGATTCACTGATGTGGTCATCCTGTCTGGGTTGGCGCCCCCCCTTGGGTTGTGCCATGGCAGAGATCTTTGTGGGCTATACTCAGCCTTGTCTCAGGATGGTAAGTTGGTGGTTGAAGATATCCTTCTAGTGGTGTGGGGGCTGTGCTTTGGCAAAGTGGGTGGGGTTATATCCTTCCTGTTTGGCCCTGTCCGGGGGTGTCCTCGGATGGCGCCACAGTGTCTCCTGACCCCTCCTGTCTCAGCCTCCAGTATTTATGCTGCAGTAGTTTATGTGTCGGGGGGCTAGGGTCAGTTTGTTATATCTGGAGTACTTCTCCTGTCCTATTCGGTGTCCTGTGTGAATCTAAGTGTGCGTTCTCTAATTCTCTCCTTCTCTCTTTCTTTCTCTCTCTCTCTCGGAGGACCTGAGCCCTAGGACCATACCCCAGGACTACCTGACATGATGACTCCTTGCTGTCCCCAGTCCACCTGGCCGTGCTGCTGCTCCAGTTTCAACTGTTCTGCCTTATTATTATTCGACCATGCCTGTCATTTATGAACATTTGAACATCTTGGCCATGTTCTGTTATAATCTCCACCCGGCTTTGATTTGATTTACTCTTCCTGGGGTCCACACAAAACATGAAACATAATACAGGATGACATAATACAGAACATCAATAGACAAGAACAGCTCAAGGACAGAAATACATATATTCTTTTAAAGGCACACGTAGCCTACATATCAATGCATACCCACAAACGATGTAGGTCAAATAGGGGAGAGGCGTTGTGCCGCAAGGTGTTGCTTTATCTGTTTTTTAAAAACCAGGTTTGCTGTTTATTTGAGCAATATGAGATGGAAGGAAGTTCAATGCAATAAGGGATCTATATAATACTGTACGCTTTCTTGATTTTGTTCTGGATTTGGGGACTGTGAAAAGACCTCTGGTGGCATGTCTGGTGGGATAAGTGTGTGTGTCAGAGCTGTGTGTACGTTGACTATGCAAACAATTTGGGATTTTCAACACATTAATGTTTCTTATAAAAAGAAGAAGTCAGTCTCTCCTCAATTCTTAGCCAAGAGAGACTGGCATGAATAGTATTTATATCATCCCTTTGATTACAATTAAGAGCAAAACGTGCCGCTCTGTTCTGGGCCAGCTGCAGCTTAACTAGGTCTTTCCTTGCAGCACTGGACCACACGACTGGACAATAATCAAGATTAGACAAAGCTAGAGCCTGCAGAACTTGCTTTTTGGAGTGTGGTGTCAAAAAAGCAGAGCATCTCTTTATTACGGCCAGACCTCTCCCCATCTTTACTACAGTTGAATCTATATGTTTGACCATGACAGTTTACAATGTAAGGAAACGCCAAGTAAGTTAGTCTCCTCAACTTGTTCAACAGCCACACCCTTCATTACCAGATTCAGCTGAGGTCTAGAACTTAAGGAATGATTTGTACCAAATATAATGCTCTTAGTTTTAGAGATGTTCAGGACCAGTTTATTACTGGCCACCCATTCCAAAACAGACTGCCACTCTTTGTTAAGGGTTTCAGTGACTTCATTAGCTGTGCTTGCTGATGCGTATTTGGCTGAATTATCAGCATACATGGACACACATGCTTTGTTTAATGCCAGTCGCAGGTCATTGGTAAAAATAGAATAGAGTAGAGGGCCTAGAGCTCTGCCCTGCGGTACAGCACATTTTATATGTTTGGCATTAGAGAAGCTTCCATTAAAGAAAACCCTTTGAGTCCTATTAGATAGATAGCTCTGAATCCACGATATGGCAGAGGTTGAAAAGCCATAACACATACGTTTTTTCGTAGGCTGCACTGAAATCTAACAGTACAGCTCCCACAATCTTCTTATTATCAATTTCTTTCAACCAATCATCCGTCATTTGTGTCAGTGCAGTACATGTTGAGTACCCTTCTCTATAAGCATGCTGAAAGTCTGTTGTTTATTTGTTTACAGAGAAATAGCATTGTATTTGGTCAAACACAATTTTTTCCAACAGTTTGCTAAGAGCTGGCAGCAAGCTTATACGTCTGTTGTCAGAACCAGTAAAGGCCGCTTTACCACTCTTGGGTAGCGGAATTAGTTTGGCTTCCCTCCAGGCCTGAGGACAGACTTTCCTCTAAACTCAGATAAAAAATATGACAGATAAGAGTGGCTATAGAGTCAGCTACCATCCTCAGTAGGTTGTCGATGCCAGGAGGTTTGTTCTTATTGAGCGATAACAATAATTTTTCCGCCTCTCCACACTTTACAAAAACATTACAAAATTCAAACTTGCAATGTTTTTCTTTCTTTTGTTTTTTTTATGCATGAATACACTTGCTCACTGTTGAATATAATTGCTCACAATTGCTCTTACAACTACAAAGTAGTCTCAACTTGATGAGACTACTTTGATGCAGCACTTCAAATACCTCAACAGATATATTTTATTCCACAGGAAGTTATATTCCCTACAACCTATAGTTTATTCACATTGTTATACAGTTGCGGTCAAATATATTGGCACCCTTGCACTTTACTATGGAGTGCACTGTTCTGTTTTCTCTTTTAAAAATTGGTTCAATGGCTATTTTTACCCTGTAGGCACCTGCAACTTACCACATGTGAGTTCAATTACACATAAACAAGTATCACTTGCCTCCCACCAAATTAATTAGAATTTTGAATCATTTAGTCTCTGCCATTTGTTTACTTAAATTGAACATTTTTCATTTCAGTTTAGATATTTTTTTGTTAGTCCTGTAAAGGTTGAACGCACACAAATACATATGGGAACACCAAAAGTTTTCAATGTATTTTTTGTTGTTGTTGAAGAAATAGTGAATCGTGCAAGGTGGCTTATATATTTGACCGCAGCGGCACCTAACGACTAACTGTCTGTTTAAGTACTATTCGATATCATGTTGTTACCAAAGTAAGTACATTATAGCTTGCCAATTTGTACCAACTGTATAAGGACTGTAAAATAAAGTGATAGTTAACACGGTTGATGAGAAGGATGCTACAGTACATAATGAGGTTGGGTACACAGGAGATGTTGGAGGTGAAGAGGGAGGTGACCGAGGCACCCAGCCCTGAACAAGGAGATCCCACTGTGAGCTGTCTTCAGGGCCTGGAGGTAGCAGAGAAAAAAGGGAGGGGGGAGGTCTCTTAATGCGCTCAAAAAAAAATCCCTTGGGACACTGGTTGTGGGTTCAATTCCCATGGGGAATTCCCATGGAGTCTCTTTGTAAGTTTGCATAACAATGTCTGGAAAAAAAATACAGTTTATCGCAGAAATACAAGAGGCTGAATCTGTAATAGATTATGAGAAAGAGAGGTCTGTTCCTAATAGTGCTGTCATGAGAATACTGCCCCCTTATGGCTCTACTGACCAATGTCGCCCTGAGTGTCGGTTAAACAACTAAAATGCTTGCGCTCAGTCAGTAAATAGCTGATCCTATGGTACAGACATTTGCCCTGATCACATCAACACTAATCTGCCCTTCCAAAACATTATTTACAGTAATAATACATGCCATTTTTGCAGACGCTTTTATCCAAAGCAACGTAGAATCACACTTGCATACATTTTTACATAAGTACGGTCTCAGGAATTGAACCCACTATCCTGGCGTTGCAAGCGCCATTCTCTACAAACTGAGCTACAGAGGACTGTGGAACTTCAGTAAAACATGCTTTTATAGCATGAGATGAAAAGCACCCAGTGGATTTCTTACAACAACATGAAAAACTACAACCCCATACATACAGTCATTGGCACCATCACCACACATCCCTACAGTATAACTGCAGAGAAAAAAACATGGAGGCATTTAACGCCATGTGGCCAATATAATACTGGCTAACAGCTCCCAGTGAGCACAAGACGTTGAAAGGACGTATTTTCAACATCTTGTGCTCATATGGTTGGTGCTGAAGAGGAGACTCACTCAACACTCCACCAGCTGAGTCTTCTGGTCGGGAGCCATGTGGGCGAGTATTGCGGGCTGCAGTGCCAACTACAGAACCACCCAGAGAAGAAACTACCATCAAATAATGCTGTACTACAATGTGACATAGGATGTGTTTACACAGGCAGCTCATTTCTAATCTATTGCCCAATTATTGTCAAAAGAGCTGATCAGATTGGACAAAAGACCAATTAGTGTAAAAAAGTCAGAATTAGACTGCCTGTGTAAACGCAGCCATATTATCCATAAGGGTTTACTATCAAGGTCTCACAAACCCAGTCTACACAGGATGGTTACAGGAGGCACTACAGGTACTCGCTACAGTCCTTTCATTTCAGTTGTCCAAATAGAGGGATGGAATGTGGCACTGACCTTTTGGTCTGCCTGTGTACATCAATCTCAACATGTTTTACTGTGAGTGAAGACTGTGTATAAGATTGCCTTACTCACCAGTAACCATCACAGTGCGAACGTTTGCAAGTCGTAGGTCTTTTAAAGCCCTGTCAGTCTCTTCCTTCCACTTGTTTGGCATGATTACGAGCCCAAGGAACTCCATATTGGTCTCTATAAGATCCATGACAGGAATAGAAAACAGACAATACAACAACAACAACAACAACAACAAAAAGTATCCTAGGTAAAAAGGAGTCTAGCAAACTCAAGGTTACAAATGTCTTGAATCTTCCAACAGGAAATAAGCTAGTTCTCATTACTGTGATTGGTTCGGCACATTGTATTGTGTGGGCCGATCCAGACGAACAAGATCGACAACGACCACGTCCTCACATGTTTATGCTTATAATCATCAAAAGTCTACAAGTGTTTTCCATGTACCTTTGTATCAGATGTCAGGACACGGAATTCTAGGCTTCAGGAACTGACAACCAATCTTGAACTAAACTGCTGGATTTCACTCTGTACCCTAAAGTAGCCAATGTCTCACTGTTCTCGTTGTTCAATTTTGAAGTTGTATCAGTTTCATATCAACCAACGTCTGTAACGATGCATGTATTCGTAATTCAGAATGACTATATCATCTTGAGACTTGGCCTTTGAGCCATGCCTTTTAGCCATGTTTTACTACACAACGCTAGTGGCCTTGGCTTTTTTAGCCTCAGCTGCTTATTAGTCGTTGCATTTTCACGTGAACACTTGTTTCCCAAAGCTCTGTATGAAAAGATGTTTACTTCCACCAGATCCTGGAAGTCAAGTCTCCTCTTTTACCTTTTCAAAGTCAACTTGCTACTGCAAAATTGCCACTTACAGTATTCAGCCCATTCTGAGTTTGGCCAGGAGAGTTTGGCCTCCAGCTGGCTATGGGCCAGGGTTATGACTCTGAAACCTAGACTCCAGTGTCTCGGTAAAGCTCTCCGATACTAAAAGAAGAAAAAAGAAGAGTAAATATGGGTTATAGTCAGTTACCCTGAAATAATGTCTATATCATTTGAAGTGTTTCCAAAGCCTGTCTTGACAGTCCACATACAGGTTGGGTACTGGAATAGAAATACATGTTATGGCAAGCTGCTCCCTGGTAAGAGTTGGTAAGATAAGGGTCTCACTAATATGTGTCCTCTCTGCAGAGGCTGGCCACAACCTCTGGCGCCTCCTTGAGGTAGGTGTCCATGCCCTTCTCCCCAGCCTCCGGACAACCACATTTGTCCTCTGTACAGCCGACGAGAAGGGGAACTGGCAAACAATCCCAATCTCATATGACGATTTATGACAGACAGACAGCATATGGTCAGTCAAACATTATGCATTCAACCTATCCATTCACATACAAATCAATACTCAAGGAAAGAAAGAAATATGCTTTTGAAAAATGTCCTCAGACTTCTTAACGTCAACTCAGACAGCTCCTGAAAAGTAAATGAGAAAATAAGGCTACAGTATATTTAACAGGTATGTAGACGTAGAGAGGTAAGAGTGAGCATACTACGGATACTTTACCATGTCCTTTGCTAGATTTACTTCCTGGTTGACCTTGGGGAGCACCTGCATGGGCATTATGGGATTGTAGAGGGCTGTCTCTTAGTCTGTAGGCTCCTCCAGAATCTAGGATTCACAATCATTGGTGTTAAGCAACATCAGGGACCCCCTTGAAAACTGTCATCCCCATCTGACAGGCGAAAGGTGATTCAGACAGGTAGCCTGAATGCCAGTCTGCTTTAGCCATCTTTTTTTGCTATCTTGCCAAAGCAATGATGTAACATTGCTGAATGCAGAAACAGTCTGGCACATATGCTTATGGAAGGGATTGTGTTCTTGTCTTAGTATATAACATTGTTAGCATAGCCAGGGTGCAAATTACGGGGGAGCCAGGGGGGGCTCAGCTCCCCTGAATGAGACATTATCTCCCTTTAAATGTGGCTACATAAACTGTCTCCCTGTCCACGGTGCTGTCCACTCAGTAGTGCTGATTTGGACCTCAGCTGAGCTCCTTTACGCATCGATTTTCCTTTGTACTTGCTCATTTTTGCCATTTGTTTGCCATGATCCATTGATTTAAAAAATAGCCTATCCCTTTATTCTGATATATTAGATTTATTCTTTGATTTATCATTGTTTGCTTTTTGTCAGTCAGCTGTTTAAAGCGCTCATTGCTTTGTTTTTCAGTTGCATGCTGGTACTGGTGTTCGCCGTGGCCAGAAGAAGTAGACCATTTATTTAGCTTTATTATTTTCTATCAATGTTTGGTTTCTTTCCTGGATCAGGTGATGATGGTCGCCAATATCACTAGACAACTAGCCTACAGCAAGACACCAATCAATGCGCGCGCATCCAATCCATAACAGTAGGCCTACAGTATAGTTTACTTTTTTTTCTTCGGTTAGAAGCATTCAATTTTGCAATGGCATAGGGAAAGGGGGATACCTAGTCAGTTGTCCAACTGAATGTATTCAACTGAAATGTGTCTTCCGCATTTAACCCAACCCCTCGGAATCAGAGAGGTGCGGGGGGCTTCCTTAATCAACCAACACGTCTTTGACGCCCGGGGAACAGTGGGTTAACTGCCTTGCTCAGTGGCAGAACCACAGATTTTTTACCTTGTCAGCTTGGGGATTGGATCCAGCAATAGGCCTACATTATCTTGGATTTGTGTGGCCGTGAGAACTGATTTCACAATGAAACAAAATGAAATGTTATGTTGACATAGGTACACTGCATTGAGATCTCCAAGATCCAGGAATTGTACAGGGTTTAAATGCAATGTTCTAATTAAATTGTTAAATGCTTAATAATTACAAATAACACTGTCATAAATGTAATTCATGTAATGGACATAAGACAGTGTTTTATGTCACAGGATTTGTGAAGACTCCTGAGGGCTCCCGAGTGGCACAGTGGACTAAGGCACTGCATCTCAGTGCTAGAGGCATCACTATAGACCCTGGTTCAATCCTGGGCTGTATCACAACCGGCTGTGATTGGGAGTCCCATAGGAAGGCGCCCAGTGTCGTCTGGTTTTAGGGTTTGGCCGGGGTAGGCCGTCATTGTAAATAAGAATTTGTTTACAATGATGAAGAAACAGACAAATAAAAAAAATAAAAAATTATGGACAACTCATGGGCTAGGGTGGAAACATGTTTAGATTCAACTCCTGTATTATGTTGAATGTAGGCTACCTGTTCTGTATGTGTTCATGTGTGTACAATTACCCACCTTTTTCAGAAAAATGCATTGAAAGTATTTGGTGCGTTCCTTTTGTCACCGCAACCGGCAATCAGACTTTACCCACCTATTTTTGTACCAATATATCACTGGCTACCGGTGGGCCTATTTGAGGTTCATGGTAATAGGCCTACACATTGTAGCCTAACCTAGTAAATTGGCCAGCAAGGCGCATCACTTAATGTAGGCCTAATCAATGGCAATCGCCAAATGTCATTAGGCATACAGATGTCTATTTCCATTCATCAAAAAGCGTGAGGATACATGCATTGCACTGTTTGGATTATATTGGAGTGGACAAACATGCACTGGTAGCCTACTTTTTGAAGTGATTTGTTTGACAATCAGATGAAAGCATCGAGACTGGTTGTGTTCATCCCACATTAAATGGTCATTCATTTTTACCATTAAATTCTGTCTTTATGATTAGGCCCATATTTTTTTTTGAATTGAGAATTCGCACTCTGAGCATAGCTATAACAGAAAGGATCCCACGGCTGCCACCACCTGTCAATATGCTTTGTGTTGTAGTCATGACAGAAAAATATATGAAGTCAGGCAAACTTTTTTGAGCAAAAACAACTCCAATTCAAGTCAGAACATTTCAGCTTCCTGTGTAATATCAGTATGTGTAACATCAACATTGCTACAGTAGTCATACAGAAACGGCGTGAGCATGTAGCATTGTTAGCATAGCTATAACAGAATGTACTGTAGGTTACAATATCCATACAGGAACAGAGACAACATTGAGAAAACATTGAGACAACTTTGAAACAGAATTTAGACTGACTGACCCAGTCTGTGGCGTTGAACATCTTTAGGTCCAGTGGGTCTCCGGAAAGTTCTCCGTCTATCTTGGGAAGAGAAACTGAGGGAAAAAAAGAATTAGGATGAAATTGTCTTTAGATGGTGATGTAACATCCATATGATGTTTTTCCCTGTAGGTGGCTGTAGCTAAGTAAACAAGCGCAAATTTGGGGTTTCTGACTGAATAATCCTCAAAGGTAACTACAACCTTAAGTAAATGTGTAACTATCACTTTTACATAGTGAGGTTAAATGAGGGCACTAGGGACAGGGTGTAGTGAGAGGACTGGGGGAAACAAAGGAGCTGTGGTATTCATCGACTGACTCTATCATAGATCATTAATAACTCTCTTACTAAAGAACAAAGGAGGTTCACAGACAGAAGATAACTGATACATGGTAGAAGAGAATATCTCTCCTTAGCCATGGAGGCCATGAGCATAAAAACATGGACACAGAATATCCCTCTCATCCTCACCTGTCATTTTCAACTCTCTGGATCCCCCAAAGGTCCAAACCATCTTCAATGAGAGTGCACCTACACACTCGTGTATCAATCTGATTGATGGATTGTGTTGTGCAGTAAGCAGGCTCAGGTGTATAACTGTGGCTCCTTCCACCTTCAAAGAATAGGCAAGAGGGCCAACCATGGAGAATAGTAAAGACACTTCATTATTTATATTTATATAACTACGCTATATTGTTTGTCCTCATGTTTTCATGCATGTTTTTGAGTATAAAGTACTCTGCAGCTATTTAGTGTGGACACCAGGTGAGACCACACACACAGATTCCTGTTGAACATTGTCTCTTTAACTACCGTATTTTCTCAATTACAGTTTCTCTCCTTCACTTCATCCCTCTCCCCCCTTCTCCCCAAATCCTCTAGGTTATATCAGCTGTGTCAGTGAACCCCTCCCACATCTGAACTAGCTGACACATAGAGAGCACAGCATGATCAGAGGTGAGAGGTCACTTGGTCGGGTCAACAGGAAGTATTATTAAAGAGATGCTTTATGTTGAAATACAGATAGAGATGTAGTAGTCCCAGAGTTAATGATACAAGGTCAGTTTTGCATTTCACCTCCTGATGATTATGATGACTGACAGTGTTCGAAGAAAAAAAAAACACAAGGCTCGTTTGCACGTACGTTTTGATGTGAGAGAGGGTGCCAACCCCCTATCCCATCATCACCATCTCACCCGCTCATAAGATAACCTTCGGGCCAACTGGGGGCCCAAGACTGTTATGAGACACCACTAGAGACATTATTATGTAATTGTGATAAACTCAGATAATATTAGGGTAGCACTGTGATTCATTAATCATATGCTTTCTTCCCTGCTCCTCTGTTCATACCGCTTTCCCCTTTCTGTCTGTTGCGCTCCTTCTTATACCTCTCTACCCTCCTCCTCTTTCTTCCTGTTTTTATAATGCACACCAGATGTACATTGAAGTACAGATTGAACGTGTATTTACAATGATAATATTTTTAATGCATGCATTATGTATTTATATTACTTGGATAACGAACTTCTTTCAAGAAAGCGTTTCACATTCTCAACTGGTTGAAAGTAAGTCTCTGATTTGATGAAATACTACACCTATCCTGTGTCCTCAGATCAATGCGGATGAAGGGAGTTTGATATTGAGATGAACCGGTTTTAGAGTATTTACATGATGCGTAGGAAGTGTAGTGTACTGTTTTTTAAATTCTGTTTCTGTATATAAGAATTACAAATCAGCCTTTCACTAGTTACACCACGTTTCTAGTCTATTGCATAGTTACATTGTGCAACCATTGATGTCCCAGGACCGGGATTGGTAAACACTGTTGAAGTTTATAATTGTAATACATACATGCAGACAGCATCATTCAAAGACTGGAGTTTGATACTCCTGGTATTGGATATGTCTGAAAAAGAATGTCTCACAATGTCTCATACCTGAACCGCACCTTTATTTGCCAAGGTAGAGCACATGATCAGTGAATATATTCAATGTACAGGCTACAATGTGGGGATCTCATGCTTGGTAATAACTACATGTACAGTATATAGGACTTGCATCCTTGGCACAATAAAGTTATATTATATTCTACTCAATCCATAGGCTTCATTATTGCCATTCAGACTGTTTTGACATCGATAGAACAGGCTATGATAGCTGAGGTTCATAGCTAGGTTCTGAACTAATATTTATACCAACCGCCACTGGTGATTTCCATAAAGTTGGGAAATGCTGCCTCCCAGGTGGCGCAGTGGTTAAGGGCGCTGTACTGCAGCGCCAGCTGTGCCACCAGAGACTCTGGGTTCGCGCCCAGGCTCTGTCGTAACTGGCCGCGACCGGGAGGTCCGTCGCACAATTGGCCTAGCGTCGTCCGGGTTAGGGAGGGGTTGGCCGGTAGGGATATCCTTGTCTAATCGCACACCAGCGACTCTTGTGGCGGGCCGGGCGCACTGCGCGCTAACCAAGGTTGCCAGGTGCACAGTGTTTCCTCTGACACATTGATGCGGCTGGCTTCCGGGTTGGATGCGCGCTGTGTTAAGAAGCTGTTGGCTTGGTTGGGTATCGGAGGACGCATGACTTTCAACCTTCGTCTCTCCCGAGCCCATACGGGAGTTGTAGCGATGAAACAAGATAGTAGCTAATAAACAATTGGATATCACGAAATTGGGGAGAAAACAGAGTAAAATTTAAAAAGTTGGGAAATGCTGAACTTTTTCACAGCCTCCTTCCTACGCCGCGTTCGCAATGCCCAACGGTCCCCCGCCCTCTCTGCTTCTCACCGCTTTCCTTCCATTGAAAATGAATGGGAAGTGGTGTTTCACCATGCGACACCGTAAACGGGGTATAAGATCACCATGCGCAATGCCAAGCGTCGGCTGGAGTGTTGTAAAACATGCCGCCATTGGACTCTGGAGCAGTGGAAACGCATTCTCTGGAGTGATGAATCACTCTTCACCATCTGGCAGAATCTGGGTTCGGCAGATGACAGGAGAATGCTACCTGCCCCAATGCATAATGCCAACTGTAAAGTTTGGTGGAGGAGGAATAATGGTCTGGTGCTGTTTTTCATGGTTTGGGCTATGCCCCTTAGTTCCAATTAAGGGAAATCTTAACACAACAGCATACAATTACATTCTAGATGATTCTGTGCGTCCAACTTTGTGGCAACAGTTTGGGGAAAGCCTTTTTCTGTTTCAGCATGACAATGCCCCTATGCACAAAGCGAGGTTCATACAGAAATGGTTTGTCGAGATCGGTGTGGAATTACTTGACAGGCCTGCACAGAGCCCTGACCTCAATTCCGTCGAACACCTTTGGGATAAATTGGAACGTCATCTGCGAGCCAGGCCTAATTGCCCAACATCAGTGCCCGACCTCAGTAATGCTCTTGAGGCTGAATGGAAGCAAGTCCCTGCAGCAATGTTCCAACATCTAGCGGAAAGCCTTCCCATAAGACTAGAGGCTGTTATAGCAAAGGGGGGACCAACTTCATATTAATGCCCATGATTTTGGAATGAGATGTTCGACAAGAAGGTGTCCACATACTTTTGGTCATGTAGTGTACCTTGACATTTTTACCTTTGCTTGCGTCAGAATCGGCTCGAAATTATGTCAATCCTTTTCTGACAAAATCATTGGTTTAACGTGCTATACAAATAACAATATTAATTGACTGACACTTGGCTTATCTGTGTTGTTGGTCTATGTTGTCTTGTTGAGGCCTCCTTAACAGCATTAAGAAAGGCTGTGTGCTCTTCAACCCTGTCTGTGTCAATAAAGATGTTGCAACATGTAAATGTTTCATTCTGTCCAGAAGAGGTTAAAGAGGGATTTTTAAGCCTTGAGACAATTGAGACATGGATTATGTATGTGTACCATTCACAGGGTGAATGGGCAAGACAAAAGATGTAAGTGCCTTTGAACGGGGTATGGTAGTAAGTGCCAGGCGCACCATTTTGTGTCAAGAACTGCGCTGCTGCAAGGTTATTCACGCTCAACAATTTCCTGTGTGTATCAAGAATTGTCCTCCACCCAAAGGGCATCCAGACAACTTGACACAACTGTGGGAACCATTGGAGTCAACATTAGGAAGGTGTTCTTAATATTTTGTGTGTATTTCCACACTATGAGTTTGGAATAATACTGTGAAAATGATAATAATGCCTTTTTAACATGAGAGCACTTTAAAAAGATTGCCAGAAATGTCTGCCTGTTTTTGGTGGGAGGGAGTTTTGACTTTCCATTGTGACATCACCATGCTGTAAATGAGTTAATACACCAATAAGAAAGAGAGTTCCAAACTTCTCTGCCAATAACATATAATTTTCAGTTTTCCCCTGCCCACTCATACCACTTCTTAGCAAAATTCTTGCATGGGAAATTGAGCTGGGTGCAGGCTGGGCTTGACTGGGTGCAGGCTGATCACTGATCAAGAACCATGTCTACAGTCTACTTCTCCGATTTGATAAGAGGTGGACTTCTAAACTTTGTCACTAATAAAAGTAGTGTCCGTAATGGTAGTATCAGTAATGGTGGTCTACTACACTACAGCATATGAGAGAATATTAACAATCACTTTTGTTGAACCTTGATGAAATGCTATTTTTCACCCATTGTACACCTGTCACTCTGCAAGAGGCAAAGTTTGTTTGATGAATGTTTGTTTGAAAAAATGTGACAAACAAAAATATTCCATTTCACAACCCATTTAATCAAGTATTTCTTTGAAAGTACACACATGGTAAATACTGAGTTTACAGAATTATAATACTATTATTATACTATACTATTGTTACTTCATTACAGTAATATCCTGCCCCCACTCACCTTCAACTTATTGGCAATTCAAAAGTTATATGTTCGATATATTTGCTTATAAACATGTAAAATACTGACTTACCAGAAAGCCTCTGGCCTCTTGCTGTCAGAAATCACTAATATTATTGTGGGTTAAAATAAGTTTTCAGAGGGGGGGGGGAGGAGAACATGTTCCAATTAATTAATTCAGAAATCTGTTTTCCATTGCTTTACACTACCCTATGCCTATCCAAGAGATGACAGAATTCTAATGACTTAAAATCGATTGATACCAGGACAATGCATGGCAACAGAACAGGTGTATTCCAAATGTAACAGTATCCTTATGTAAATGACCATATTACACTCAGGTTGGACATTGACATATTTGTAAAGTATTGTTTTCTGAGTAAAACATTGACAAAATGGTAGCCTACTGAATTAAAAGCCTTGGGCCAGTCACCGAGAAGTTGCTGGTTCCAATCCCTAAACAGGAAAGGGGGAAGAATCTGCCCTTGAAAAAAGGCAGTTAACCCCCAACAACTGCACCCTGGGCGGCGATGATGTGGACGTTGATTAAGGCAGCCCCCGGCACCTCTCTGATTCAGAAGGGTTGGGTTAAATGCCTAAGACACATTTTAGTTGTTTGCATTCGCTTCTGCAACTGACTAGGTATCCCCCTTCCCTCAAAACTCAACTAATTTGTTAAATCTGACAATTTCATTTGTTCATTATATGTAGTAACTGGTACATGGCCTATTTGGTCCACCAATGAGACCAAGTAGTCTAGATCATTTGATGACATGTGGAGGCTAAATTACACGCAACATTCGATTTCTAATGAAGCATAAGATGGGACATAGTGAGTATATCCCACTCTGCCCAAGTCGCATCTTCTGGTCTGGAATTTACTCCTCTGTATCATACCCACACATAATTACAATACCAGTCAAAAGTTTGAACATGTTTTTCATTTTTTTCTTCTACATTGTAGAATAATAGTGAAGACATCAAAACTAGGAAATAACACATATGGAAACATGTATTAACCAAAAAAAAGTGTTAAACGAGCCACAATATATTTTATATTTGAGATTCTTCAAAGTAGCCACCCTCTGCCTTGATGACAACTTTGTACACTCTTGGCATTCTATCAACCAGCTTCATGAGGTAGTAACCTGGAATGAATTTCAATTAACAGGTGTGCCTCGTTAAAAGTTAATTTACAGATTTTCTTTCCTTCTTAATGCGTTTGAGCCAATCAATTGTGTTGTGACAAGGTAGGTCTGGTATACAGAAGATGGCCCTATTTGGTAGAAGACCAAGTCCATATTATGGCAAGAACAGCTCAAATAAGCACAGTCCATCATTACTTTAAGACATGAAGATCAGTCAATGCAGAACATTTCAAGAACTTTGAAAGTTTCAAGTGCAGTCACAAAAAACATCAAGCGCTATGATGAAACTGGCTCTCATGAGGACCACCACAGGAAAGGAAGATCCAGTTACCTTTGTTGCAGAGGATAAGTTCAGTAGTTAACCACCTCAGAACGCAGCCCAAATAAATGCTTCTTCGAGTTCAAGTAACAGACACATCTCAACATCAACTATTCAGTTGAGACTGGGTGAATCAGCCCTTCATGGTCAAATTAATGCAACAAAAAAAAAACACTATTAAAGGACACCAATAAGAAGATGAGACTTGCTTAGGCAAAGAAACACAAGCAATGGACATTAGACAGGTGGAAATCTGTCCTTTGGTCTGTTGACTCCCAATTTTAGATTTTTGGTTCCGCCGTGTCTTTGTGAGACGCAGAGTAGGTGAACGGATGATCTCTGCATTTGTGGTACCCACCGTGAAGCACGGAGGTGTGATGGTGTTTTGCTGGTGACACTGTCTGCGATGTATTTAGAATTCAAGGCACTTAACCAGCATGGCTACCACAGCATTCTGCAGCGATACACCATCCCATCTGGTTTGTTCTTAGTGCGACTATCATTTGTCTTTCATTAGGACAATGACCCAACACACCTCTAGGCTGTGTAAGGGCTATTTTACCAAGGAGAGTGATGGAGTGCTGCATCAGATGACCTGGCCTCCACAATCACCCGACCTCAAACCAATTGAGATGGTTTGGGATGAGTTAGACTGCAGCGTGAAGGAACAGCAGCCAACAAGTGCTCAGCATACGTAGGAACTCCAACTGTTGAAAAGCATTCCAGGTGAAGATGGTTGAGAGAATGCTTTGAAGAATCAAAAACATAAAATATAATTTTTGGGGGTTACTACATGATTCCATGTGTTATTTCAGTTTTGATGTCTTCACTATGATTATACAATGTAGAAAATAGTAAAAATAAAGAAAAACCTTTGAATGAATAGGTGTGTCCAAACTTTTGACTGCTGCTGTATACTCTGGTACTATAGCATTTACTAAAGTGTTTTTGTTTTATCTTTAACATCGAAGCTTTCTCCTTGAGGAAACCTACTGTAGAAATACTAAAAGTCCACATTTTCCATAATTTGTTGCACATTTCTGTAGCAAAAAGACACAAGATCCCTCTAAAATCTCACAAAATAAAGATTTTCAAAAAGAAAAATCTGAAAATCCACATTAAATTTGGGAACCCTTTAATTACTCAGTCTTCAATATAGTATTTGCATAATCAAGAAATTAACAATTAAAAGGTAAACTAATGGAAAACAGACAAACTCAAACAAAATGTTACACATACAGTAAGTGTGTAAGACATTACATTGTTAAGTATGAACGTGGTAGAATCTTTTCACATAAATCATTTAAACTACGAACAAATTCATTTGTTTTATTGAAATTATTAGGGATAGATGCCCATTACAAGCTTGTCAGTTAATTCAGATGTTGAATTAGAGCTCAGCTGCAGCAGTCCATTGTAAAAAAAAAAAGAAGATATTTGCTGTTTTAAGTCCTCCTTCCACCGCCGCCACCACCTCTGCCTGAAAAACAACAATAACAACAAATGACACCATCTTCCAAAGCTTGATAGAATTGTTGGTAGATATAACTTGAGTAAAGAGACATTTCAGGCACTAGAACCACATTAAAAAGTGTGAAGTACACACACACACACACACAGTTGTGAAGAGGGCATGACAGATTTGGCACAGGCACTCAGATCATCAAAAAGTTATACAGCTGAACCATTGAGAGCATGTTGACTGGCTGCATCACTGATTAGTACGGCAACTGCAAGAAACACGACTGCAAGGCACTACCGAGGGTGGAAGGTACGGCCTAGTACATTACTGAGGCCGAGCTCCCTGGCACCCAGGACCTCTATACCAGGCGGTTTCAGAGGAAGGCCCCCAAAAAATTGTCAAAGGCTCCAGTCACCAAAGCCATAGACTGTTCTCTGTTAGCGCATGGCAAGCGTTACCAGTGCACCAAGTCTGGAACCAACAAGACCCTGAACAGTTTCTACCCCCAAGCCATAAGACTGCTAAATAGCTATCTGGACTACTTGCGTTTACCCTATTTTTTTTTTACACCGACAACGCGCACACACTGGACTCTCACTCACAGATAATTACACAGACACACACATGCATACTGACACAACACACACACTTTCACACTGCCCATATACACTGCTGCTACGGTCTATGTTGTTGCCAAGTCACTTTACCTCATACCCTTGCACATGGACTCTGTACTGGTATTCCCTGTATATAGCCATGTTATTTTGACTTGGTATTGTTATTCGCTGCATATTTATTCCGGGTCACTATTTCTATTTGATATTTTTTTATGGTTAACTCTGTATTGTTGGAAAAGGACCCGTTAGAAAGCATTTCACCTGTTGTTTACGAAGCATGTGACAAATCAAATTGGATTTTAAGTATCAATTGATATGTCCTCATGACTTTTCCCAAAAATTAAATTCAAACTAGATGACCTCACCTCCTCGTCCACCCCTGAAGCCTCCACCCCTGCCCCTGCCTCGACCGCCACCTCGACCTCCGGGTTTCCCTCTGAAGCTCCTGTTGAAGCCCGTTCCTTCTCCACGAGGTCCTCGTTCGCCCTGGGGCGTGGCATAGATCAGGGTCACCTTGCTCCCGTCAATCTGAAGGTCCACCACAGCCTCCTTAACAGCCTTGCAGACCTCTATGCTCTCAAAGTCCACAAAGCCAAACCTGAGAAGTACGAAGAAGGAGTATTCAAAGCACTGTCTGAATGTAATAACAATGTGGTTTCAAAAGGGTCATATTTTGAAACATACCCTCTAGATTCACCAGTCTCCTTGTCTTTCGTAACTCGAGCTTCAATGGCACCTTCAAAGGAGCTTTTCAAAGTCTCCTCGCTCGTCTCCTTGGCAAGATTCCTGACCATCAATGTCTTGGAAGGAACTACCAAGAGAACACACAACACATAGGTATGAATGATGGCACAGTCAAACAATGTGAATTATTCACCTACGAATGTTCTGCTATATTCACCTGAGTTCTCTTGGTCACCTTCTGGCCTCTTCTGGCTGAATTTTACTCCGATGGCTCTTCCACAAATCTCTTTGTTTAACGATGATTCCATGGCTTCTTTGGCATCCTCCACACTTTCAAACTGAATGAAGGCATGACTTTAAAAAAGGGGGGGGGGGGCGACAAATTGACACAATTGTCTCAAGTTACCATGTCCATTCTGAACTTGAAATTACTATCAAATTCATCCGAACAGAATATTTATAATGATCTATTTGATGGCGCTCAAAATGTTCAGTATAGCGCAGCAAAAAGCAGGTGCAGCATCAATGTGCACCCTTACCCTCTTGGTTTGCCACTGCTCTGTGGTATTCTGACACTGACTGCTTTGAGAAAGATCTTCCTTAGGGCATCCTCTTTCGCAGTGTAAGCCAGGTTTGTCACCAATAACTCGTTATTCGGTGTGGCCTCAGCTATGGAACAGAACATTTGAGGACATGTTAACCAGTGAATGAATACACTTTGTAAAATCGGTCTCATCTCGAAGATGCTATAGAGCAACGTGACTAGCCATATAGCTATTCAAGTACCTTGTGCTTCTACAGTAATGGGAATCCCAGTGACTTCATTTCAGTCTACCCTTACCTGGAGCATTGATCATTTTTTGTTGTTGACTCTTTTCTCCTAAAAAGTCAATAACGATGACACGGCCTTGGACATCAGTCCCCTGCTTCTCCTCCAGCACTTTCTCAGCAATGGCCTCCGTTTTGAACTCTATGTAGGCAATTCTGTCACAATTAAGTAGACGCCAAGTGTTAAGAGCTGAATCCTGGGATCCACACGGTACCTTGTAAATCAAGCATTGATATCAAACGGGCACTTCGGATGACAACTCTCACCCTTTGCTTGGTCGGCCAATGCCTCTAGGAAACCTGATTTCGACCGCTGTGTCAAAGACTTTCTTCAAGTCCTCCTTTGTTGCCGAGAATGAGATATTCTTGACGTACAAGGTCTTGGCATCTTTAGCTGTGTGGGGAGGGAGATGTCTGTCAATACATAGAAATCAATCAATCAATTCTAGAAATGTCTAATATATCAGTAGCATGGAAAACTCAATCAAGATGAGACTAGTACCTTTTTTTTCCTCTGCTGTGACATCTTTGACATTAGCCTTGCCTAGCCTTATCTTTTGGTCCAGGATCTTCACCCTATCCAGCTCAAGGGCTTTTGTCAAGTCTTCCTCTGTGTGAAAGTCTACATATGCAAATTTCCTAGAGAATGCATCCCCAAAAAACATTTGACATTATGTCAATATATTTGTACAAATCCTTTGCCATGGAAAGGGGAATAATCTGTCTCGTGAGGAAATGTACAAACATTTGAAGAGTTTAAGTTTATTAAGTGCATAAAAATGGTACCCACTTTGTTATGTCCACTCGAATAGCTTGAAATAACAGACTATGCGACGTAAAAAAGTTGGCCAAGGCATCATTGATTTCCTCCACTTCCTTGGATGTGTTCAAGTTACCAACAAAAAGACAAAAACCTAATAAAAAAAAAGAAACAAAGGAGCATGTTAGCTCACTGACACCATCAATCAAGCACGCAAAACAGGAGTGATATTAACTCTTGCTCATAACCATACCACCATTAATGCACTTTGTTTTCTTAGCTGGAGAAGTCTCATCCTCTGCTTTCCTCTTCACTGGGGCTACTGCAACAGCTGGAGAGAAACGCACATAGACACATGTATTAAACCCTATTCCATACATACCCTGATGGAAGGGGGGGGGGTGATTATTAGTCCAGTTGCGTTACGCAACAAAAACTTGAGTTTTTAATGGATAAATGAAGGTAGGTGCCTCCCCTTTTGCTTCCGTTTGGTTCGGAGTGAACACAACCCTGGCAAAAATGCATTACAATTCTGTTGTTCTTTGACCTCACCCTGGTCATTTCCATTGGTCTTCTCTTCAAAATTACTGGCATCTTCGATGGCATTTTCTGACTCTAAGGTGACCTTAACAGCTTCCTCCTCAGCAGCAGGAGTTGTGTCCATCTGCTCCGCTTCACAAGCTACATAAACAATATTCATTAACAAAGGAAATACCTACTGAATTTAATGGAACAGGAAATGTTTTGCATTTAAGAAATGTCATATGAACATTATCCCTATTCCAATTACATGCTGGGACAATGTCATACACACTAAATATATGGTCTATGCTTGCCTTCCCTCAAAGCATTTTCTTTAACTGGGACATCTTTGACCTCCTCGTTCTCTGTAACATCATCTTCAATGGGAGCTACTTTATCTCCATCCTCATTAGCATCAGGTTCTGTGGAAAAGATGACCTGTGGAGTAGGGGCAGCTACCTCTGTTGATGCTGGAGAATCAGTCTGGCCTTCTGAAAGTTACATTGATGTATCAAGGACGCATTAAACAAGTAAGTTTCTCAATATACGTTGCATTAAATATTGCACAGGCTATAAAGGAGAAAATAGTTGGGAACCACTTACCAGAATTATTTTCATCCTGTTTGTCGTCACCAATCTCTCCAACTTTCTGTCTAGTTGATGTTCTTGATGGGGTTCCCTATAAAACAACCTTTGGGATAAGCATTTCAACTGGTGTTCTTTAACCCATCATCACCAACCAATCACAAACAGACAACTGGGGGAGGGTTCGATTAATCCTGCCTGGGTTTAAAATTGATTGCAGTAGTAGAGCTTGCCAGTTTGTATTCCTAAAACCAGGAAATAAATTACCTCTGGTTCGTTCAGACATCCCTTTGTGAAAAATTAATGGGGAAAGAATAGGGTTATGGAATAAACACAGAAAATAAGGTCTGAGCTTAACACAGGTTTAGGAAATCTCATTTAAAAAATGTCTATGAGATAGCAGTCGGTTAACAGGGCCTTTACGAATTATGACGCCTTTATGTGATTTATGTATTTTAATATTACATAAATTCTTCAAAATTCACTGAAACGACGTTAGCTGACGAAGATTATATCCTAGAACCAAACGTATAAGATCTCAAACCTGTGTTTACCACATACCTCGTTTTCAGCGTTTACCCAAACCCAAATATAATTTTCCTCATAGGCTTTGTCCAACGAACCATGGTGGAGTTATTGCCTACAAAAAGGCGCCATTACATTATATTAGTGAGATTGTTTCCCCAAGCAAAATGGATTGCTTTTGATAAACGCTTCATCTGCCTTTTCAACGAAAGTTGTCTAGACAACTCTAACGAATTTCATGGAAATGAGATGTTTCAGGACAATGTACCATGCTGCCTTGTTGACAAAATGACCAAGCGGCTCAGATTACTGCTTGCTTTCGCCCGATGACGTGACGGGCCTATCTATGCCGGGTGTCCCGCCGCTCAGTGTAATCGAACCCGCCCAATGAGTATTCGAAATAGATCAATTGTAACTCAATGTTCAGCACGTGTTTCAAGTGAACAACAGTGATACAAAATAGCTAGGTAACTAGCTAAACATTCCATGCCCATAGAAGTGTAGTTCCACAATAGCTACAGTAGTTAACTCATTTGCTAACGTTAGCTAGCTAGCGAGTTCAACCATGTTGTCATTTAACTTGTGGCCGTGTGAGACCAACTGTCGTGAACCATTAAACATAAGGAGATTTTAGATGTCATTCTTACTTTGCCTGATTGTGCCATGGTTTCGGAATTCTTCTTTTAGTTAGCTAATGTACTGTGCACACGACTGTTCACATGAACGGCCATGAACGGTGGGCGAAATTTCCTTCTCTAGTAGAGGGGGAGGGGCGATACATTAATATTCATGATTTTCGCCGTAGAACCCGTCGGGTTACAGGTTGAGCCACAAATAGAACAATGAGTTGAAAAAATAATTGGTTGAGCCTTCTTGAGTGCGCAAGGTAACACAGACGTTCAACAGAGCCGCCCGTTTACTTAGTTCGTGCCGCCGGTTTTTTAAATATTTTTTATTCAACTATATAATTTACACATCTTATATATTGAGAACTTGGTGGCGCTTTTACAAAACCATTGGTATTGCTCATTACAAGCGTTGCGATTTTGACATTCGAAGTGTTTGTTATTTGTGACAAGACACAGCCCATTACTTGCACCACGTTTTCATTATACGATGTGTCAACCCACATTGTCATTCATTTCGTCAACAACAAGTACAATATTACAATGTTGTTCCAATATGTGAGATAATTAAGTTATCGGTAATATCGTATAGTTTTGGAATCGAGACATACGTACTTTCGAGGCAAATACACAGGTTTCTCAACTCATACCCTGACTTTGAGAAGGGATGGCGTGACGATTAGTTTAGCAACAATGTGATGCGGCATAACAACGTGAACGCGATTGGTCGACCGTCTGCTTGGTGAGGCGTTACGTGCCTCCATTTATTGGCCAATGGGATTCCTTTCTCCAATATCTCTGTGTATGCGTGAGGGGTCGTCACTAGTTACCACAACCACAAAGTTGTAAATCCCACCTCAAATCAAAGTTTATTTGTCACGTGCGCCGAATACAACAGGTGTAAACCTTACAGTGAAATGCTTACTTACAGGCTCTAACCAAAGGTACCCAAAAAAAAGGTGTGTGTGTGTAGGTAGGTAAGGAAGTAAAGAAATAAAACAACAGCAGAAAGACATTTGAAAAAAGAGTAGCAAGGCTATATACAGACACCTGTTAGTCAGGCTTATTGAGGTAGTATGTACATGTAGGTATCGTTAAAGTGACTGTGCATATATGATGAACAGAAAGTTGCAGAAGCGTAAAAATAGGGGTTGGCGGGTGGTGGAACACAATGCCGATGTGCGGGAGCACTGGTTGGTCGGGCCAATTGAGGTAGTATGTATATGAATGTATAGTTAAAGTGACTATGCATATAAGACAAACAGAGAGTAGCAGCAGTGTAAAAGAGGGGTTGGGTGGGGAACACAATGCAAATAGTCCAAGTAACCATTGGTTACCTGTTCAGGAGTCTTATGGCTTTGGGGTAAAAACTGTTGAGAAGCCTTTTTGTCCTAGACTTGGCACTCCGGTACCGCTTGCTGTGCGGTAGTAGAGCAAACAGTCTATGATGGGTGGCTGGGGTCTTTCTCAATTTTTAGGGCCTTCCTCTGACACCGCCTGGTGTAGAGGTCCTGGATGGCAGGCAGCTTTGCCCCAGTGATGTACTGGGCAGTACGCACTACTCTCTGAAGTGCCTTGCGGTTGGAGGCCGAGCAATTGCCGTACCAGGAAGTTATGCAACCAGTCATGCAACCATGCTCTCGATGTTGCAGCCGTAGAACCTTTTGAGGATCTCAGGACCCATGCCAAATCTTTTTAGTTTCCTGAGGGGGAATAGGCTTTGTCATGCACTCTTTACAACTGTATTGGTGTGTTTGGACCAGTCTAGTTTGTTGTTGATGTGGACACCAAGGAATTTGAAGCTCTCAACCTGCTCCACTACAGCCCTGTCAATGAGAATGGGGACGTGCTCGGTGCTCCTTTTCCTGTAGTCCACAATCATCTCCTTAGTCTTGGTTACATTGAGGGATAGGTTGTTATTCTGGCACCACCCAGCCAGGTCTCTGACCTCCTCCCTATAGGCTGTCTCGTCGTTGTCGGTGATCAGGCCTACTACTGTTGTGTCGTCTGCAAACTTAATGATGGTGTTGGAGCCGTGAATGGCCATGCAGTCGTGGGTGAACAGGGAGTACAGGAGGGGACTGAGCACGCACCCCTGGGGAGCTCCAGTGTTGAGGATCAGCGTGGCAGATGTGTTGCTACCTACCCTCACCACCTGGGGGCGGCCTGTCAGAAAGTCCAGGATCCAGTTGCAGAGGGAGGTGTTTAGTCCCAGGATCCTTAGCTTAGTGTTGAGCTTTGAGGGTACTATGCTGTTGAACGCTGAGCTGTAGTCAATGAATAGCATTCTCACGCATGTGTTCCTTTTGTCCAGGTGGGAAAGGGCAGTGTGGAGTGCAATAGAGATTGCATCATCTGTGGATCTGTTTGGGCGGTATGCAAATTGGAGTGGGTCAGGGTTTCTGGGATAATGGTGTTGATGTGAGCCATTACCAGCCTTACAAAGCACTTCATGGCTACGGACGTGAGTGCTACGGGTCTGTAGTCATTTAGGTAGGTTGCCTTTGTGTTCTTGGGCACAGGGACTATGGTGGTCTGCTTGAAGCATGTTGGTATTACAGACTCAATCAGGGACATGTTTAAAATGTCAGTGAAGACACCTGCCAGTTGGTCAGCACATGCCCGGAGCACACGTCCTGGTAATCCGTCTGGCCCCGCAGCCTTGTGTATGTTGACCTGTTTAAAGGTCTTACTCACGTCGGCTACGGAGGGCGTGATCACACAGTCGTCCGGAACAGCTGATGCTCTCATGCATGCCTCAGTGTTGCTTGCCTCGAAGCCAGCATAGAACTAGCTCGTCTGGTAGGCTCATGTCACTGGGCAGCTCGTGGCTGTGCTTCCCTTTGTAGTCTGTAATAGTTTGCAAGCCCTGCCACATCTGACGAGCGACGGAGCCGGTGTAGTATGATTCAATCTTAGCCCTGTATTGAAGCTTTGCCTGTTTGATGGTTCGTCGCAGGGCATAGCAGAATTTCTTGTAAGCTTCCGGGTTAGAGTCCCGCACCTTGAAGCGGCAGCTCTACCCTTTAGCTCAGTGAGAATGTTGCCTGTAATCCATGGCTTCTGGTAGGGGTATGTACGTACAGTCACTGTGGGGACGACGTCCTCAATGCACTTATTGATAAAGCCAGTGACTGATGTGGTGTATTCCTCAATGTCATCGGAAGAATCCCAGAACATGTTCCAGTCTGTGATAGCAAAGCAGTCCTGTAGTTTAGTATCTGCTTCATCTGACCATTTTTTTATAGACCGAGTCACTGGTGCTTCTTGCTTTAATTTTTGCTTGTAAGCAGGAATCAGGAGGATAGAGTTGTGGTCGGATTTACCAAATGGAGGGTGAGGGAGAGCTTTGTACACGTCTCTGTGTGTGGAGTACAGGTGATCTAGAATTTTTTTCCCTCTGGTTGCACATTTAACATGTTGATAGAGATTTGGTAGAACTGATTTAAGCTTCCCTGCATTAAAGGGATTTCTACAATTGATCTTCTTGCATCTGCTTTTTTAAAAATCCGTACCGTAACTACACTGCTAACCTTACACCTAACCTTAAATTAGGACCAAAAAGTGAAAACTGTCAATTATTTATGCATTTTTCCCGTGATGTATTGTTGTCTCTACCTTCTTGCCCATTGTGCTGTTGTCTGTGCCCAATAGTGTTTGTACCATGTTTTGTGCTGCTACCGTGTTGTGCTGCTGCCATGTTGTGTTGCTACCATGCTGTGTTGTCATGTGTTGCTGCCATGCTATGCTGTTGTCTTAGGTCTCTCTTTATGTAGTGTTATGGTGTCTCTCTTGTCGGGATGTGTGTTTTGTCCTATATTTTTGATCTATTTTTTTATCCGAGCCCCCATCCCCACAGGAGACCTTTTGCCTTTTGATAGGCCATCATTGTAAATAAGAATATTTTCTTGACTGACTTGCCTAGTTAAAAAAAAAAGGTAAAATTTAAAAAAAGGATTAATAAATGAATTTTTACTGCAGTATACAGCAAATTAGATTTTGTTGCTATGGTAAGTAATGGAAACCATGTGTGAGCTGGCCGGAAGTCCTTGCTGTTGAGAATGTGATTAATTGCATTGATCACACATAGCAGCATTTGGTTGAGAGGTGGATAGGTCAACACTTCACAACAACTGAGGAAGGCAACACAGTGGGCCAAAGAAGAGGGCCATCCCAATGTGGCTGATAAGACGTTTCTACCCGACACCAAAATATGTGTGGAACATCCAATGCTCTCTAGCCTCCACCACCAGGCTGGATGAGAATGACAGCATCAGCGTTGACAGACTGGTCAAGTCTGAGCTTCAACAGGTTTTTGTTTTCTACCCACCACTGTTCCACTCCAAAAAACAACCACTTGTCATTGTACTGCAAAGTGTTTGGCAGAGAGAGAGCAACTTGCCAAATATGGAAACGGAATGGTTTTCCTGGATGCAACCTACAAAGGAGTCACAGCTTATGGTTATGCATTTTATGCATCATTAATCATTCAGCATGAGAACGGCTGTGGAATTTCTGTTGCTTACTTCATTGTAAGTGAGGAGACAACAGATGTGCTGAAGGTGTGCTTACAGATGATCCAACAGGTTCCCCAGGATTTTCACAAAGGTGAAAAGCTCTAGCCTTTTAGGGGCCCTAAGTGAGATTTGGATGCGGAAAATGTTTTTAGTGCCCACCCTCTTGACGGTGGAGAGCAACATTTTAGTTTCAGTTCATTTCCTGCAATTATACACATTTTATAGTGACTTATGACATGTTAAAATGATATCTGAGTGAGAGTGACTAACAAAATCAATGGGGGCCCCCTGGAGGTTAGGGCCCCTGGGAACGTGCCCTCCGTGCCCGATCGGTATTCGGCAATGATTACATACGTTTAGATGGCTGGCTAGACTAACTACTACCAATTTAAAAAATGTTAGATGACTGACATAACAAGAGAAAAACTGCTGATGTACAACCAAATTTCAAATTTCAAATTTCAAATTTCTCAATAGTAAGTTGAGACCCCGACTGAGTGCCTAACACCTCGATCACACCTAGTTTTGGTATGCCAGAAGTACATTAATTTCCAATGGAACTCTGCTTTTACCTTGCAGCATTGCATTGCAGAGAGGCAGTTGCAGTGCGTTCTGTGTGGTGCATACGTTGGATTTCTCTAGTGTATGCATCACATTGTATGTGTAGACGGCTTGATGGAAATGGTAGCTGAAAGTTTAACTTTTGTTGCACACATATCTAGATGATGCTGCATACTATTCTGTGCAATGACGCTGTAGGTGTGATCGAAGTTTTAAAAGTAAAAAAATTTATACTTTTTGGGGGAGTCAGGGCCTCCTAGTGGCTTTATGTCGCTTACACCTGGAACCGGCCCTGTACCGGCCCAATTGAATCCAACTCAACTCATGAGTTTTGAATTGGCCACACCCCACAGGATGTAGAATTTGAATGACAGGAAGTAGAATTTAATCCAGTCAGAGATACTGGACATAATGATGAGATGCTTGGGTCTCTGCCCTAACATTGGGAATTTCCTGTTTACTACTTCAATTCAAATTCAAGAACTGAAATTGAATTTGAGGTATTCTCAATTCAATTCTGAATTGAGCCCAAACCTGCTATTAATGTGATTAGTCATATATACTCAGTTTTTTATTTAGGCTATGCACATATGGATGGTCAAGAGAAACTGAGGCCATTTGACACAGGAGAGCAGGAATACTGTTGTCCGTGCAGTTGTGGCCATGAGGAATGAATTGCACAACAGTAAGATCACACAATCTTTGTAGTTTTTGTAAAGGTGTAGCATGTAGTTTTGTCCATTGCTGCCCTCTGTGACACTATAAATGTGAAAACATACATTATACATTTCTAATAGCAGCATATGTGTAAACAAACAAAAGGTACAAATGGTACGTAAAGTCCAGTGTAGAAATGTGTATTAGTGAAATAAAATCGCTGGATAAGCAATCAATCAATTTTCACAATGCTAACTGTAGTGTTGTCTTAGGGCCAGTAGGATGCACTTGTTGTCCTGGTGTAAGGGAACATCAGATGTTAACATTGAGTGAATCAAAAAAAATTCCTGGATTCCTTGCATCCCCTCCTATACCTTCTCAAAGGGCATTGGATGAGAAGATCTGAGGTCCCATCCCTTGGATCATGACTTCCAATTTGAGAAACAGAAGAGAGGCGAGGAGAGAAGAGAAGAGAGTGCAAGAAATGAAGGAAAATCTTTTGAGATTCGCCCCTAGATTTGCTTTTGACCCTAGTCCATTCCAAATTAAGCACGTCCCTTTCCATTTTCCCTCCATTTGAGTGAGCCCTCCGCTGACGTTTCAATAGCTTTTCAGCAAGAGAGCCCTTCCCTTCTTGCCTAATAATCCCATTTTCTGATTTGGTAGGCTGCATTTACACAGGATTCTACCACCACAACAGCAACACCAACAACATAGTTGAAAGATGTGAAACTTTGCCTTACCCTGGTGGTAGTCAATTACCAGAGAAATTTGGTATGTTTGTATTTTGCCTAGTAGCCGGGGTTTGTTTTGTCATTGTGGTGATAGGGTCCCATTCATTCTAGAAATATGTACAGTCCAAAACAACTTACTCACAGATAAATTCAAGTTGTCTGTTTCTTTCTTTAAAAAAATAAATAATTGTCACTTTTTTATTGTTGTGTCCTTTAAAAATGTAACACAGGCAACATCTTAAGATTAGGATACTGTTATGATGTGACTTGAACTGGAGGGTTTGTAAGACATAATAATAAAACACACCCCGTCACACCCCGAGCAACTAAGTATCTAAGGTGGCAAAACACAAACCTAAAAACTACAATGAATGGGGCCCATTCAAAACAATTCATAACTATCTACTAAGTACAGTAAGGGTTAAACCAGAAGAAAATGCTTCTCAAAAACATGTAATTTTGCCACATCGTATTCCAACTATATTTAACAGAGAAAATTGCAATTCCTTGACAATTACAACCATGATCACTACTGTAAAACCTCCTTTCAGTTTAAAATGTTTGAAGCTGCAAGGAAAAGTCTTGATTTGTACAATAATGCATTTTACCTTTTGACACCAAAACTCTTCTTAGGTTCTTTCTCTCTTTGAAATACCAATTCCCGAGGGGAAAACCAAACAAGAGGGTAGATCAGCTGCTGAGACTCCTGTACAGCGATGCCCAGGACTATTACAGGTACATTCTGTTCTGTGGGCAGCAAATCCTTAGTAACTTAAGTCATAGTCTCTCGATATTGTAAGGATGAATTGCTATCATAAATAGAAGTAAGCATACACTTGAAAATTGGCCATCATCAAAACCAACCAAACACCAGATGCTTGACTGAAGAAGATACGGTATCTGTCAATTAAACACAGGAGATAATGGATTAAAAAAATACAAATCCTCTGGAATTCTCCCACCTGTTTCTTATTACATGTCATTATTCTCTTAATATATACATTTATTTTTCAGTTGCCTAGATCACCTGTCACAGATCAGACACATGAAACCTGCCAGGAAGGACCCCTCTGCCACTGAAGCTGCCGATTTGATGAGGAATGGAGTGGATGAGGGCCTGGTGATTGACGGCAATGGCACCTGCAGTGTTCCTTCTCAGTCCAATCCACAACATTACGTTGTTGATCCTGTGAACTTCACATGTGTGTGCAGAGCCTCTCAGTCATGAATTGTGTGCAAGCACATTTGCAAACATGGTGTTGTTGGTCAGAGGTCAGTCAGTGAATGAAATACGGCAAAAACGTGCTCAGGTTATATTGGAGAAGTCATACCTACTGATAGAAACAGTCTAACTGTATTTTTGGATAACGGTAGTACTGGTGTTGTCAGTCTAGAGGATGGTTATTGTTCATGTAACCCCAGCAGCTTTGGGCAAAAGTGTGTCTGTCAACATGTTTATCACATGATAACAGAGGACCAAACTGAGCATGAGGTAACTACATCAGTCCAAAGCAGGACCACCAAGCACTTATTAAGCAACGCCCCCCACTACTGCTACACAGACTGGCATGCAGACCATGCTTGCTGAGCTTCACCAGTGGAGCACCTCTTCTCAGTACATGGAGACAAGATAGTTTTTCAACTCTGTAGAGAGCCTACGTGATTGCCATTTGTAAATGTCCCTCTTGCACATCAGCCTGCAAAATCACACCTCTACATCCATACAGACAATGATCATCCATACTATCATCTACCTCTCCATAACTTTCAATGTTTTATGTCGTTGCCATATACAGCCTATAGGATACCTACTGCTTCTGGTGGTCAGGTGGTTTCAAAAGAGATTCCACTTCAGATAATTCATCTGATTCATGAAATGTATTCATCTCATCTGGGGGTGGTGAACATAATATTCCCATGAGTATTTTAGCCAGCTGTCCCAATAGCAGCTTTAACGTTAGATTATAGTTTAGCTAATTATTTATTGATTACAACCCTTACAAAAAAAGTTAGCCGTTTTGAAACTGCAGTAAAGGTGCAGCAACTGCAGTCGACTGTGGTATTTTGGATGCAGTAATTGCAGAATGACACTGCAAAATTACTAAAGTAAAAAAAAATGTTATACACCGCAGTGTATTGTAGTTATATCTAATATAAAGTCTGTGTTTCGTGTAGGATTACCCTGGCGTGAGGTTTTGATAGCCATGGGATTATTTTTCTAATGTGAGTTTTATAAATATTTTCGCCTCAATTTACTCTCAACATTTCTAAATGCTGGCTTTTCGGTTGGTGATGACGTCGGGTCCGGGAGCCGCAGCCGATGGAACCGGGGGGCCTAAGCCAGCTCGTCGGGCTTCCACGCCCTAGCTGGCTCGAGAGGTTTTCTTGTCCCGGTTGGCTCGGCAGGCGCCCATCCCACCTCAGGCCTCAGCAGGTTCGATAGGGTTTTACGCTTCAGCCGGGTCTCATCAGGCTCCCACGTTCCAGCGGGATCATCAGGCTGTCACGCCTCAACCGGGTCGTCAGGCTCCCATGCCTCAGCCAGTTCGCCAGGCTCCCATGCCTCAGCCAGTTCGCCAGGCTCCCACGCCCCTGCTGGTTCGCCAGGTTGTCACGCCCCAGCCAGCTGGTCCTGCTCCCGCTGCCCCTCCCCTCTCTGACGAGGAGGAGTAGTAAGGATCGGAGGACCAATGCGCAGCGTGGTACGTGTTCATGCTCTTTATTAAAACAAGCTAACACTGAAACAAAACTATAAACGACACGTGAAATAGCCAACCGAAACAGTTCCGTGTGGAACACACAGACACAGAAAATAAACACCCACGAAACACAAGTGGGAAAAGGTTACCTAAGTATGATTCTCAATCAGAGACAACTAACGACACCTGCCTCTGATTGAGAACCATACCAGGCCAAACGCAAAACACAACATAGAAAACGGAACATAGACAAACCCACCCAACTCACGTCCTGACCATACTAAAACAAAGACATAACAAAGGAACTAAGGTCAGAACATGAAACAATATCTATTTATTTGTGGTGGTACATGCATTCACACAGTCTTGATTTATATGATCAGTGTCACTATTAGATTGATATGTCAAGTGATAAAATTCCAAATTTTCAATTAAAAGTTGCAATTGTGTGAGAAAACAGATTGATGGCCTCGTAAAAAGAGGAGGATCCCATCAGCTACCTATAAGGTAGGCCTACTATATTTATTTCTCAACGTTCCTAATATTAAGCACATTGCTTCTCTTTGCAACAGGAGTATAGCCTACCTGGCTGGCATGAAAATGAACCATGGGAAAAGCGTCCTCCATTTGCTATTTAAGTACATAGATATTTTTTTTTACCCCCCATGCCCATTTCAAGACAGGTGCATGATAATTGTCCATTCTAAAACCAAGACACATTTCACACATATATTATTTAGTATATGTTAAGACAAGATTAAATCAAGAATATTCTGATGGGTGACAATATTAGCCTATCACTAGAACCTATTTTTTTTAACCATATTACTCCAGTGATAGCCTCTACAGGGCTTGTCATGACATTGCCCTGTTGAGTGAGGTTCATAACCCCCCCTCTATAAATACCTTTTCAATTCTCTCTCTCCACTCTACAGAATGGACTCTTGGAAAACCCTTTGTTACCACAGAGAAAGTATGGTCACATCAAAAGTTTGGAGAATGGAACAAGGGCAACTTGGTATGAACTTTGAACTATTATTCACTAAAGAAGGAGTGAGACATCCTAGACGTCGAGTTATCAGCTGCAGCTGTAAACATAACTACAACATTCTACGACACTACAACCAGAAAGATTATTCACAGGACAATGGCGATCTCGGCTGAGCAAACAAGTCTTCCATCTATCGAAGCGCAGCTAAGAGTAAATATATATCTTGCATTTCCCTTTTCCGAATGGGCAGTTATTAGAATGCATAAGACCATCCATGGTAGCATAGCTTCTCAAGGTCCGATAGAGACCCAATCCCTTTGTCCTTCAATCTTCTCGCTCTTTCATTCAAACCCATCCCTTTCCTTTGTGTAAACAGCTGTCATATCGGATTAGTCCACCAGGGACTTTTTCGTGACATGATTAGTAATCGATGTCTGATCTATCCTGTGTAGATATATAAATATGTAATTATGTGTGATTATTTAGGTATTTAGTAAATAAATAATTAAGCCAATTTGTGTATTGCTGATTCAACTTGTTAGCCAAGGTTCGTGCAGATAACCAAGTACTTTACGACAATCAGAAGGAGACTGAATAAGGTGACGCTATTGATATAAAAGATCTTCAGATCTTTCAGAGTTTATTCGGAAGACAGCAGCTCAATAAACACTCTTCCATGGTGCCCCAGGTTATTAATGTTACATAATGTTACATAGTTTAATTCAATCACGTAATCAATTAAATGTTAGGTAATCGACTTGATAAAATAGCCTGTCATCTCATTTAACCATAGTCAGAGACACAACAGGCTGATTTCAAAGCGTACATACAATACCTAAACGTTCGATAAGGTCACAAGATGCAGGCCTCCTTATTGACCATAGAATTTCTAAGCAAACAGCTGGAGGCAGGGCTTTCTCCTATAGTGGTCTGCCTATCCGTGTGAGAGACGCAGACTTGGTCTCGATCTTTAAGTCTTCACTGAAGACTCATCTCTTCAGTAGGTCCTATGATTGAGTGTAGTCTGGCCCAGGGGTGCAAAGGTGAACGGCAAGGCACTGGAATGATGTACTGCCTTTGCTGCCTCTGCCTGGCCGGCTAGAGTCTCTCCACTGGGATTCTATGACCCTATAACGGTGGCTGAGTCACTGGCTTACTAGTGCTCTTCTATGCCATTCCTAGGAGGGGTGCATCACTAGAAAGGGTTGAGTCACTGACGTGATCTTCTTGTCCGGTTTTGCACACCCTCTGGCTTGTGGTGGAGGAGATCTTAGTGGGCTATACTCAGCCATGTTTCAGGGAAGTAAGTTGGTGGTCTGTTGATATCCCTCTAGTGGTGTGGAGGCTGTGCCTTGGCAAAGTGGGTGGAGTTATATCCTGCCTGGTTGGCCCTGTCTGGGGGTATCATCGGACTGGGGCACAGTGACACCAGACACCCCGTCGCAGCCTCCAGTATCTATGCTGCAATAATCTATGTTCCCGGGGGCTAGGGTCAGTCTGTTTTATCTATATTCTCCTGTCTTATCTGGTGTCCTGTGTGAATTTAAGTATGCTCCCTCTAATTCTCTCCCTTCAATCCCCGAGTACCTGAGCCCTAGGACCAGACTAGCTGTCCATATGTTCTACAGGTTCTGATGGTCAGTGAGGATGAGAAATGGGACCGTGGTGCCATCCAGCCAGTCTCTCCACTCCTCTATTGCCAACATCCCCGCCAGGAGCTCCAGTACACCGACATCATAGTTGCTTTCTGCAGCAGACAGTGTTTTAGAGACGTATGCACATGGATACATTTTTTGTGGATTACCTTGACATTGTGACAGGACGGCCCTCAAGCCCACTTCTGAGGTGGTCACCGCAAAGGGCAGCATTGGATCAGCAACGAGGAGGAGGTGAAACACCCCTTCAGTAGGTGGAAGGCCTCATCAGCTGCAGAATCCACACCAACTTATGGAGGCCACCTTTTGAGGAGAGAGGTGAGGCAAAAACTGTTGTAGTCCCTTTATGATGAATGGGACTGGCCATGACCTGAATTCATCGACCTTACTCTCCTCCATAACCACTCCCTGCGGGTTGATCCGATATCCCAAGAAGGAGACAGCGGCCTGATGGAGCTGGCACTTCTCCGCTTTGACGTACAGATGGTTCTCCAGGAGGCGTCCCAGGACTACCCGGACGTGGGCGAAGTGCTCCTCCAGAGTGGTCGAATAGATCAGGATGTCATCAATATACACAACAACCTGTTCCGGAACACCTCATTAACAAATTCCTGGAACACCGACGGAGCATTGGCTAATCCATAAGGCATCACCAAGTACTCGTAGTGCCCAGACATCGTGCTGAAGGCCATCTTCCATTCACCCCCCTACCGGATGTGGATCAAATTTCAGGCACTCTGCAGGTCCAGCTCAGAAAAGAAACGGGCCCCTGTTCAATGGCGGCCGGCATCAACGGGAGGGGGTAGTGGTACTTGGTGGTGATGGCATTGAGACCTCTGTAGTCAATACACGGACATAGACCCCCCTCCTTCTTGGCCACGAAGAAGAAACCTGCCAACGCATGGGAGGTGGATGGGTGGATGAAACCATGGTGAAAAGCCTCCTGGATGTACCCCTCCATGGCCTTGGTTTCAGCCAGAGTCTGTTAGCAGGTCGATGGCACAGTCCCAGTGGTGATGAGGAGAGAGACAGGTGGCATGGGTCTTGGAGAAAACCTCTCGGAAATCCTGGTAAACCTCTGGGATGTCGGCCTGGAGGGCAAACACAGGACTCTCAACCGACGTGGAACCACAGGGTAAGGGAAAGCAGGTCTTCTGACAGCCGGTTGCCCAGGAAGTGATCTCCATCCTCAACCAGGAGATGGTGGGGTTGTGGCGATGGAACCACGGGAGGCCAAGTAGGACTTTGTGTACGGGTGCCTGGATGATGAGGAAGGGAAGGCTTTCTTTGTGCATGGGTCCCACAGTGATGATGAGTGGTACTGTTATGTGTATGATTGTCCCAGTTCCCATTGGTCCTTTATCCAGTGCTTGAACCGGAAACGGAGAGAAGAGCAGGTATGATGTTATGTTCAGGGAGGAGGCAAGAGCCTGGTCAATAAAATTCCCCGCGTCACAGGAGTCCACTAGACCTGTAGAAACATCACATGAGGGACAGCCAGCTAGTGAAATCAGTACAAAAAGGGTTTGGTGGAGAGTGAAGAACGGATTACTCACACCTACTCCAGGAGATGGATGATCACAAGGCCGTACCTCTGCTCTAGTGGCTCCCGGGTTGGGACGTAGTGAACACCGTTGAAGCTGGTGCCCCTCCTGACCACAATAGTGACAGAGTCCCAACTGTCTCCGTAATAATGCTGCCTGATGGGTGATAACAACGGAGTGCTAGATAAAGGGGGAGTAATCAGGGAAGTGATGAAGCCCAGGTGAGCCTAATGATGAGGTGCAGTTGTGCGTAATGAAGGTTGCCAGGTGTGCGTAATGATGGGTTGACAGGACCGGTGGTTAGTAGACTGGTGACGTCAAGCGCCGGTGAGCAGGAGTAGACTTGACACTAACATAAGGACAACTCAAGCGCATGCTATTCTGTTCTTCTGAAATAGCCTTCATTTTCTTCATATCATGTTTCTTAAGACCGGTCGAAAATACATAATGGCTAAATTCCATGGATTTATTAGACTTTTTAAAATGTAGATGTTCCAATAGTCTGCTTCAGTGGCTTGTAGACTATGCGTGGAAGCCAGGAGATGCAAAATGTGTTCGTTAATTACCGTGAGACCGGCAGTTATTTGCTTGACAATCACCGGCTGCTGAAATTTCATGACCGCCACAGCCCTGAGCATATACCCCATGAACTCCCGATCTAGCCAACGTTAGCTAGCTATGGTCCCATATTAGCATTTTGCTAGCTAGCTGAGCTGTTTTAAAAGTAAACTGATTATATTAATCAAACACTGGAACTAGCAAGCCCTCCTCAATGACAATGTTATTGGGTGCGGGTATGCCAGATTCGTAATTTACATTTTACGTTAAATGCTATTGAAGTTAGTTATTTTTTGTTGTTGTTGAATAGTTTTATTATTACATTTCCTTTAAAAACAGCTCATATATATTTATGTACAACATTTTATACACATTTTATACGCATAAAAGCATAAAACACAGCATTTGAACATTACATTTAAATTTGTATTAAATACTGTTAAAAACAATAACTGTTAGAAACAACCACGAATAAAAGCACTTTTCCTTGTAAAAACATAAAATCTTTAAAAGCCACTTAAAATGTGTACAAATGATTTAACAAAAGTAAAACATTTTTAAGACATGAAAACATGTATTAAAAAAAGTCACTTTGTTAAAAAAAGCTGTCTTCAGTCCTTTGTACAAGGACGGGGTGAGTCCATCAAGCTCGCCTCCTCCTGCTCTTCCGAATCAATAACCTTCCTTTCCTTACGAATAAGAATTTCCGATTAGTCCCATGTGCTGGGTAGTGCTGCAGGTGACGCCCTTAAATAGCTTCCGCCGCACTACTCCCACCTCTTCCTTTTCTCAGCTCATTCCAGAAAGGATTTGCTTGGTAAGAGCTCTATGTTAGAGTGTATAAGCACAGAAATGTACCTGCAGGTAGCTAGCCTCTCCACCTGGGTGCTCTGCTGTACCCCGCTCATTTTGGATTGTGCCATCCCATTTGTTTTTTGTCCTAGTTGTCTGTGTCTTGTCTGTCCACCGGAACACTGAGCCAATCACGGCACAACTAGAGAATATTACCAACCCCTAAGCTCTGTATTTTCTGCTGGCCCTACCACAACAAAAAGCACTGAGCTAGGCTGAAGTACCTGCATTTTGGATCTGCCTTACTCAAGAAAGCAAAAAAGAGACCATTTTTGCATTCAGCTTTATTATGTAAAAAAAAAA
The DNA here is from genome assembly GCF_002021735.2 of Oncorhynchus kisutch. NCBI lineage: Eukaryota > Metazoa > Chordata > Actinopteri > Salmoniformes > Salmonidae > Oncorhynchus > Oncorhynchus kisutch. The sequence continues at coordinate 9,520,287 of NC_034203.2, forward strand.
AATTTTTACATTGTTTGCAAACTGATGTGTGATGCATATTAATGCCAAAATAACATGCAAAACAGGTAACATAACATTTAGTTTTTTGCTAAACAGGTGGTCCTTATTTTATGTTCACCCCTGGTTATCAACTCATCTAGCTAACTACAGTAGTTAAGTATTTGACACTTATGTTTGTGTTTGACAGCATACCACTGTGAGAAAAGACGCTGATGGCTGTACTGTATAAATGTAGCCCCGTGCACGAAGTGCACGTTATATATATATCACTGCTGCGTCTGCCAGCCCTCTAGATACAAACCAAGAGACTATGCGTGTGTGTGGGCACACATGGAGTCACACAAGATTGAATGTTGTGCAGCATAGTGGTAAAAATTACATACACACATTAATTGCGCCACATCAGATATGAATTTTAGCTATGATTTCGAGCAAGGGGTGGGGGTTTATTGTTGAGCAGCGACTGTGTGTTTAAAAAAAAAAACTAAAAACAATCAATTCCAGCACCCAAAGTAATAGCATGCCGTTACACAAGACATTGTATTATTATGTGACATCAGCTCGAGTCTGCACACAGTAGTTGCTGCTCAACTCAATGATAAATCATGGAATTGAGTTTAGTCAGCTACCTGAAGCCTAGACTATCATTACTAGGGACACGTTCCTCGGGCTTTGCTGACGCCTACCAGCTCTTACAATGTCTGGATAGCTATTTTTCCTTATAGCTAACCACATAATCATTTATAGAAATCTGTCAGTCAATGACGTGACTCACAACCTATTTACACTTTCACTATTTGAACACTTGAATAAATGTTTACAAAGACAATTGTTGCTTATTTGGTTCAGTTCACTGTTGACTAATGTCTAGCCTGCTCATTTAACATTTAAGTAACTTAGCAGACACACTATCCAGAAATACCTACAGTAGTGAGTGAACACATTTTCATACTGGTCCCTCATAGGAATCAAAACCACAATCCTTGTTACACACCCAACGCTCTACCAACAGAGCTAAATGGGACTCAGTCTATGCCGTGAGGATGGGACCATCAAGTCTGGGTGTCTCAGTTCACACGCTTTCTGACTCTTCCGTAGGGCCCACTCAGGTAATATACACATAAAACAAATGTCAAATATTGTATATGGACCTCTCATCTTTTTTTCTTGATCTCTTACTCTCTCTCTCTTCCTCTTTCTGTAAATCTCTCCCTCTCTGTGTCTGTTTGGTTGGTCTCTAGGGAGGAGGCTTTCAAGTTTGTACATCTGGATGGCACTGTAAAAAAGAAGAGAAAGGAGATCCAGAGCGATGCACGTGTCAGCCCATTGAACAAGCAGCTATCATTCAAAACTGGACTGGTGGGCCTAAAGGCAACCTCACAGCTGCCTCTCATCTTCCTCATGGACCCAGCCTGGAACTTAGCAACAGAGGACCGCTGTAACCACTTCGGCCAGAAGAGGGACATTGTCATCCTTACGTTTATATAGTAAATGAGTCCGTAGGGGAGAACATGGTGAGGATTCAGAGGCAGAAGTAGGATTTGGTAGAGGAAGATGTCACATATATATGTGTGTATGTATGTATGTATGTATGTATTGTGTATGTATATTATTTTACTGCTCTAGGGATATAATTATTGTTTGGACAACCTTCTTTACTATTATGTATTGATTTCTACCTTACATTTTGTCACTCATTGTGCGATGCCCAATGCAGAGAATACCGGAAGAAGAATTGTTATTTAATTACCACAGTGAATTATTGTAATGTTTGTGTATGTGTCAATTAATCCCATAAGGGATGGGTTGGTGATTTGACACAAACATTTCAGTCATATAGGTGATAATTCAAGGAAAATTGTGTTTGATTACTGCTCCAATTCACACTTTCACCAAAGTTCAGAATGGTAAAGAATAGGGAATAAAACATTGTTCTTTTCAACTGCAAGCACTGCTTTGGGACTCCTGGTTATACACCACATGACCGCACCATCAGACCAGACTACATTGATGTGTGATTTTGACTCCCTTTATCATTAATAGTCTACTAGGTATAGCTTTTATAACAGTGTCATATTCCTTGCTTGAAACCTCAAAGTTGTATCTTTCCATAAATTATCTCCGCATAAATAGATTCCCACTAATACTAAGTAATTGGCTGACAAGGATAATATTTTTCAAGAACCAATTACAGTAAAATAACATCTTGTTTCTATGTAATATCGACCCATTAGTCCATATAAAACATTCATGAGGTGAAAAGTTGTTTATACAGCAAAGCCCAGCACATTAAAGCCTGCTTGTGAAAAGCCACCAATTTCACAGGAAGTTTACTTACAATATAATGGACATTGTTGTAAAAATTAAGCCCTCCGAGCTTCAGAAAAACAAAATGAGGTTACAATATTCCAAAATTAAGTTGTTCAATAGCCTATCGAAGAAACAGCAAGTGGTCTGATGAAACCAAGATTAAACTCTTTGGCCTGAATGCCAAGCATGACGTCGGGAGGAAACCTGTACCATCTCTATGGTGAAGCATGGCGGTGGCAGCATCATACTGTGGGGATGTTTTTCAGCTGCAGGGACTGTGGAGACTAGTCAGGATCGAGGCAAAGATGAACGGAGCAAAGTACAGAGAGATCCTTGATGAAAACTTGCTGCAGAGCGATCAGGACCTCAGACTGGGGAGAATGTTCACCTTCCAACAGAACAACGACCCTAAGCACACAGTCAAGACAATGCAGGAGTGGCTTTGGGACAAATCTCTGAATGTCCTTGAGTGGCCCAGCCAGAGCACGGAGTTGAACCCGATCGAACATCTCTGGAGAGATCTGAAAATAGCTGTGCAGCAACGCTCCCCATCCAACCTGACAGAGCTTGAGAAGATCTGCAGAGAAGAATGGCAGAAACTCCCCAAATACTGGGGTGCCACACTAGTAGTGTTCCACCCAAGAAGGATCGAGGCTATAATCGCTGCCAAAAGTGCTTCAACAAAGTATTGAGTAAAGGGTCTGAATACTTGTTGTAAATGGAATATTTCTTAAAAAATATATATTTTTAAATAAATTAGCAAACATTTCTAAAAAACAATTTTTGCTTTGTCATTATGGGGTATTGTGTGTAGATTGAGGGAAAAAAACTATTTCATACATTTTATAATAAGGCTTGTAGTGGTTATTTCTGTATTACCAAATAAGGAGAGACAAACTTATCACACAAGTCAGAGTTATACTTAAACAAAATCTTTATTCACTTATTAATAAGGGAGCAGGTCAATACAACACACACATACAAGGTGCCCTTGGAAGATAATAAAAGAACAGGATGGGCTGAAGAACTGTGGTCTCTTCTCAGAGGCTCTTTGTCTTATGCCGTGTGACCAGGTTACTCAGAAGCAAAGAGACATTGAAACAATACAGGTCTATCTGTTCCTTGAGCTGATCTCTATCTCATGTCCTTGACTACATGCCCAGAACAGCTGTGGGGAGTGAACGTGGAAGAGAAAAACCATCCTTTCTCAGAAGCACAGCATTGACACTGAAGAAATGTCTTTACTATTTGTTAAGCATATTAAATTGTTATGTATTAATATTAAACAAATCACTTAAATAGTGATTATTCTCTCACAGACTGTAACCTAACAAAATGTGGAAAAAGTCAAGGGGTCTGAATACTTTCCGAAGGCACTGTAGGTTACAGTATCTAGCTCCCGAGTGGCACAGCGGTCTAAGGCACTGCATCTCAGTGCTTGAGGTGTCACAGATGGTTTGAATCCAGGCTGTATCACAACCGGTCGTGATTGGGAGTCCCATAGGACGGCGCCCAGCGTCATCCAGGTTTGGCTGGTGTAGGCCTTCATTGTAAATAAAATAATTTCTTCTTAACTGACTTGCCTAGTTAAATAAAGGTTACTTTTTTTTTCTTCAGAAATGTTACAACCTGCCGGATTGAACCAACATCTCACATTTGGAAAGATTTAATACCAAACTTGAGATTTTGGAGAACTGCTTAACAATATCCAATGCCAATCTAGCCACTGACACATTTAAAAAAAAAAGTGACATGTCATCTGTCAATTGGAATATCTTGAGCGCTCTGGCCTGGAACGTAAGACTGACTGTGATAAACTAATGAGCATAAGGTTTGAGATACTAACAAAATAAAAAGGTGAGATTGGACAACTTTGTCGTATTCCTTGGTAAATGTTAAACATTGAGGATGTTCCATGACAGAGTTTGATACAGCTATTGGCACCATTATGCAGCGTTCTTAATAGCGTTACCGAACTTCCAATGCTTAAGACAATCAAAGATAAAACTGTGAGTTACGGTATCAAATGCTTTCTGAATATTCAAAAATAAGATAACATGGAAGTTATCCAATAGATCACAATACTCAACCACCTTAACCATTGTACATGTCAACTTCAATGCGGTAGGGTCGTCCCAAGGATCCCGAATAGCACGGAACATTTGGCGAACGGCGTCGTAAACTTTCTTTCCCAGCATGCACTTTGACCCAACCCCCGGAAATAGTTTAATGTTTGCTAGTCATTTAACTAGCTAACAAAAGCTACCTAATCGATTTCACGAAGCGAACAACAGCATTCAGGTAATGTCGTCTTGTTTATAGCTATCTACTTTTCGTATAACCAACTGTCATTTACAGCTGACTTGTTATACAAAGTTCAAGTTTGGTTATATCGACTAACTTACTAGCTAACGTTAGCGCTGAACGGCAACATTGGCGAGTTATAATAGCTACTACAATTGCTAACTGGATATATAGTTCAGCCTCAGGACATGTTATGACTCAGGAAAATGTATAATCGACACCTATAATTGGTGAGTGGAAATAAAAACTGAGGTGTATGAGGTTGCTTGTATTTCTGGTATAACTAACGTTAGGTAGCTAGTCGAGTTATCTAACTTGCTAAATTGGCTAAATCAAATTAGTGTTTGCAGCTGTGTCAACTTGGCCACAATCTCTGACCACACGTCAGTCAGTGCAGGGCTCTCAACCATGTTCCTGGAGAGCTAACGTTAACTTCCTGATTCCTGATTCAGTTTATCAACCAGCTAATTATTAGAGTCGGGTGAGCTAGATTAGGATGAAAGTGAGAACATACGGTAGCTCTCCAGGAACAGGGTTGGAGAGCCTTGCATCAGTGTGGGTGGAGGTCACGTAAACTAGCTAGACAAAGCAGCCTTTCAGTTTAACAGATTGGTCAAAGTGGCAACTAACTAGTCAATCTCCGTATCTGTATGTTTTTTGCTGGTATAATTGTATACGTGAAGAGTTTATTTCTGGAAACGCTCTTATATCCACCAATTTTCACATTGAAATGTTTGCTTATGGATACCTTCATGTCTAAAATATTAATGTTTTCACATTTAATTCATAGATTTTTAGCAGTGTTAATTTTTTTTTTTTGCAGAACGCTATCAATTGTTTAGGTGGGATGGAATGTTCGTATACTGTATTTGACAATGAGCTGGCAGAGACAACTACATAGCTTAAGATCAAAGTGGCTCTTGATAAGATCATCTACTAATTGACCACGTTTACATACAAATATCCAGTTTTTATTCGACATACTCAAGTATTCTGTGTTTGCGTTGACGCATTTAATAAACATCATATCCGTTTACAATATCCCAAAAAAGCTTGCATCCCGGTTATGGTTAAGATGTCTGGGATATGTTGCTCTTAGACGGTATACTATGGCATGTAAACGTCTTGTTTTTTTGTGGTCTGCACAGGCTGTTTCGCCTATCATGTGATGTTTGTCAAAGAAGTCACTCTGAAAAGTAGGCTGGCTACCTGCTCAGTTCGATCCACCATAAATATTTATTTAGCTGATACTCTGTACTGGACCATGTTGTCTACTGGCTTAGGCTACTTTCACCCCAAATTTAATTAGTTTTTGCTTATTTCTTACATTTGGTAGGCCATTTGTTTAACTATAGTTAGAAGAGAAGCTGCACCTAGGCCTGTCCTAACTTGTTGCCCTGGAAGACTAATAAAGCAGTGCTCACCAGAATAATGTATTACATAGATAGAATGAATGCATTATCAATCTATTTAACACCGGTAAAGTTCTGTTTTTACTTCTTCTAGGCACTACTCTCACAGGACAAGGACGTATCTTAGGCAAATGGATCCTCCTCATCAATCCAAGGGAGGCAACAGGCCTCGGGATGGCAAACGTGGACCGAGCCAGTCCACTGTCCCTCATCAGAAAGATGCCTATGCCAGACTCCTCAGCCAGCATCACAGCAGCAAGTTCAGATCCTACCTGGACCAGTATGTCCAACAACAGGGGGAAGAGAGAGGGCCGAGCGAACAGAGGCAGGGATTAGCATACAGCGAAAAACAAGACATACCGGAGAGAAAAAGGGACCAGGCGTTTATCGAGTGCTCTGACTCAAGTGACTTCTCGCCTTCGCCTATGAAAGGTAAAGGAGGTGAAGAGAGCTCTCTGTCCTTGTACATGGACAAGCTGAATAGTCGAGGAGCCCTGCAGGAGCCAGAGAGGAGGCAGGGGGTTTCCGACAAGCAGCGACGCGGGGAGAGGAGGGACACCAACACCAGTCAGGATGGAGATGTGGAGTCCGGTGAGGAGTTTGCCTCCCTCAAACAGAGGGACTCCCAGCAGCAGCAGCAACAACAGATAAGAAACAAAGACCATGCTTACAAAGTGCCCACAAGTAACCAAGTGAACAAGGACATGAGTTATGGGGCATCCCCCCCGAAAGCCTTCTCATCTTTCCCAGCTCAGGCGCAAGAGAAGAAGAAGTCCAAGAAGAAGAATGTGCCAAAGACCAACGCAGATAACAAGAGAGGTGGACACATGTATCCTGACTTCGATGCAGACATGTCAACATCCCCCCTTAACAAATCCAAAAACATGCAACCACAAGGTAAAAAATGGTCTTGACTAAAGTGAATATACTTTTTGAAATACCCTGACCGTAAAGTTGTCATATGTGATCAAGCTTTTACAAACAGCTGCATTTGCTGTTGAAGATGTAGGTGTTGGATTGTAATCAGACTTCTATTGTCATCCTCAGGTGCCTCTACGCCTTCTGACAAGGGTAAGAAGACTAGAGGAAGCCAAGGAGGATCAAAGAAGCAAGTGTTTGAAGCGTATATGACCACAGAGGACGTTTCCCACGGCCTAAAGAGAGGAGAGCTCATTCAGGTGAAACCAGCGTTCTAAGACTAGACCTTCATAAATATATATATATATATATATATATATATATATATGGTTATTGTATCAAACCAATTAACCTCACTAATGTAAACGGTTACTTGTTTACCGAAGGTCAGAAAATTCTGACCTAAGGCTTATCGGTTAAAGATTATCTGACACGATGGCGTGACAAGTTTAGCCTACTAATAGAAACATTTCCATATTCTTTTCAGGGATCCATAAGAATCAACCCCAAAAAGTACCACGAGGCTTTCATTGCAGCACCGGTGAGTGTGTCAATAGAAATATACACTAGCTTATAGGTGTTGGCAGTAATATTTGTCTAATGGGACTGTGCATCTCTGCAGGATGGCAAGCGGGATATCTTCCTGGATGGAACCGCAGCCCGCAACAGGGCCCTGAACGGGGATGTGGTAGTGGTGCAAGTTCTCCCTCAGGAGCAGTGGAAGGTGAGCTCCATGGAGGAAGATTCCGCCTCAGCATGAATACACTGTGTACACAACGTTAAGAACACCTTCCTAATACTGAGTCGCACCCCCCCCCCCTCTTGCCCTCAGAACAGCCTCAATTCGTTGGGGCATGGACTTTACACTGTGTCTAAAACGTTCCACAGGGATGCTGGCCTGTGTCGACAGGGATGTCCTTTGGGTGGTGGACCATTCTTGATACATACGGGAAACTGTTGAGCGTGAAAAACCCAGCAGCGGCCTCCCGGGTGGCGCAGTGGTTAAGGGTACTGTACTGCGGCGCCAGCTGTGCCATCAGAGTCCCTGGGTTCGCGTCCAGGTTCTGTCGTAACCGGCCGCGACCGGGAGGTCCATGGGGCGACGCACAATTGGCCTAGCGTCGTCCGGGTTAGGGAGGGATTGGTCGGTAGGGATGTCCTTGTTGGCTGGCTTCCGGGTTGGATGCGTGCTGTGTTAAGCCGTGCGCCTTGGTTGGGTTGTGTATCGGAGGACTCGTGACTTTCAACCTTCGTCTCTCCCGAGCCCATACGGGAGTTGTAGCGATGAGACAAGATAGTAGCTACTACAACAATTGGATACCACGAAATTCGGGAGAAAAAGGGGTAAAATTCAAAATAAAATAAAAATAAGAAAGAAACCCAGCAGCATTGCAGTTCTTGACAGACTGGTGCACCTACTACCATACCCCGTTAAACGGCACTTAACTATTTTGTCTTGCCCATTCGCCCTCGGAATGGCACACACACAATCCGTATCTCAATTGTCTCAAAGCTTAAAAGTCCTTTAGTGTGTCTCCTCTCCTTCATCTACGTTGGTTGAAGCAGATTTAGGAAGTCCCATCAATAAGGGATCATAGCTTTCACCTGGTCCGTCTGTCATGGAAAGAGCAGGTGTTTTGTACACTCGGTGTAGAGCAGCTATATCTTGTACACTGCTATGTAATAGGAGTATCCGTGTTTCCCCTACATTCAAGAATATTCAAGTAGATTTAGGTGGGTTACGACCAACTGTCAATGGTTATGACCAACGATGTCTATGGTTATGGCACTTTTAATTTTGTGAACCACTCATTTATATCCACTGAGGCAATAACTTGTCATGCTCTTCATAATATACACAATTTACCCGCTGTTGGCTTCAAGCTAGATTTATTCACCTCACTGGATGTTGCACCGGCAAAAGACCCCGACACGTCACACAAGCACATATATAAAATTTTTCTGACTAAGCCCCCCCTTCCAGACCCCCTTTGTACTCCTTCTGCTCAAATACAATGCACATAGATCATTCCATCTAACCCGACGATCACTACTGCCAGGTTAATTATACTGTTACAAACTGACCAAAACTGGCTCAAGTCAGATTGTCTCCAACACCTGCTGATGCACAGTGGCTATCCTAAAAACGGAACTAAGTGGTTGTACGTGTACAGGTTGTGAAGTCAGACAGTGAAGGCGTGAGCGAACCAGAGACCCAGTCTGGGAGGAGCCAGACACCAGGAAAGAAGACCAAACGCCCCCCCAGTCCTGATGTCATTGTGGAAGCCGAGACTGAAGCTGAGGAACAACTGGCCAAGAGGGTGGAGAACATCAGCCTCAACGCCACAGGTACAGGGATTTCCCCTCCACAGGTTTAATGAAACCACACACATTTATGGCAATAGTTCTCAAAACTGTAGAGCAAATCCATTTGACAAAAATAGGAAATCGACACCGATTGGTAACTTCCAGCACTTTCCCCAATTAATTTTGCTGTTCTTCCTCTGCAGAAGATGGAATTAAAAAAGATATACTCCAAAGGACTGCTAAGGTAAGCAGTTTTATTTTGAAATTGGATCCTTATGGCTGTTGTGCTATTGAGTGAAGAAAGACCTACTTCTAGTCACAAACATTTTAAAAGATAATGTACTGATTTCCAACAAACATCTCGCTCTACAGAAACATTTGCACTGAGACATATCTTTCTGTTAAAGGGTTCTCTTTTTGCTTTATTTTTTTTTTTTCATTAGTCAAAATCGATGTTCTTGTATCCTCTTCATCTGCACCTTCTCCCCTAGGTGGTGTACATAGTGGAGCAGAAGCACTCGCGGGCTGCCACAGGCTTCCTCAAGTTCCTCCCGGACAAACCCTTTGCCATGTTCTCTCCTGTTGACCACCGTGTTCCACGGGTAAATGTTCCCCTGCCAGATTGCCCCCACGACTTTTGCTCCCGCCCGGGAGACTACGCCAATATCCTGTTCATCGTCCGCATTACCAGCTGGCCAGATGACAGCAACTTTGCAGAGGGGTATGTAATGAGTCACTGTCTCACTGTAGGGAATTGTATGTATCCCTACCCCGTAGCATTGTCTCGTTCGTTTATACTCTCCTTCACGCATAAGTGTTTGACTTGATGGCTCGTAAAATAAGGTACACCCATCTGGTACCCATTAGGTACACCCATCTGGTACCCCCCCCCCCCCCCTCTAAACCAGCCTGAATTCTTCAGGGCATGGAAATGTTGGTATCGAGGGACCAAACAAGTACCAGGGAGAACATTACACCACCGCCACCAGCCTGTACTGTTGACACTAGGCAGGATTGAGCCATGGGCTCATGCTGCTTAGCCATATCCTGGTTCTACCAATCAACATGACGCAACAGGAACGGGGATTCGTTGGACCAAGTAATGTTTTTCCATGTGATCGCGTGCCCCCTGGAGCCACTTCTTGTTTTTAGCTGATAGGAGTGGAACCCGGTTGTGGTCGTCTGCTGCACTAGCCCATCCGTGACAAGGACTGACGAGTTGTGCGTTCCCGAGATGCGGTTCTACACACCACTGTTGTACTGCGCCGTTTGTGGCCCGTCTGTTAGCTTGTACGATTTTTGTCCGTCTCCTTCGACCTCTCATCATACAGTTTTCGCCCATAGGACTACCACTGATCAAATTTTTTTTTTTTGGGGGGGGGGGGTTTCCGCACCATTCGCGGTAAACTCTAGACACGTTGTGCGTGAAAGTAGGGTTAAGTCCGTTTAGTCGACTGATCGATTGTTTGGTCGATAGCTGCTCAAAACGCCTGTCTGCTTCATGCCTGTCTGAGTGGACTAATCCATTGCGGAGGCCTTGGATGGCACTGTACATTCTAAGACGCGCTACTGAAATTGCATATGGTTACATTATGTAAGGACGATGGTGCCACAATTAAAAAAAAAATATTTTATAACAAATAGCCTTTCTCCTGCGTTGGATAGCGGTCATTGTCTGCGGTTCTGAAACATCAGTGTGCTGTTGAATTGGCGCCTTTTCTTAGACCATGTTGCTTTGTGCATAATAGCAAAGTTAACCAGCATATTGGTTTTGAGAACAATGCCGACGGATGCATTGAGAAAACCGACTGAGGAGAGAAGAACAGCTCTTTCCTTATTGTCTAAGAAAAGTGAGGAGCGGGGAAACCCCAACTTGATTAGGTCTATAATCAATAGCCTAACTGTTAAATGTGCCTGACTATAAATCATCCATATACATATCTACAGAAATAAGACGGGTCATGCTTCTGTTGCTGGTTTTGAATGTTTAATAGCCTACTGATTCTGTGAGCTCCAAGCCTTACACAACCAACCACATGTTGGGGAAAGCAATTGCACAATTTTGGCTGTTTTTATTCTTTGCCATGCTGTGATTAAGGCTTTTCACTTTTTGTTGTTGTTAGAACGGCCTCTTTGGTTTTACTTCTCTCACCACCTGTTTGGCCAATATGCATGCAGCGCTTGCTTCGTAACTTATTTTATCTTGATCTTCAGTTTCCACAACTTGTCAAATTTCTTCCACACATCTGACTTCCCCTTTCCCTCCGGAGCAACCATTTTTCTGTCGCGTTTTCAGTTTTATAACCAGTTTATTGATGGGCTATATGTCAGGCACCAGTGGTCACGATGCGTACATGTCACATAAAGAGTGCAAGGGTTGAGGGAATTGGGAATGATTTCAGTCAAATAACTTTACAGTCAGATGGCTTATATTGCAGCAACACGAACAGTGCGATAAACCCTGTTCTGTGGTGGTTGCTGCAGCAGGGAGGCGAGCGAGACACAGGCACTCGCTGTCTTTATTTTTTTTATTTTTTACATTGCAGCAAGTCTGAGCCCGGCACAATGAAGTCCATTGCTTTTAGACTCTCTCTAAAGTAATTTGTCTGTCCTAATTATTTCATCAAACAGTGCCCTTAAAGCATCCAACAAGCTGAAAAAATAAAATAGATTGGTCAAAAGAACAGACTGTCGGCCCCAAGGTTTAAATTTTTTTCATGGACAGCCCTAGTGAAAGTCCCATGAGGCCGGATGTTTTAGCGGTACCGGAACCGGTGTGCCTGGCAGACAATCCTACCACGCTCAGTCTCTTAGATCACTCGTTTTGCCCATTCTAACTTTCAATGGAAATGTAACTGAATGCCTGCTTTATATTGCAAACCCCGGCCACATTACTCACTTTGTGGGCGTACAGGGTGGTGTACCTGCCCACTGAGTAAGTGCTTGTCTGTGAATTCTAGTAGGGGATGATGCACTTGTGCTTCTAGAGGATCAGCTCTACGACACTCATTATCTATGTAATAAACTTTTATAAAGTTACATCGAAGCTCACATCTTGCCCATATCTATCGGATGCTGACAGTCCTCCTTATGCCCCCCCCAGTCGACTTGCTAAGACTCTGGGCCAGGCTGGGGAGATTGAGCCGGAGACCGAGGGCATCTTGATAGAGTACGACGTGGACTTCTCCGAGTTCTCTGTCGAGGTGCTGGGCTGCCTGCCCCAGAAGCTGCCCTGGACCATCCCCCCTGAGGAGTTAGGCAACAGGAGAGACCTGAGGTGAGTAGAGGATGCTCCCAAATACGGCATCCATATCAAGAAGTCGTCAGTTCTCAGACGCAACTCCCTCAGTTGTTATTGACGCCGTACACGAAGGCTCTCGCATGCCCAATTCCAATGGAGCCACTCAATGTACATATGTATTGCGCCATTGTCTTTGCCTTTTTTATAAATACTAATTTGACACAACTGAAGAGGTGGAGACAACACTCATATATGCAGAGTTATTGTTTTCTATTCAGGAAAGAATGCATATTCACAATTGACCCAGCTACCGCCAGAGACCTGGACGATGCGTTGTCTTGCAAACCACTGCCTGACGGTGAGCCATTTTGTGTTTCTTTTGGAAACGAAGCATAGGGAATGCAATTTTGATGGTTTATTAATAAAGACGGGTTTTGAATTTACTCATGTTTTTATTGACTTGTGGAATTCATCAATGACAAAAGTTCTCCTGGTATGTTCTCTTTGTTAGGCAACTTTGAGCTGGGCGTCCACATTGCTGATGTGAGTTATTTCGTGGAAGAAGGCAATGCGCTGGACTTCATCGCCAGTCGGCGAGCCACCAGTGTCTACATGGTTCAAAAGGTCTTTGTTTGTTATTACTAAATGATTAATGTATTAGTCAATTGATAATGAATTAATGTATTATTGGAGCAAGTAAGTTCTGACTATTAGATAATTACCAGCTGGGCATACAGTAAGTTAACTGTTGACGTTGGCCTGTGCCACTCCCAGGTGATCCCCATGTTGCCTCGTCTGCTGTGTGAGGAGCTGTGCAGTCTAAACCCCCTGACTGACAGACTCACCTTCTCCGTCATCTGGAAGATCACCCCTGAGGGCAAGGTACAACACCTTCAAACTAAGTATGCTAGTGTTTCCATAGAAACCGGAAGCTGTGGCACTGTTTCTCAGATTTTTTAAATCTTTATAATACTATACAGTGTATTCAGACCCCTTTTTCCATATTTTGTTACGTTAGTCTAATTCTAAAATGGATTTTTAAAATCATAAGTCTACACAAAATACCCCATAATGACAAAGCGAAAAACAGATTTTTAGGAATGTTTGCTAATTTATACAAAACAAAAAACACCTTATTTACTTAGGTATTCAGACTCGTTGCTAAGAGACTCAATTGAGCTCGGGTCCATCCTGTTTCCATTGATCATCCTTGAAATGTTTCTACAACTTGATTGGAGTCCACCCGTGGTAAATTCAATTGATTGGTCATGATTTGGAAAGACGTGTGTGTGTGTGTATTTCCAAAGAATTTCTGCAGCATTGAAGGTCCCAAAGAACACAGTGGCCTCCTTTCTTAAATGGAAGAAGTTTGGAACCACCAAGATTCTTCCTAGAGTTGGCGTGCCTGCCCAACTGAGCAATCGGGGGAGAAGGGCCTTGGTCAGGGAGGTGACCAAGAACGCTATGGTTCTGCTGTGGAGATGGGAGAAAATTCTGGAGGAAACCTGGCACCATCCCTACGGTGACACATGATGGTGGTGGCAGCATCATGCTGTCGGGATGTTTTTCAGCTTCAGGAACTGGGAGACTGGTCAGGATCGAGGGAACTATGAATGGAGCAAAGTACAGAGATCCTTGATGAAAACCTGCTCCAGAGCATTCAGGCCCTCCGACTGGGGAGAAGGTTCACCTTCCAACAGAACAACGGCCCTAAGCACACAACCAAGACAACGCAGGAGTGGCTTCGAGACAAGTCTCTGAATGTCCTTGAGTGGCCCGGACTTAAACTGATCGAACATCTCTGGAGAGACTTGAAAATAGCTGTGCAGCAACGCTCCCCATCTGACCTGACAGAACTTGAGAAGAATGGGAGAAACTCTCCAAATACAGGTGTGGCAAACTTGTAGCTTCATACCCAGAAAGACTCTAAGCTGTAATCACTGCCAAAAGGTCCTTCAACAAAGTACTGAGTAAAGGGTCTGAATACTTGTATAAACTGAAATATCACACTTACATATTTTCAAAAAATTCCAGAAACCTGTTTCTTGTCGTAATGGGGTATTGTGATATAGAACCTTTTAGAATAATGCTGTAGCATAACTAAATGTGGAAAAAGTCAATGGGTCTGAATACTTTCCAAATGCACTGTATGCAGATGTGTGGCACATTCACCACACTCCGTCTCTACCCCTCTAGATCCTGAGTGAGTGGTTCGGTCGCTCGGTGATCCGCTCGTGCGTCAAGCTGAGCTACGACCACGCCCAGAGCATGATCGAGGCCCCCGACAAGCTGTTCCAGGCAGACGAGCTGCCCCCCTGTGCCGCCGAGCACCCCATGGACGAGATCCACCAGGCCGTGCTCAACCTGCACGCCATCGCCAAGAGGCTCCGTGCCCAGCGCTTTCAGGGTGGTGCCCTGCGCCTTGACCAGGTCAGAGGGCGCTGCATAGTATAGGACAGCTGTGTCATGCCATTTTTGTGCTGTTGTCAGAAGGTCTCAGAATAGGAGTACTGATATTGGATCAGTTTAGCCTTGTAGATCACAATGAATGAACAGGGGACCCGATCCTCGATCTGCACTGCTACCCCGAGACACTTTTTGAATCTAAAGATTTACAAAAACGTTTGCCTATTTTTACCATGTGGAATGAGTAGTGAGGATTGTAGTGAAAGGACAGAGCTAAATCTCAGAATGATGACTAGGATCTCCTTTGAATTTTCGCAGTTGAAGCTGTCTTTCACGCTAGACAGAGAGACCAGCATGCCCCAGGGATGCTATGTCTACCAGTACAGAGACAGCAACAAGTAAGTCAACCCCACACAATACACATACTCCGAATGTACGAAACTATCCGATTCTATACAATGTCTTGCATGTCAAGTTTTTGTTTTAATGCTTTTCTCGCTGTCTTCTCTCCCAGGTTGGTAGAGGAGTTCATGTTGCTGGCCAACATGGCCACGGCCCACCAGATCTACCGCTCCTTCCCCAACAAGGCCCTGCTGCGACGCCACCCCCCGCCCCAGACCAAGATGGTGGACGACCTGCAGGAGTTCTGCGACCAGATGGGCCTCCACATCGACTTCTCCACGGCCGGGACGCTCCATGTGGGTATCTCCAACTCCCAGCATGCACTCTAAAACACAACAAGTCTGTCAATGGGAGGCCTACTCAAAAATAACAGAAATGCAGAATACAACTTTTTAAAACAAATGTTCACATATGTGTTAAGTGGGTTTGTTTCTTTTTAACTTGTCCCTTGTCCTTACCATTTTCCCCACATCGCTGCTCATATATTAATACCAAATGGACACACTCATTCTCTGAAGCACATAAATTCAGCCGGAATGCATTCTGCCCCTCCCCTCAATAGAAAAGTTTGAATGAGACTCTTGGCGATGACGAGTACACCAGCGCCAGGAAAGAGGTCCTGACCCACATGTGTTCCAGACCCATGCAGGTTAGTGTGTGCCACTACCCGTCGTCTCTCTATATTGCAGTTCTATCGCTGGTATCTCTTTCCTGTGTCCCTCCTTTGGCTTCCTGTGTCGGTTGTTTCAGTCCACCGCTAGTCTACTGGGGCTCTAGCTCTGTTTATCTGGATTGTCCCCATGTGTTTTCCTCTTGGGCTGCCCCCAGCTAGCCAAACAACATGTCCAAATCATTTAGCAAATCTATTTGTATTATACTGGTTAATGTCAATGTTGTCTTGTTGAAGGCTACCTTCTACACTCTCTCTCGCTAACCTATTTTGCTTTTGAGCCAACTTAAAAAAAATTCGCTGTGTGCCTCCTGGGTGCCGCAGTGGTCTAGGGCACTGCATCGCAGCACTAGCTGTGCCACCAGAGACTCTGGGTTCGCGTGCACTGCCCCCGTCGCAACCTGGAGGTCTGTGGGGCGACGCACAATTGGCCTAGCGTCGTCCGGTTAGGGAAGGTTTGGCCGGTAGGGATATCCTTGTCTCATCGCGCACCAGCGACTGCTGTGGCGGACCGGGGGCAGTGCATGCTAACCAAGGTCGCCAGGTGCACAGTGTTTCCTCTGACACATTGGTGCGGCTGGCTTCCGGGTTGGATGCGCGCTTGGTTAAGAAGCAGTGCGGCTTGGTTGGGTTGTGTTTCGGAGGAGGCGTGGCTTTTGACCTTCGTCTCTCCCGAGCTCGTACGGGAGTTGTAGCGATGAGATAGTAATTACTAACAATTGGATACCATGAAAAGAGGGTCAAATTAAAAATAATTAAAATTCACTGTGACCAATGATATGTGAATGCTTCCCTCCCCAGATGGCTATGTACTTCTGTACAGGTGTGTTGAAGGAGGAACTCCTGTTCCGTCACTACGCCCTCAACGTACCCTTCTACACCCATTTCACCTCGCCCATACGGCGCTACGCTGACGTCATCGTCCACAGGCTGCTGGCCGCCTCTCTTGGTGGGTGATGAGACGCTGTGTGTGTGTGTGTGTGTGTTACCCCATTAGAGAACAATGGCTTCGCTGTGTTAAGAGGGGTGGACCGAGGGCAGGGCGGTGTCTCAGCTGTGTGGTTGTGCCCAAAGAAAATGTGGCTCTGGTGGTGGAATAGCAACGTGGTAAAACACGAAAGCGTCCCTTAGATTCCAAAACACCCTGAATCTGAGCTGATGTTTCTTTTTTGTCCCTGTGTCTGTCTGAGATTCACTACTTTTTGACGATGTAGTTCTGCCATCTCTGTAAGAGAGAAGTAGTTCAAGTTGACTCCAGTGTGTGTCGTTTTGCTTGTCTTTACAATACATTCTTTGCTTATTTCTGGTTTGTGTAGGCTGTGGTACTCACCTGGAGTTGAAAGGGGAGGAGGTGCAGAAGCAGGCGTCCCACTGCAACGATAAGAAGACGGCCTCTAAGAGAGTCCAGGAGCTCAGCTCAGAGCTGTTCTTCAGTGTGTTCGTCAAGGTACACCCAAGACTTTGCACCCACCTGGTGTCCCAGGTTTAAATCGTTCCCTGATTAGAGGGGAACAATGAGAAAATCCAGTTGAACCGGCTTTGACGTTCGGAGTTGCATTTGAGTGCCCTATACCAGATATGGTTTGTAACACTATCTGTTAAATTTAAAATAATATGAGCAATTAATTGAGCCTGCTAAGTCATAGATGGGTGGTGTACTTTTGGGACTGGTCTATTGGTTCCATTGCACCAGGCAACCTTAATTGAGTGCATCTGAACTATTTGAAAGAAAACAAATACTATTTGAGCCCAGGGATGTTACACACTCATATCTCCAGTTAGGATTTAGCCCCTGGTGTTGCATTCAGGGCAACCCAAGTGTGGCACTGTGCAGAATGTTATTTGCCCCCCCCCCCCTGCAGGAGAGTGGTCCTCTGGACTCTGAGGCCATGGTGATGGGAATTCTGGACCAGGCCTTCGACGTCCTCGTGCTGCGCTACGGGGTGCAGAAACGCATCTACTGCAAAGTGAGTGCCACTCGAACCAGGGCAGTATTCATTTTGTGTGACGATACCAGATTTGAGATTTTTTTTGTCTTATATACTGCTTGGGTCCATACAGTGCCAAACACGACGGCTGCTGATTTGGGGCACACCATATCAACTTTTCAAGTGTTTCTTTAAAAAAAAAAAAGTTCAGAAAGAAACTCTATTTCTGACAGTTGTCTTCAATTTTGTGCCATGTGAACATGACCCAGGTTACCATTCATAAGTGACTAATCTTTCCATCAGATACCACATCAAGCTTTATGGTCCTCTCTAGTCTTTATCGTGTACTATGATATACATGATAAGGTCCGGCAATGGTCTAGAGAGGAGAATTTACGTAAACATTGTTAGGTCGTCATTTCATAACTTTACACCCCAAGACCTTGGCTGACACACAGCATGATTGCATCCATTTGTCAGCTCTTGCACTACACAACTACAACAACAACAAAAATAAGCTTTAGTCAAATTTGAATGACATTTATGGATTCTAAGTTGAATGAAATCGGGTTCATATTCAATTGACATCAAACGGTAGAAAATGGACTGAAACGGGGAGGGACTACCTGGATTTATTTGTTTTCTGTTGCAAAACATTTATTTATTATGTGCCCTGATGAACACAACCCAGAAAATTATATTATTAAATTATTCTCCTGTTTTGGATGAACAGAATGAATGCTGATGTGTGTAGTTGATGTGTTAAGTCGTGTTGTCATGTTCTTCAGGGTCTACATGGCCTGGAGACGTTCCACTTCCACAAGGTGGGGAAAAAGGGGGAGTTGACTCTGGTGTGGGCCGCAGAGGAACCCGGGAAGCCTAGCGTACGGCAGGTAAGACCTAGGGATCGTGCCAAATAACTTTAATAAAAATGTAATGGTTTTCCTATAAAATTATTGGAACATTTCATAAACATCCAAGTGAAATCCTGTTGCGTGGCATGTCTGCTAAGGGGCAATGAAGTTCGACCGCAGTCGTACAGTGGGCTTAGGCATCTTCAATCTGCTTTGTAGCTGCCCGACCGGGCAGGTGACATTTTGTCCCGAAGACGACCGTTAAGCGTTCCTTCCATTTGTTATGTCCATTAGTGACTCACCACAAAAAAAGAAACCTAGGCAAGTGATCACAGGCCTTCTTCCCTCCATTCTCTTTTCCCTCTGGTACGTCTCAATAAATTTCTATCCGACCGCTCCCTCAACGCAAGATCAACTCACCCAAGCTCCCATTAGGCTTTCGGAAGTAACTGCTTACAGAAAGGATGTAGCCTCTCGAGTGGTAATAAAATAAAAGTATTGGATACACAAGCAAAACTCTAGATGAGCCATGTTCCAACTGCTGTTTTCAGAGGCCCCAACCATGGTACATTGAATGATTAAGCATATTTGCTACGATAACAGTTCTCTATACAAATCCAAGAGCTCAGCTGAACAGTGTTTTGGTTGGATTGTTTTGAAGGCGCTAGACCGCTAGGACATTTTTAAGCAGGATATCTTAAACAGTAGAGCATTGAAGCCCAACCCCATGTTAAACTAGCCGCTGAATGCAAACAGAATGTTATTATTTTGAGTGTCTGTCACTAACAGAGGGTTGTCCTGTTCCGGCCTCTCCTTCTAGGAGATCTCCATCTTTAGTCTGGTGGATGTGCAGCTGAGGGCAGATGGAGCGCCTATGAAATACAGCGCTGTCATCAAGAGGCCTAATGAGACGCCGTAATGAGTACTCTCATGTGTCCCGAATAACACACTCGCACACACATACACACACACACACTATATCACACATTCTCTGACAAACGCGCACACACACACACACACACACACACAGCACTGCCGAAGAATTTTGCCAGTATTTTGACATTGACTACACAAACACACACGTTCTTGCACGTTTTATATGTATTAGAAAAGCAACTTTTTTGTAAAACTTTACAGTTCAGTTACCATTGAGGAGCCGAGGCTGGACCGTAGCACTGAAGCAGTGGTATTGTTGCAGGGGCCTGGCTGCTTAACTGTAAAAGCGCCAAGACTGTGCAATGAACTTTTTATTTAGCAGTTTTTACCTTTTTTTTTAGGAGGTCATTTTTAGATATTATAATTATATACACAGTCAATGTGTGAAGATGACGGCTTAAACTATTTTAGGTTTCAAACCAGTTTTATTGAAGCTGTTCCATTAATGTCAAGTGTAATGTAACTGGTCGTTTCAGTCGCAATGCAATTGTCATTGTTTATTTGTAGCTGTAACCTAGTAAGAGCTTGTATGCTTTTCCACTTCAATTCATAGTATGACACTCGTCCCCACATGAATCTACTTTAAAGGCTCGACGAAGCGTTCGTAAACCTTTTCCGTAAGGACTTTGTAGAGGCTTCAGTTATTTTAAGTGAATTCGCACAATGAGCAACGTCTGACTTTTTGCCAAATGCTTTGCCACCTTTTTTATATAGCAAGACATTTGCTTATACATTGTCTGTGAAGCATCTACAGTGTCTTGTGAAGTCGTTTAAAGTGAGACCTGAAATCCTTGTTGACAGAACTGTTCCTTAGTGAAAAACAAAAAGATGAACCTAGCCTATCCTGCTAATATACCGCCGTTTATGTTTATGGCAGTGCATGCTGGTATTTACAGTGCAGATTCTAAGCATGCTAATCCATTGTGTCTCAAAGTTGTCAAGTGTGTGAAATTGACTTTTATCGTGACCGTTTTGACAGTGACTCTAAAATGACGGCGTACGATGCTGCTGTTAAGAACTACCTTGTGAATGTGAGGCCTTGACCATTTTGTCTCCCATAAAAATCCTCCTAATGGCCTGCATGTCCAAACAATACTGACACAATACTTTTTTTTTTGTCTTTCATCTCAGTATTGTACATGACAGTAATGATATGATTTATAAATCTCGTATTGTTTTGGAGGGCAGCCATCTTAGTGGTCTTGCTCCATAAGCAGGTGTGCCTTTTTCCGTAACATTGCTGTTTCTAGAGTAAAATAATATGTCTTTTTTGGTTTACATTGTAAATGAAGTTCAGCAAATATGATGTATTATAATATGATGTAAGACCATAAATGTTCTGCAAATTGTAAGGTGCCAGTAGCAAGGAACTCCTTTAAACTCTTGATACCATGTTCAAACTCACAAATCAGATGTGTTGCTAAAGTAGTATATTTCTAACGAGTAGCTGTAGCTCACTCCTAAATTTCTGTTTTGTCTTTGTGACCAGATGGAGTTACAATCTGGGTTTAAAAAAAACTAAAACATTTTCTTTAACTAATAAACCTTCTTGCCTTTTTACTAAGTAATTACAATTTTGGAGTCCATTAAATATTAGCAAAAACAACCCATTTCCAGAGCTTTCTATTTAAAGGGGGCTGTTTTTTGTTGGTGCGATTTAAAAAGCTTGTGATTGTCTTTTGTAATCGGGTCGCCGAGAGCAATTGAGTAGTGGGCCTTTAACAGGAAAGTGAGAGCTAGGCCGCCAGTCCACACAATACCTTTCCTTTGCGCTTGTTTTATGTAATATATTCCATTCATTTTGCCCACGTAATCTATGCCTTGCATGAAAATAAGTTGAGCTTTCAGTTGTAAGATTTAGGATTCAAGCATCTTTTCATTACTGCATTCCCCGTTCCATTCATGATGTTAGTACTGTATGTGTACTTGCATTGCCTTACTCATGGTGATGCCAATGTATATACTGCAGTGGTTGTCAATGTCTCAAACCTGTATTAACAGGGTCCACTATAACAAGGTTATGTTCAATAGGAAGAAAATGTAAGAAACCGTAACTTGTCCAATAAGAAAAAAAATTGTTTGCTTTTGCAAACGTTTTGCTTAATTGTGCTCTACTGAACATGACCCAGGTGTTGTCCTGTTGCTTGGGGAGTGGGAGAACTGTGCTGTGTTAACATGTTATACTATCCAACTGGACACAAAATATGAATGTATTAGCAGTGATCACATAGGAATTGGTGTAAAAGTGTATTTGATGTGGCTGGCCCCTGTGAACCAAATAAACATCGGCTTCACTAAATTGTTCTAGTACTGTCCATTTTGTACTGTACTGAATACATTTAAAAAATTCATAATTTAATAAAGGGTGTACCTATGTGAATTTTTACCAAATCCGTTATTAGATGGTTCTTGTGCAATAATGAGTGTGTCGACGTTGAAATGGTAAAGCATTGGTATTTGTCATTTGACTTCACAGCAAGCCCCACACCCTCCTAATCATCGCGACAAGGAAGGAACGTTATTAATTACTACAAAGGACTGACTGCTCAAAGGGTAGTGACTATTGAGGTTAATAGCAACAACGACTGATTATGGTTCTCTTACCTAGGCTTTGTTGAATGCACTAAATCGCTTTGGATAAGAATATCTGCTGAATGATGTCATTTTAGAAAACTGACATGAACATTTGGCTTGTGTTTTGAGATTAGCGGTATTCTGGCATGCCATAGTCGCTAGTGGGAGTCTACTAACCCTTTCCAGTCTTCACATTTTTCTGCCTTAATTTGACATGTTTTCTTATTGGTCTACACAACCTACTCCATGTTTTCAAAGTGATACATTTTTTTTTTTATTGGCCAAATTACTAATAAATACAAAATGAGGATGTGTCTTGCATAGGTCCAGTGCAGCCATTTTTATCTCTACCAAATGTTTTAGTTACAATTTAAGTACCTTAATGTGATTGATAAAAATTGTCAAAAAGAAACACAGCGTCTCAGCAAAGGGATATTCCTCAACTAATACTTTAGCTAGGACTGTCTGGGAGTGGTCTGAGTTGGGAGGGGAAAACTGAAAACTAGCTTTAATTGGCAAAGGTTTGGTTCTCTCTTATTGGTCTATAAACTAATTTACCGCCTGGTCACCAGACAGTCAAACTCCATCCCACCAAACACCTCTTACCATATAATGGCATTATCATTTACTCAATTTCACAGTATTATTCCAACCTCAGTGTGGAACTGTATACAAAACATTAAGAACACCTGCTCTCCATGACATGGACTGACCAGGTGAATCCAGGTGAAAGCTATGATCCCTTATTGATGTCACTTGTTAAATCCACATCAATCGGAGTAGATGAAGAGAAGACTAATATTTTTTATGTAATAAAAAAAAAAAGCCTTGAGACAATTGTGTATGTGGGCCATTCAGAGGGTGAACGGGCAAGACGACACATGGAAGTGCCTTTGAACTGGTTATGGTAGTAGGTGCCATGCACACCGGTTTGTGTCAAGAACTGCCACACTGCTGGGTTTTTCACTCAATTAGTTTCCTGTGTGTATCAAAAATGGTCCACCACCTAAAGTACATCCCAGCCAATTTGAAACAAATGTGGGAAGTGTTTGATTAACATTGTACCTACCTTACACAACACTTAGGGCAACATAAATTGTTCTTTATCAAAATTGCACTACCTCAGTCAATTTGTGTAATCATATGATGCATAATGTATCATACAGGGATGATTTCAGTATTTTGAAAGTTACATATCTTGAAAACATGAGTACTGACAAGCAAAACATTTTTGGGAACATGTCAGCAATGGACTAGTGAAACAAATACCAAAACAAAATATGTTTTTGAGTGAAATTTCTCTTTAAAGCTGCTTAGAAAATCTGAGACAAGGTTTGAATATTGCTGTCCATCAGTGATGTCCAACCAAATTTATTGCGCTTGAGCAAATTTGTCAACAATGGATACAGTATGTTTGCACAACGTTGGTAGAATATTACTCAATTATTCCCAGCTGTAATGGCTGCCAAAGGTGCTTCCACCAAGGATTAACTCTGGGTTGTGAAGATATACACAATCAAGACCATTATTAATTTGGAAAACATATATTTCATTAACTTTGAAAATGTGGAATAGGTTGTGTAGATCCGTAGGAAAAAATACAACTAAATCCCTTTTTAGATGTAATATTTAGGCAGCAAAATGTGAAGACTGTGCAAGGGGTCTGTAGACTTTCACTAAGTATTAACCCTTGTGTGTCTTAAGGGACAAAAATGACCCGCCACTATGTTTAACAGCAGAGAAAACCCCCTTAAATGACATTTTTTCACCTTGAAATTTGATTACTTTTCCTAGAGTGACCCCAACATCAGAAAAAGTGAAACATCACCTTTGTTCATAATTCCATGAAAGCTGTACACCACCAGGGTACAAAGATTGCCTTAGGGTAATTTCTGACCTGGCAGTTCTAAAATAATTTACACACCACAAAAACCACAAAGACACACACACACACACACAATGACAAATTGAGATTGTGTGCTACTGATTGAACTCAGACAAAACTACATCTTCCTTGTGCGTGTGCAACATCTCCCCTCCATGACCCCACACATGACTCAAGTTCACAGACAAAATAAAAACACTTTGACAAAATAAACATTTCTTGAAAGCATTGTTTAGTAATGGGGAATGCAGTCAGAGGCTATAAAGGTGCTGCAGATGACAGTACCGCCAGTTCTCTCTTTGCTGAAACCATGACTGCACGTTTCAGTGCCCAACAGGTCGTAGATGTGATTTTTTTCAGATATCCAGGAGGAACAAGAGAACAATGATTTAGAGGTGGTATCTGAAGAAGATGGGGAAGAATACAACCCAGAGCACGATGCATCATCTTCAGATGAAGAAGAAATCCGCCAAGCTGAGAGACATTTTTGTCAAAGAACAGCGAAATAGCATGGTCCTTGTCACCATATGACAACCAGGGCAGGATGGCAGCACAAAATGTCATAAGGATGACCCCAGGGCCCACAAGACATGCAGTTGCCCATGCCCAGGACATCGCCTCAACCAACATTCTAAATGTTCATCACACCAGCCATTGAAAAAAATCATCCTGGAGATGACACATTTGGAGGCACATATGACACATATGGAGACAACTGGAAAAGAATGGATGAGATTGACCTACTTGCCTACATAGGGCTGCTAATCTTAGCGGGTGTGTATAGGTCCCGAGGCGAGGCTACATGTAGTCTCTGGGATGCAGAGAGTGGAAGTGATTTTCTGTGCCAGGATACCACTGAAAGTCTTTCACACTTTCTCAAGAATGCTGCGATTTGATCACCGTGAGTCAAGACCTGCAAGACGTGTGAGAGACAAACTGGCGGCCATAAGAGAGGTCTGGGAGAAGTGGGTGGAGCGTCTGCCATACCTCTACAACCCTGGGCCTGAAGTAACAGTGGATGAGCAACTGGTTCCCCCCTGCCCTCCTTGCAAGGGGGAGAGAGAACTTCTCATCAAAGTTTGCCTTCACCACTCTAGTTTCTTACCTCCAAAGATGAACAAGAATGTGGTCCTCCTGAGCACACTGCACAAAATGGCTGAGATCAGTGATTGTGAGGACAGGAAGCCAGCCATAATCCTGGACTACAACCACAACAAAGGAGGTGTGGACAACCTGGACAAGGTGATTGGAACTTACAGCTGCAGGAGGATGACTGCCCGCTGGCCCCTGGTCATCTTCCATAACATCATTGATGTGTCCTCATACAATAACTTTGTGATATGAAACAAGATCAACCCTACCTGGATGCCTGATTAGCGGAACAAGAGGAGTGTGTTCCTGGAGCAGCTGGGAAAGGCACTTGTAACCCCACACATTCAAAGAAGGGAGCGCCTCCCCCGCACAGCAGCCTCTGCAGCGCTTGTGAAAGCTGTTCAGGGGGCTGAATCTTGTCCTGATCCACCTGAGGCTGCAGCTGGGGCAGGCAAGAGGAGGAGATGCCAATTCTGCTCCCCAAAGAAGGACTGTAAAGCAAATACTATGTGCTGTGTGAGAAATACATCTGCAAAGTCCATGCACACACACATGCATACTGTCCTACATGTGCTAATTAGAGTTGATTGATTTATGTTTTTCAAATGTTTTTTTGTATCTCATTTTATTATTTATTGGTGTTGTTTATACACCTTGTGGGTGGGGCAATGGTTAAAAAAAGGAGAAGACTAGTATTTTGTAGTTGAACTGTACAGTATATAAGAATATATCACTATGTTGCCAAAAAGGTTCAATACTATTATTGTTTCCCTTCAATAAAATGCATTCAAACTATTTTCTGCACATTTCTGCTACTTTCTTAGGCTATACAAGTGCTATATCTTGCTAAAAGGTGTTTGTTTACACCTATGCAGTACCTTTAGCAATACTAATGATAATTAACCCCTACTTTAGTAATGAAAACAATTCTGACAGGTGTGTTGTAATAAAAATATGTGGTGTCCACTGATTAAATGCAGCCTTTCTGAATTGTGAAGATGGAAAACCCAGATATTCACAAAGTTTGTGATGAATGACAGGTTGTTTCTTCATGCAAAATAGATTTGGGGTTTAAAATTCAATTAAGCTGCTTTATTTGAGGAGTTTAGTGAAGGCGGGTCATTTTTTACCCTTAGGACAAGGGGAGTATACAGAATGTTAAGACTACACAAGGGTTAATATGACATAACCGTAGAAATCTCTAGAAAGGATGTATTACCCTATGGATACACAGCTCAGTAAAACGATACTGAATTGTGTAAACAATTTACCAAGATGGCAGATTGCCGAATCTGTTTCATCAGGGGTTTTGTAGACAACGGGGCTTTTTAGGAGATAGAAATGTGTTGTACAGAGCTTACATGACTCTGAGATCTTTATATTTGACTCTCACATGATTGTGTGAGGGATATTTTTTTATCTGGAACATTGTCAAGGTTTCACCCTCAGGAATCATGAACCGACAGGGTTCCATGACATCATGGAGGAGGAGACTATCAATTTTAAGTTAATAAGTGAAAGAGTGTATGTAGCAACTCCCATGTATACACCCAGGCCTATCTGTATCTTTCCTCCGCCCCATTGCTCACACGCACTCATTTACTGACCATATCCACTGTGTACCGCTCCTAGAAACTCCATGCAAAGATGACTATATAAACTGGAGAATCCTCCCTGGAGATAAGCACAATATGAGCCTGATAAGATTATTTGGATTGTAGCCACTGACTGTATATCAAGGTGAAGGTCAATGGCAACAGTGCACTGGATGAACCCATAGCCAAAATGAAAGTGGACTCTTAACGTTGCGGCTTAATATATTGGCGTCTTGCAGTTTTCACAATTTCTTCTCAAATAAATTGAAATATGAGAATTTAGGGAGGGGGGGGGGTCTTCACACCTTGTAATTGGATTTGGAACATAAAGGGGCAATCAGCAGTCATCCATTTTTGGACTGATACATGAATAATATGTACCCATTGATTCTTGAAGAATATAACGTACAAATGCTCAGTTCGACCATCATACACTGTATCTCCAAACATGGTTAAAACTATAATTTTGATATCATTGATTATCAGTTCTTGCATCCATAACTCTGTTTATGAATTTGAGAGTGGTTACATTTCTCCAGCCACAACACTCCGCTTTTTTAATTTAGAAAGTGAAAACAAATGGCATTGACAAAATGATTGGCACCGAGGAGCTAGTGCTTGGTCGCACAGCCTTTGGCTAAGATAACTGCCTACAAACATTTCTTGTAGCCAAAGAGCTTTCTCCATCTTTCTTTACCGGCAATTTGGCCCACTCTTTAGTGGCAAACTGCTCCATATCTTTTCAGACCTCTCCATCGTTTTTGATGGGATTCAAATCTGGACTCATCGCTGACAAATTTCTTCAATTTCAACTTATTTATTTTATTATTATTATATATATTTTTATTTTACCCCCCCCTTTTCTCCCAGATTTCGTAGTATCCAATTATTAGTAGTTACTATCTTGTCTCATCGCTACAACTCCCGTACGGGCTCGGGAGAGACGAAGGTCGAAAGTCATGCGTCCTCCGAAACACAACCCAACCAAGCCACACTGCTTCTTAACACAGCGCGCATCCAACCCTGAAGCCAGCCGCACCAATGTGTCGGAGGAAACACCGTGCACCTGGCGACCTTGGTTAGCATGCACTGCGTCCGGCCCGCCACAGGAGTCGCTGGTGCGCGATGAGACAAGGATATCCCTACCGGCCAAACCCTCCCTAACCCGGACTACGATAGGCCAATTGTGCATCGCCTCACGGACCTCCCAGTCGCGGCCGGCTGCGACAGAGCCTGGGCGCGAACCCAGAGTCTCTGGTGGCACACTGCGATGCAGTGCCCTAAGACCACTGCGCCACCTGGTAGGCCAATTTCAACTTATTTCACAACATTTTTTGAATTATTTAAGAAATGTGAGATTGTGCCATATTAGAACGCAACTGTATACTTACATAGGTGAAAACACTGCATCAATTTGTGTATCAGGATTTCAGCGGTAAAAAGAAAAACAGCTGATATCATAGTTTACTTACAGTAAACACATTAGCTTACCCTGACCCTTCTTCGGAGGTGGAAGAAGGAGAGGACCAAAGCGCAGCGTGGTTAGTGTTAATCTTTTTAATAAGAAACTGAACACTTCAAAAATACAAAACAACAAAGTGACAACCGAAACAGTTCTATCTGGTGCAGACACACAAAGACTGAAAATAACCACCCACAAAACACAAAGGAAAACAGGCTACCTAAATATGGTTCTCAATCAGGGACCACGATAGACAGCTACCTCTGATTGAGAACCATATCAGGCCAAACACAGACATAGAAAATATATAAAAGCTAACATAGACTGCCCACCCCAACTCACGTCCTGACCATACTAAATAAAGACAAAACAAAGGAATAAAGGGCAGAACGTGACATACAGAGCTAATTAAGGTCAGGGCAGTGACTAGAGGCACAGGGAGTTGTTCATTTCGTTTCCTAATTGAATTTCCTTCCAATAAGCAATCCAGGAAATTGACATACCTTTATGATGTCCTTATCAGAACTGGTTACATAAACTTGACTCATTTGTATGTAATATGACTCGTGTGGCGCCTCATCAGGTGTATATCACCTGTTTTGGTTTTCTAATTCCACAAGGAAATCTGCCCTGCAATCTGGACCCCACTTGTTTCATATCATTTGTGTTCAGTGAAGAAACAATTATAATTTTACAGTCATGGACAAAGGGTACCACCGATTGAGGGCACCACAGAGTTTAGATGTCAGTCTGGAGTAGTTTGCTGTTGCTCGGTGAGATGTGCTCTTTGAACGGGACACAGCGCTTATTGTAGGAAATAAATGTCTTATTGTTGTACAGCCAATGACTGTCTGTGTGTGTGTGGTGACGCACAAGCCTTATTATCTAGAGGGAATTCCTCAACTAATCGTTATCAGAGTGACACAGGCAGGTGTGGGGACCGGTCTCCCTCCTAGTACTGTATTAGATGGCTAACTATCTCAGTGATTTACTGTGTCATTCGTGTTGTAATACCAGCGTCATCAGTGTCATCTGTCTTCAACCCATAGGTCCAAAGGGCACTCCCATAAGTGGCCCTAACTCACAAACTCTATCTAACATGTTCTGTAGTTGAAGTTGTTGCTTTTTAAATATATTATTATGGTGTTTCCACTATTAATGGTTAGAAGCAGGCCCAGAATTGAAGGGTGAATTGAACCAAACGCATTAGGAGAATGAGTGGGTAGGAGGTGACTTTGCCCCGGTCTTCCTGAGCTGTGAGTCTGCAGCATGACAGATCAAAGTCAAAGTGCCATAAAGGATATGTGTCAAGGGTGCCACCAACTTCCTTGTTCCTTGTGGTATCCAGGTGGGTTGGAGTGAACGTCAGCAAACAATCATTTGAGCTCCACAACAACTGCACAGGACTTACTAAAGGACTGGGATTTCAATGAGGACCATCACTTGAGTTGCTATAAGTAAGATGGCTGATGTGTTTTTTTGTGTGTGGTGGTAACGATGTGCAGTCATTTCAGTCACCCTTATAGAATCGTTAGGCTGAATGGTGTAGAGTAACGATGTGCAGTCATTTCAGTCATGCTTATTTATAGAGAAAGGTAGCAGAATTATTGACTTAAGTTCTGTATCGTTTGCCATGTATAGTATGTTGTTTGTATGGATGATTGTAGTCATTGCGCACCATTGTCACCATATAATCATCTTAAAAATCTTAAAAATGGAGTGACAGCGAAGTCTTTCATTCAACATTGAGAAGACACACACTGAGATCACACCTTGTCCAGACTTATGTCGTCCACAGATATGTTTTAGAAAATGCATGACTTTTTGTCTTTCTTGTTTCTTGAATTTAGGGAAAAGGAGGGTTGTAATTATGGTGATGTTGAGAAAGGTAAGATCCTCAACATAATCTTTGTTGACTATTTGATCAATGTAACCCGAATGCCATCCTTTGATGCTAAAGGTTTTTGAAATGTAATGTAATCAACACTTCCATTGCCAATTGTGTCTGGATGTGATCATCTAGGGTTTGGAGTCAATGCCATTGCCATTCATTTCTGGAAATGGCTTGAAATGGGAAATCCTTAGTCTTTTCCCATATCTGTTTGCGCTGTACATATAACCAACTCCTATGGCTAATAGGAGTTGGCGAGACAGCACAAACAGTGATATTTAGCACACATGAAATCTTGATGCTCCACAAATGATTTATTGGCTCTCATACTCGTTTACATTTGAGTCATTTAGCAGACACTCTTACCCAGTGCGACTTACTGTTAGTTCATTAATCTTAAGATACAGTGGCTAGATGGGACAACCACCTATCTCAGTCATAGTAAGTACATTTCCCCTCAGTAAAGTAGCTATCAGCAGTCAGAGCTAGCAAGAGGTGAACGAAGTCAAGTTCTCGCGTTAGTTCACAAAAGGCTCTTTTATTTATCTTTACTTTCACCAGTTTTGGTGGAATTACAAAAGCGCACTACTTTCGTCAATTGAATTTAATGAAGGGTAAAAGCTGCATTCTTTCGATGTATGACCCTGACCGTGACCCACTGTGCTCCTTGCTTTCAGGGTGAGTGGGTATGGGTGGACCCTGGTATCGGGGTGCCCATCGGAGCCCGGGTCAAATTGACCGATACTGGACACCAGCTACTGGTGGATGATGAAGGAAAGGTGACCATGGCATTTCTTTATTACATGTGTTCTGTTGAATTGTGTGTCTACTGTATTTGAATATACTGTTGGTCCCAAATGTAAATGCATGTAATCTTTATTGAACTAGGCAAGTCAGTTAAGAACAAAATTCTTATTTACAATGACGGCCTACCCCGGACGACGCTGGCCAAATGCAACAATATAATGGCAAACCCCCAGACTTAAATGGATGGTATAGAACCAAATCCTTAAATTTTCAGGCCTTCAGACCTCCAAAAAAGTTACGTTATATGTAACCAAAGATTTAGAACAAATCCTACATTGATGTCAATGGAAGATTTGCGCAAAGGTTCACATCGCACCGCCATATACCTTCCTGAATTGTCCTATGTCATTCCAGGAACACAAGCTCTCCCAGAAGGAGGAGGGCTCCATCAGAGTGATGCACCCCACCTCAGTGGAGGGGGTGGACGACATGATCCGCCTGGGGGACCTCAACGAGGCCGGGCTCCTCAGGAACCTGCTGGTCCGACACAGGCAGGGCATCATCTATGTGAGTCCCCTAATGGATTATGATGTACTACACCCACATGAAAAAAATACTATAGTGCATTACGGTATGAATATTATTGTATTCACTGACAGCAAAAACATTAAATCAAATCAAATCAAATTTTATTTGTCACATACCCATGGTTAGCAGATGTTAATGCGAGTGTAGCGAAATGCTTGTGCTTCTAGTTCCGACAATGCAGTAATCACCAACAAGTAATCTAACTAACAATTCCTAAACTACTGTCTTATACACACAAGTGTAGGGGGATAAAGAATATGTACATAAAGATATATGAATGAGTGATGGTACAGAGGCATAGGCAAGATACAGTAGATGGTATCGAGTACAGTATATACATATGAGATGAGTATGTAAACAAAGTGGCTAGTGATACATGTATTACATAAAGATTCAGTAGATGATAGAGTACAGTATATACGTATACATATGAGATGAATAATGTAGGGTATGTAAACATTATATTAGGTAGCATTGTTTAAAGTGGCTAGTGATATATTTTACATTTCCCATCAGTTCCCATTATTAAAGTGGCTGGAGTTGAGTCAGTGTGTTGGCAGCAGCCACTCAATGTTAGTGGTGGCTGTTTAACAGTCTGATGGCCTTGAGATAGAAGCTGTTTTTCAGTCTCTCGGTCCCAGCTTTGATGCACCTGTACTGACCTCGCCTTCTGGATGATAGCGGGGTGAACAGGCAGTGGCTCGGGTGGTTGTTGTCCTTGATGATCTTTATGGCCTTCCTGTAACATTGGGTGTCCTGGAGGGCAGGTAGTTTGCCCCCGGTGATGCGTTGTGCAGACCTCACTACCCTCTGGAGTTCCTTACGGTTGTGGGCGGAGCAGCCTCCTGAGGTTGAAGAGGCGCTGCTGCGCCTTCTTCACGATGCTGTCACGATGCTGTCTGTGTGGGTGGACCAATTCAGTTTGTCTGTGATGTGTACGCCGAGGAACTTAAAACTTGCTACCCTCTCCACTACTGTTCCATCGATGTGGATAGGGGGGTGTTCCCTCTGCTGTTTCCTGAAGTCCACAATCATCTCCTTAGTTTTGTTGACGTTGAGTGTGAGGTTATTTTCCTGACACCACACTCCGAGGGCCCTCACCTCCTCCCTGTAAGCCGCCTCATCGTTGTTGGTAATCAAGCCTACCACTGTTGTGTCGTCCGCAAACTTGATGATTGAGTTGGAGGCGTGCGTGGCCACGCAGTCGTGGGTGAACAGGGAGTACAGGAGAGGGCTCAGAACGCATCCTTGTGGGGCCCCAGTGTTGAGGATCAGCGGGGTGGAGATTTTGTTGCCTAACCTCACCACCTGGGGGCGGCCCGTCAGGAAGTCCAGTACCCAGTTGCACAGGGCGGGGTCGAGACCCAGGGTCTCGAGCTTGATGACGAGCTTGGAGGGCACTATGGTGTTAAATGCCGAGCTGTAGTCGATGAACAGCATTCTCACATAGGTATTCCTCTTGTCCAGATGGGTTAGGGCAGTGTGCAGTGTGGTTGAGATTGCATCGTCTGTGGACCTATTTGGGCGGTAAGCAAATTGGAGTGGGTCTAGGGTGTCAGGTAGGGTGGAGGTGATATGGTCCTTGACTAGTCTCTCAAAGCACTTCATGATGACGGAAGTGAGTGCTATGGGGCGGTAGTCGTTTAGCTCAGTTAACTTAGCTTTTTTGGGAACAGGAACAATGGTGGCCCTCTTGAAGCATGTGGGAACAGCAGACTGGGATAGGGATTGTTTGAATATGTCCATAAACACACCAGCCAGCTGGTCTGCGCATGCTCTGAGGGCGCGGCTGGGGATGCCGTCTGGGCCTGCAGCCTTGCGAGGGTTAACACGTTTAAATGTTTTACTCACCTCGGCTGCAGTGAAGGAGAGGCCGCATGTTTTGGTTGCAGGCCGTGTCAGTGGCACTGTATTGACCTCAAAGCGGGCCAAAAAGTTATTTAGTCTGCCTGGGAGCAAGACATCCTGGTCTGTGACGGGCTGGTTTTCTTTTTGTAATATGTGATTGACTGTAGACCCTGCCACATACCTCTTGTGTCTGAGCCGTTGAATTGAGATTCTACTTTGTCTCTATACTGACGCTTAGCTTGTTTGATTGCCTTGCGGAGGGAATAGCTACACTGTTTATATTCGGTCATGTTTCCGGTCACCTTGCCCTGATTAAAAGCAGTGGTTCGTGCTTTCAGTTTCACGCGAATGCTGCCATGAATCCACGGTTTCTGGTTTGGGAATGTTTTAATCGTTGCTATGGGAACGACATCTTCAACGCACGTTCTAATGAACTCGCACACCGAATCAGCATATTCGTCAATGTTGTTGTCTGACGCAATACGAAACATATCCCAGTCCACGTGATGGAAGCAGTCTTGGAGTGTGTAATCAGATTGGTCGGACCAGCGTTGGACAGACCTCAGCGTGGGAGCTTCTTGTTTTAGTTTCTGTCTGTAGGCAGGGATCAACAAAATGGAGTCGTGGTCAGCTTTTCCGAAAGGAGGGCGGGGCAGGGCCTTATATGCGCCGCGGAAGTTAGAATAGCAATGATCCAAGGTTTTGCCAGCCCTGGTTGCGCAATCGATATGCTGATACAATTTAGGGAGTCTTGTTTTCAGATTAGCCTTGTTAAAATCCCCAGCTACAATGAATGCAGCCTCAGGATGTGTGGATTCCAGTTTGCAAAGAGTCAAATAAATAAAGTTTGTTCAGAGCCATCGATGTGTCTGCTTGGGGGGGAATATATACGGCTGTGATTATAATAGAAGAATATTGTTGAATATACGTTGAATATTGTAGTATACTGTAGTATTAACAGTTACCTATAGTATAATACTGTAGTAAAATAAAATTGTAGTATATACTATACTAATTCATGTAGTATTTTTGTGGATTGTAGCATACTGTGAAAACGTGATCACATGTGAAGTGTTCCAAAAACACTATTTTTCACATGGTTTCACGTGAAATTTTGTGTGAAATCATGTGGTTTTTATGTAAGGGTGTACAATTCAATGTGTGCTTGTGAGTGTCTCTATATATGAGCATTCATGTATGATGTGCATGAGTTTGTTTGTGTTGTAATTGGTAGTAGGTGGTGACATGTGCATCAAATTGAGGGAAGTACTACATAAAAACTATTACATGACTGGTTGAAGTTATTACACTACTCATCAAAAAAGTTGTTACTCACCAGTTAATGTAATAACCACCGGTTAATGTAATAACATTACATTTAGCTGGTAAAGTTATTACGTTAACCAATCAACATTTTATTACGTTACCCAGCAAGTTATTACATTAACTGGTCTTAGTACATAATTTTATAAAAAAGTATTACAAATAGAAAAGTTATTCCATTAACTAGTGTTATAACATTAGCCGCTGTTACAGGGTGCTCCAAAACAAATGTGGGCGGCACAAGCCTAAATCGCTGTTATTGTGCTGTGTCCAGACCTACACAGGCTCTGTGCTGGTGGCAGTCAACCCCTACCAAGAGCTTCCTCTCTACACAGCCGACCAAGTGAGGCTGTACCACGGGCGTAGGCTGGGTGAGCTGCCCCCGCACGTCTTTGCCATCGCAGATACCTGCTACTTCAACATGCGCCGCCACAACCGAGACCAGTGCTGCATCATTAGGTGAGGCCAAAAGTACATCCATCCGCCTTTGACACCCAAGTCATTCGGTTGGACAAAAGGAAACCAAGGCAGAAGCGTCACATTCCAATGTTGTGGAAGATGCTCTTTGGAGTGGTTCAGTTATACTTTTTATATTGACATTTACACTGGAATTAAACTGAAATCCAAGAATATGACACACTATCTCTTTCTTCCTGTTAGTGGAGAGTCAGGTGCAGGGAAGACAGAGAGCACCAAGCTGGTCCTTCAGTTCCTTGCTGCAGTAAGTGGACAGCACTCCTGGATAGAGCAGCAGATACTGGAGGCTAACCCTATACTGGAAGGTAGGATTTCTTTACTATTAAAATATCTCTCTCCCACATTATCACAACTGTTGCTACCCATGACCCACTTCCTATTTCTGTGTTCCCCCAGCATTTGGGAATGCCAAAACAATTCGCAACGATAACTCCAGCCGCTTTGGGAAATATGTGGAAATCTTCTTCAACAAAGATGGCGCCATCGAAGGGGCTCGCATGGAACAGTACTTACTGGAAAAGTCTCGTGTCTGCCATCAGGTGTGGAAGCGCAGGCTGTAAAATCAGAACAATTGGTGAACCAGGATGTTTTGCTGTTGTCCTTATATTTGAATGAAATGTAGAAATATCATAGCTAATTGCCTCAAAGTGAATTGCTTTCAAAACTATCTCTCATAAACAACAGGTTTATCTTAATTTAAGTCTCATTGACATGCTTTGTTCGTACTTGGAAGAGGGCCAAATCCATTGCTGGATTGTCCAGTCACCAGGCAAAATGGTGTAATGTCAAGAGATGTTGTCTCTCATACTCGTTTACATTTTAGTCATTTAAGCAGACACTCTTATCCAGAGCGACTTACAGTTAGTTGTAACACTACTTGTTCCTTTGAACTAATTAACCCTAGGCCATGGAGGAGCGGAACTACCACATATTCTACTGCATGTTAGCGGGGATGACGACAGAACAGAAGAAAACACTGTGTTTGGGAAATGCCGCCGAATTCAGCTACCTCAAGAGGGTAATAGCAACACACTACTAAAACATCATCCCTTACAGGTTTTACCACTTACGTCTTCCTCATTAAGGACATTTTTACTGAGTACAACTAAGTTTTACTGACATCCTCTTTACTGACGTCCTCTTTACAATGCTCCTAGGAAACTGCCCCAGATCTGGAAAAACAAACTCCTGTATGATTTATGATTTGCTTTAGGATCCCCATTTGAAGAGAGATTGGGTGATAGTAGCTATAACTTTGTAGAACGCTGTAGCCCCTAACAAATATGATTTGCTTTAGGATCACCATTGAAGAGAGAGACGGGTCGATAGTAGGGCTGTTGTGGTGACCATATTACCGCCACACCTGCAGTCACAGTCATGAAGGCAGTCAAATTCCACATGACCATTTAGTCACAGTAATTAGGCTTCTCCAAGCTCTGATGCTGCTGATGGTCATTAGTAGCCTACCAAACTTGCCAACTGCCTCGTACTCGGCACTCTATTGTCCCTCGAATCACTCTGGCATCAATTCAAATGTAATCGAAAATCTAATCAAACACTTCATGAGAGCCCATGAGCTAATGTTGCGCAACATTTCTATAGGCTATGCAATTGTGTGAGAAAACAGAGTGATGGCCTCTATTAAAAAGAGGAGGATCCCATCAGTTCTCTATAGGCAAGGCCTACTATATTTATTTCTCAACTTTCCTAATATTAAGCACATTGCTTCTCTTTACAACAGGAGTATGGCCTACCGTGAAAATGAAAATGAACCACATGAAAAGCGTCCTCCATTCGCTATTTAAGTGCAGAGATGACATGTATTTTTTCCCCTGCCCCTGTTTCGAGACAGGTGCATGATAATGGTCCATTCTAAATCTTTCACACATATATTATTTAGTACATGTAAAGACAAGATTAGATCAAGATTAGTCTGATGGGGGACAATATTAGCCTATCACTTGTGAATGATATATTATCACTTGTGAATGATGCCCAGCTTAAGACAAGAAACAATTACTTAAAAAAAAAACATTTTCGAATCATGTAGCCTAGCCAGTAGACCTGTACGTTTTGATAAGGTTTGTATCACAACTAAAGTGGTCAAAGAACTTAACAAAATTAAGCACATTCATCCGCTTTTACAAGGGGTGCAGAGCCTAACTGTCATTCATAAGCAGCGTGTGAGTTTCAAGTTTGGGGAAGATCATTTTCACCATAAAAATGCACCTTTATAATATAAGCATTACATGCATAATTGCATGTGTGATCACTTTTGATAATGGTGTTTTCCAGCTGATGGAACATTCGTACTTATAACCTACGGCTGTGTGCACATTGCTGCACTTATCATGTGAAGAAATAGCCTAATAGTTTATGAACATTTTAAGCTAAATGTTCCGATCTGTTGCATCTGCCTCTGCATAAAAAAAAGTTTTTTTTGATGCTAGCGGTTGTATTCATTTGTGATTTATCGCATCCCACAACTTTCTCAGACTATGTTTGGAATATTTATTTATTGCACAGAATAGAATAGGTCAATATTGTACTATGGGGGATAGTATAAATAGGCTAGTGCTTTTGCTGTTCATTAGGCCTACTCATCTTGTTGGCTGACGAAAAGTAAATGTGGACAGTTCTTCCAAAATCTTCAATATGCACCTTGGAATTGGATAAGGATGCGCGCAGTTGCGTCCCCATTGTGTCTGTCTTCGCTTCTAGTGAGAGTGTGAGTGGGAGGTAGTAGCACTCAGGTTGAAGGGCTTCAAAAGGCATGGATTTTTTTAGGGTGCATTAAGGCCACACAAAGGAGATGCCGCCAGACAATTCACGGCATTATCAAGTGCTTCTCAAGTTTTGAATGAGAGACTGACAAAGTGTGTACAGCCTGCGCAAAAAAAAAAACCTGTACGCTTTTCAAGCAACTTTTTTCTAATGGTCATTAGAGTCGCATCATGCAGCCTTACAATGTATTATTAATCAAAACATATAGCCCTAAGTTTGTAGAACAACTAAAGTTACATTAATAACTGTAAATTAAGCACATAGGAGTACCTATTTCTTTGTTAACCGCTCAACACAGAGTGCATGTGCGCACTCCCTCAAATCGCTTGGAGAAAATATCCTTTCTATTTTATTCAGCTTTGTTCAATTGTATTCTTCATACTATCAAATAATTAAAAATAATGCCACAGAATTCTGAGCAAATCTTGTTCTCTAAATGAACTAGTGTAGCCCACAGCCATATGGCATAGCCAGATCAAGGCCTAACATAAGGACAACTCAGAGGATGCTATTCTGTTCTTTTGAAATAGACTACATTTTCTTCATATCATGTTTCTTTAGACCTGTCTAAATTGATTTATTGTGAAGGTGTAGGCTACATGGATTTATTAGACTCTTTAAAATGTAGACGTTCCAAAGGTCCGCATCAGTGGCTCGCGTGGAAGCCAGGAGACGCTAAATGTGTTTATGTTAATTGACGGTAATTACCGTGAGACCGATAGTTATTTGCTTGACAATCACCGGCTGTCGTGACCGCCACAGCCCTTGTCGATAGTAGCTGTAATTAAGTGGAGAGATGGGGCAATAGCTACAACCGACCGTATAACCTCTGACCCTGTGTTCTATAGGGTGACTGCATTGTCTGCGATGGACGTGACGATGCTAAGGACTACACCCGTATCCGCACAGCCCTGAAGATCCTCGCTTTCACTGAGACCCACTGCTGGGAGATCCTCAAGCTGCTTGCTGCACTCCTCCACCTGGGCAATGTCAGCTTCGAAGGTGGGGTCCTCTCTGGGTGTATGACTCGGTTAATGTCTGAGTGTATGATCTATGAGGGGGATGGATACCTAGTCAGTTGAACAACTGAAATGTTTATGTTGTAGATGTTTTTTCTACGTGAAAGCTGTGATTGACCAAGTTTTCTTTGTTTATTTGCCTTGCAGCCACCATCTTGAATAACATGGAGAGCTCTGATGTCAGTTTGTCGGATCACTTCACCTTTGCTGCCAAATTGCTGGAGGTATGTATGTTTATTTGGCATTTTCATTCTTTGCTGGTATGTTCTGTAATAACTTATAAACTGGGAAGTTCGAGCCCTGAATGCTGATTGGCTGAAAGCCAATGTAATTAGAGCAGTAAAAATACAAGTTTTGTCATACCCATGGTATATGGTCTGATATACCATCAGACCATATACCATGGGTATGACAAAACTTGTATTTTTACTGCTCTAATTACATTGGTAACCAGTTTATAATAGCAATAAGGCACCTCGGGGGTTTGTGATATATGGCCAGTATACCACGGCTAAGGGCTGTGTCCTAACACTCCACGTTGCGTCATGTATAAGAACAGCCCTTAGCCGTGGTATATTGGCCATGTACCATACCCCCTCGTGCCTTATTGCTTAAATATACAGTAGTTTATTTACAGTAGCTTTATTTAACTAGGCAAGTCAGTTAAGAACAAATTCTTATTTACAATGACGGCCTACTATATACATAGTCTTTGTCTGTTTCCTACAGGTGCAGCCTGCTGCTCTAGCTGTGAGCCTGACCTACCGCTCCTTCATGACCAACAGAGAGCGAGTGTCCAAACCCCTCAACTCTGAACAGGCAGCCGACTCCAGGGACGCCTTCGTCAAGGTAATGAGGCCGCTCCTGTTTGAAGGTACCGAGGCAAGATAGACAATAGGCTGTAACAAGAGAGGAGGCATAAACATAAATATTCACAAAGGCACATAGGCCCGAATCCTAACTTGAGATCTGTGGACGAATGGACGTAACTCAAGTTTTCGCACAAGTCTTCCATTGACATCAATACATTATTTATTTGATTGTTGAGTTAAACATGCACATTTCAAGTTAGGGGTTTGGCCCATATTCGACTCAAGTGTACAGAATGTGTGTCGTTTGTGTCATGATTTCATCAGGCGATATATGGCAAACTCTTCATCTGGATCGTTGGGAGAATCAACAGTGCCATCCATAAGACTCCCACCAACGGTCCCAAATACGTCCGTAACTCCATCGGATTGCTGGACATCTTTGGTTTTGAGAACTTTGACTCAAACAGGTATGCCAGTCAATGTCAAATACTAATTCGTTGTCGTTTGTGTGGGGCAATATACTCCTTGTATGTCCTTCATCTTCTCTCCCTGATGGCATATAACCAACCAGTCAATAACACAAACCTTTTCCCCATGCTTTTTCGTAGCTTTGAACAGCTATGCATCAACTTTGCCAATGAGCAGCTGCAGCAGTTTTTTGTGCGCCATGTGTTCAAGCTGGAGCAGGAGGAGTACACTAAGGAGGACATTGTTTGGAAGAACATCACCTTTAGCGACAACACGGACACCCTTGATCTCCTCGCTGTGAAGCCCCTCAACGTGTTGGCCCTGATCGATGAGGAGAGCCACTTTCCCAAGGTAAACAATCTCACATTCCTCTAGGCAACCATGTTGCGGTGGCAGTTTGAATTGGCGAGGTTTGTGACAACCTTGAATGTTTCTTCCAGGGCACAGATGTCACCATGCTGAACAAGATGAACCGGGCTCATGCGAAGTGCAACAAGTACATTCCATCCAAGAACACCCACGACATGGAGTTTGGGATCCGCCATTTTGCTGGGGTTGTTCACTACGACTCAAACGGTAAATAGAAAAAAAAGGGATCACACCTATACAACATTAGTTGATTCGCTCAAACATAGGAGGATGATCAATTGGATATTGTCACGTTTTTTTGGGAGGGGGGGCACCATTTGATCCTGTCTGCTCTTCCTTCAGGATTCCTGGAGAAGAACAGAGATGCTCTTAACTCAGGCATCCTCAAGTTGATTGAAGCATCCACCAACACGCTGCTGCAACAGCTCTTTGAGAAGGAGCTCTCTGCAAATGTGGTGAAGAACCTTGCAAGCAACAACAGGATCGTTATGACACCCAAGAGCTCTCTACGGGTTTGTAGCTGTTGTTACTATTACGATTCTGACTCTCACGCCAACTCCCATTTAACTATATCCACCAGTTTCTTCACATAGCTTTCCTGCAGAGATAGTCACTGACAACGGTCCAAAAATCCATGCAGTTGATATTGTGATTTTTCTACCCGCAGGTGGCCCAGACGGACGGCAGGAGGCAGGTGTCCACGCTGAGCGGTCAGTTCCGCCAGTCCCTGGACTCCCTCATGAATGCCCTGTCCAAATGCCAACCCCATTTCATCCGCTGCTTCAAACCCAACGACGATAAGAAGTCCATGGTGAATAAGGCAGCCATTTTGTAGCACTGGGCCAGATACAGGAAGACATGATTTATTGTTTTGTAGCACTGGGACAGATACAGGAAGAAATTATTCATTGTTTTGTAAGCACTTGGCCAGATACAGGAAGAAATTATTCATTGTTTTGTAGCACTGGGACAGATACAGGAAGACATGATTCATTGTTTTGTAGCACTGGGACAGATACAGGAAGAAATTATTCATTGTTTTGTAAGCACTTGGCCAGATACAGGAAGAAATTATTCATTGTTTTGTAGCACTGGGACAGATACAGGAAGAAATTATTCATTGTTTTGTAGCACTTGGCCAGATACAAGAAGACATGATTCATTGTTTTGCAGCACTTTGCCAGATACAGGAACACATTATTCATTGTTTTGTAGCACTGGGCCAGATACAGGAAGACATGATTCATTGTTTTGTAGCACTGGGCCAGATACAGGAAGAGATGATTAATTGTTTTGTAGCACTGGGCCAGATACAGGAAGACATGATTCATTGTTTTAACGGTGCAATGTCACAATCGGTAGAGGTCAAACTCACACAAAACAGAAACAATATAGGCCATTATACAGAATGAAAATGGGACAATTCCACGAAAGTCCAATTTGTCCATACTACAGTGCACACCACTCTACTAGTCAAGCTTAGGAATGTCTCTGTCTTCAGGTTTTTGACAGAAACCTGTGCATACGTCAGCTGCGGTATTCTGGAATGATTGATACCATCAAAATCCGGAAACTGGGATTTCCGATCCGTCACACGTTCAAGCAGTTTCTGCAGCGATACAGAGTGCTTCTGAATACAACCGTTTGTGACCCCAAAACTGTGAGACATATACCTTCATTATTTTGAATATGATGATGAAGATGACAACAATGATGATGATATTTGTTAGCACAAAAAGCTCCACGGTTACAATTGCTTTTAGTGGGGTGGTTATGGTTCCCAATATCCTCCTCCTTGTCCTAACTCAGGAGTCAGCCGTAGCCTGCTGCAATGCCATCTGCAAGGCCGTGATCACAGGGCAGGGTGGCTGGAAGATCGGCACGACTAAGATTTTTCTAAAGGTACAGTTATATCTACCACACTAGACAACCACAAACATTGGCACGTTGTAACAGTAGTGATGGAATCCCAAATGTCAGTCACAAGAAGCAATTCAAAGATGCTGGAATGATGTCGGTAAACCCTCACCCCAAAAAGGTCATATTCACCCTCTATAACCGGTTTCTCACTTTCATCCCACTCAGGATGCCCATGACTCCCTACTAGAGCGGGAGCGAGAGCGAGAGCTCAATAGGAAAGCCCTCATCATCCAGAGGGTCATGCTTGGCCAAAGAGACAGGTAAGGGATGAACACTGAGACACACCGCTTGGGCAGAACCCAGGATAGAGAATGACGGGCGACGTGTCATACCTGACACAGGTTTGGGATGTTGTGGGATGGCGTTATCTGTTATCCTCTAACACCCCAATCTAAAGCGTTACCCCAGAGTTACTTCAGTTGTTCCTATTGTAATACAGTAGGTGTTAACAGTCAGTAAATATTCCAGTTTGGTTTAATGTATTCCTCTTTGTAGGAAGAGCTTTGTGAAGAAAAGGAGAGCTGCCGTGGTTATACAGAAGCGGTGGAGAGGTTATAGAGAGAAAAAGGAATACAGAAAAGTAAGTCACTGGCAGTCAAGGTCTACTAATATCACGTCAACATGAGCACGGTAAGGAGTCAACTCAGATACACTTCTGAAGACAAACGGAGGTGATATTGATTCATTGCCGTAGCTTAGGATGGAAGAGTATTGTGCTGATGGAGATTTGCTCATATTTACTTTTTTTTTATAGACTAGATCACATGTACCTGCTGCTTCTGGGATCATTTCTACTCCTCTCTGTCTCGTTCAATCAGCTCCAGCTTGGCTTTGAGCGTCTGCAGTCTACGATCCGTGGCCGTCTGGCCCGAGGGCGTTACCTGAAGGAGCTGGCGGCGGCCGTCACAATGCAGTCCCAGGTGCGCGGGTACCTAGCCAGGAAGAGTTATAAGAGCAAGAGAGAAGCTGTGACAGTCCTGCAGGCCCACACCAGAGGCATGCTGGCTAGGAAGACCACCAACAAGATGAAGACAGATGTGAGTGCTGTCATTTGAGAAAAGTGGGTTTGTGCACCTGTGTGTGCAATTGTGTGAGTTCAATATTTATGTGTGTTTGTGTGTGTTAGGTCTTCCTATCTGCCCAGGAGCGGATGGCGAGGGAGCGGTCAGCCGCGGAGCTCCAGCAGAGGCTAGAGGACGTCCTCAGCCAATCACAAGAGGCTTCTGCCAAGCCGGAACCAGTCAGTGAGCAGGAAATGGTGGAAACTATGTTTGACTTCCTGCCCAACACAGTGGCAGTAGGAGGACGGGAGGGACCAGCTCCCGAGGGCTTTGAGGTTAGGCTCACAACCAATGGTGGATCTCCACAGTATATCAACATAGGCTTCTTGCTAAATGATTAGAATAGAATGACCGAATCGTTTCTTCTCATTGAAGAAGCATTATACTATTTTACTATTCCATAATACTTAAAGAAAAGCAAACAAAATGAACAGAGTATCCAACTGCACTCTCTCTACTCTCTCTCCCTACCCGTCCTCAGGACTTGGAGAGAACGCTGACCGTCCCAGAGGTGATTGAGGAGAGCCGAGAGGAGAGTCCAGCTCGAGAGGAAAGCCCAGCTCCAGTAGTAATACAAGTACCAGCACCAGCACTAGCTCGGACTGTACCAGCTCCAGAACCCGTACCAATCGCAGTACCAGAGGATCAACCAGTGGTGGACTACGATGATGAGAATGAGGAGTTCTCCTTCACCAAGTTCAGTGCTCTACACTTCCAGGGCTCTGCTACCTACAGTCACATCAAGCAGAGGCTGCGGCAGCCCTTGCTCTACCACGAGGACGAGGGAGACGCACTGGTGAGTAATCAATATCAGGCTTCAGTGTGCTAATCTCAGAGGAATCCAAAGCAAGTATGACATTTTTCTTCCTCAATGACATATTTCATATTTTACTCTCCTCTTTTCTCTTTGTGTACCCTACTTACTCCTCTCCTTATTCCCTTTCCTCTGCTTTCCTTCCTATTTTATTTTTTGTTCCTCACCTCTTTTTTTCTCCCTTTCTTTTTTTCTTCCCTTCCCCACTTTCTCCTCTGCTCCTCTCCTCCCCAGGCCTGTCTGACAGTGTGGTGGATCATCCTGAGGTTCATGGGGGACATAGCTGAGCCAAAACTGATCAACCAGGAGCCCTCCGCCCCCACTCCCAGCCAGAATAACCTGGGCCAGAGGCAGATCAGGAGGCTCAGCAACCTGGTGGGCCTGGATCAGGTACTGTACATTAGGACTCAACCTCAAATTCAGTTGAATTTCGTTCAGTACGACTTTATTCATCCCTGATTGTCATTTTACATGCT
Source organism: Oncorhynchus kisutch (assembly GCF_002021735.2). NCBI lineage: Eukaryota > Metazoa > Chordata > Actinopteri > Salmoniformes > Salmonidae > Oncorhynchus > Oncorhynchus kisutch. The sequence goes on from NC_034203.2 coordinate 9,565,180, forward strand.
TGCAATAGGTTACTGTTGTTACTGAGTTTGACACACTATAACAGTTTGTCAGATGTCTAAATATAATAGATATCATATCCATTATTCATATCCATTTTTCCATCAGAAAATACTAAGGAAAAATAGAAAGAAACAAGGAACGGGGAATAGAAAAGCTTCGACCATTATAGAGGAGGTATGCTACATAAATATTATTTTGTACTAAGAACTCAAATTAAGCGGAATATCCATGATGCAACAACATAGGATAATAGGCTCTTCTCACCTCCTCCAGTCAGAGACTATGACGGAGGAGAAAGACATTCTGATTGGAGAGGGGCGCACCTTGGATCGGCCAATATCCGACCTTGAAAAACTGCATATTATTGTTGGATACGCCCTATCCAGACGAGATATAAGGTACCAAACCAAATAACATGTGAACAATGTCACCCAGAAATGTCCCAGTTATCAATGTCTAGAAAGGTGACTTGCTTTAATACCAAGATTGTTCAATTCCGAACTGATAGTAGATTACAGTTGCAATGCAAATGAATTGGATCCATCTAAACTGGATCCCTCTAAACTGGATCCATCTCAACTACTTGAGGCCTTGTCTGTCCTTGTTTGTCCGTGTAGGGATGAGATCTATTGTCAGATCATTAAACAGCTGGTGAACAATAAGAACCAGAAGAGTTCTCTCAGAGGCTGGGTCCTCCTCTCTATCTGTTTGGGTATCTTCCCCCCAACAGAACTCCTTATGCAGGTCAGTCTAAAGTTGCCATTTTTTAACTTACGGCTATTCTCTATGTCTTAAGGCGCTGTGTTTTTATGCATGACCATAATCATTTTATGCATAATCATCATTTTATGCACAGTCAATCAATTACATACACTGTAATTATATTGTGTTCTATTCTATTCTGTTTGATTCTATTCCACAGTACCTGGAGAGCTTCCTGGGCAGAGGACCAAGTAGCTACGGTCCGTACTGTGCTGAGCGTCTGCGTCGCATCGTGGCCAATGGGGAGCGAGGTGAACCACCCTGTTGGATAGAGCTCCAGGTAAGACACAACATCCGAGACATGGGATGGGTGCCATCTCCCTTCTAACACAATGCAACAGAATGGGGGGGGGGGGGGGGGTAGGCCTGTCAGGACTCAAATCACGGGTCCTTTCGATTGTCAGTCCAACACTGTAGCCAAAGAAGCTTACCTCTCTTGACAATGTTGCTAGGTGTGGACTACTGCTGCTGTCAAGCAGTGTCAGCATTACAAGTCATGGACAGTATTATTCTTGACTCGGGTTTGGTCCGACGACAAAGAAACAGAAACACACCGGCACACACCCACCCACACTCTACCACGAGAGGTAGCATCAGAGTTATCTGGGAGAAAGTTGCTGAACTACAGCTACATTAACCATTGTTAATGTCTGACCTGTAAAATCGATCCATTCTCTGTTTTTTTGCTCTGCCGACATACCTTTATGTAGGCGGATTCAGCATTGTGTGCAAATGGCAAATAAAGCAATCTTAGTCTAAATCTTATGACAGTGACTGTGTTGGTAAGGAGACATATACAGTATATATACAGAGCATTTATGGGTGCTGTTGTAGTACATCATGCTACAAGGACGACTTCTTACCACGACTCCATCTTCTCACGTGTAGGCCGTCAAGACCAAGAAGACCACGCAAGTGTCTGTGGCCTTGATGGACGGCCTTAGTGTCAGCCTGCCTGTAGACTCAGCCTGTACCTCCGCCGAGGTGTGCCAGGCTCTGGCCAAGAAAGTCAACCTCAAGGACATCTACGGATTCTCTCTCTACATCGGCTTCTGTGAGAAGGTGCGAATCAAATCGTATTTGTCACATGCACATGCGCCGTATACAACCTTACAGTGGAATGCTTACTTAACAAGCCCTTGACCAACAATGCTTTAAGAAGTTAATAATAATTATAATTAAACAGCAGCAGTAATATAACAAGCAAGGCTATATACAGGGTGTACCGGTACAGTGTTAATGTGCGGGGGCACCGGTTAGTCAAGGTAATATGTACATGTAGGTAGAGTTAAAGTGACTATGCATAGATTATAAACCATTTTTAGGGGAGGAAACCCCCACGGGTTTTGGGCACACCTAGCCATGCAACTAAAAGAAGTACACATTAACAAAGAAGAGGCATAATGAATACAGCAGTGTCAATAGGTTCTCTCCTTTGTCACATGGCTAGGGGATACATTACTGTGGTATCCTGGTTCTGGGCATCGTGCCTTCTGAATTGAGACGTTTATTGTGTCAGTTGAATATTAAGAAGGAACATTTAAAAAGGATTTGGAAATTAGTCTTGACATCATTTGACTACCATTTATTAGCATATTCGCTAGCTTTCAGAACTTGCATTGACTAGCCCCGTAACATGTTTTGACTAGCCCTGTGACATGTTTTGACTAGCCCTGTGACATGTTTTGACTAGCCCTGTGACATATTTTGACTAGCCCTGTGACATGTTTTGACTAGCCCTGTGACATGTTTTGACTAGCCCTGTGACATGTTTTGACTAGCCCTGTGACATGTTTTGACTAGCCCTGTGACATGTTTTGACTAGCCCTGTGACATGTTTTGACTCGCCCTGTGACATGTTTTGACTCGCCCTGTGACATGTTTTGACTAGCCCTGTGACATGTTTTGACTATCCCTGTGGCATGTCTTGTCACTGTGCTTTTTCCAGGTGTGGTCCCTGGGCAGTGGTGGGAGGCACGTGATGGACGCCATCTCGCAGTGCGAGCAGGAAGTGAGGCGGAAGGGCGAGGAGGAGCAGCACGCCCCCTGGAGACTCTACTTCCGCAAGGAGCTGTTCACGCCCTGGCACGATTCCTCGATCGATGCCGTCAGCACGGATCTCATCTACAGACAGGTCATCAGAGGCCTCAAGTCTGGGGAGTACCATTCTGAGAAGGTGAGCCGTTTTTTTGACAGTGCACATGTCTAAGAACCCACCCACCCAGACGATGTGGATATCATATCACAGATACGGCAATGGTGTAATTGTGAATGTGGCCTCCACGTCTCTCTCTCGAGGTAGATTGACTATGAACCAAGCGTGGATCTTAGGAGTCACATTGTCACACTGGACTCTATGTGAAAAGTCATGAAAGAAAAACAATGACCTCTATTGTTGAAAAAAAAAAAGGTATAAAGACTGCTTGAAGTGGATTATTTATTGTTTTACCCCCTTTTCGTGATATCCAATTGGTAGTTCCAATCTTGTCCCATCGCTGCGACTCGGGAGAGTTGAAGGGAAAGTGCCATGCGTCCTCGAAACACAACCCTGCCAAGCCGCACTGCTTCTTGACACACTGCTCGTTTAACCCGGGAAGCCAGCCGCAGCAATGTGTCGGAGGAAACACTGTCAAGCTGGCGACTGTTGTCAGCATGCAGGCGCCCGGCTCGCCACAAGGAGACACTAGAGCGCAATGGGTCAAAGAAATCCCTGGCCGGCCATATTCCAGACGACGCTGGGCCAATTGTGCACCGCCTCATGGGTCTCCTGGTCACGACCGGCTGTGACACAGCCTGGAATCGAACCCGGAGCTGTAGTGACGCCTCAAGCACTGCGATGCGGTGCCTTAGACTGCTGCCCCACTAGGGAGGCCTGAAGTGGAAATTCTATTAACTAAACAAGACTGTCTTTCTTTGTAATTGGACCTCAGATGTTTTGTTTTATTTTTTGTCATCCAGGAGGATGACTTTGTGCAGCTCGCAGCAATGTACTACTATGTGACGTTTGGGTCTGCCATCAGTGGAGAGAATGCCAAGAAGGTGGTGGAGGAATGCATCACCACTGAACTTATTGAGACCAAGTCACAAGGAAAATTGATTCAGCTGGTCAACGCAGCACACACACAGGTAAACTGCTAACTCGCTGGTAAAATAAGTAATGGCCGGACAGTTTGTATTTTCTAAAAAATGTCCTGCAATGACATTTTTATTTGTGTATGTTATCCCAATCAACCATGGTAAAGTTAAGTAATGTAAAGGGAAGTAAAATAAAAAGTTATGTTAAGTTATGTAGAGTAGAATAACGTTGATGCCAGACAAAAATGTATCAACAAATAATCATCCCAATCATTCTTACAGGGTCCTTACATAAACAGCAGAAGGAGCACAGACAGCGTGAAGGGGGACGTGGTTGACTACGCTCGTCAGAAATGGCCCATGTACTTCTCCAAGTTCTACGAGGTTACGCAAATGTCCGGTAAGTCTAACAGGAATACGTCTGCAACAATGGACCAGGTGAGGCTGGTTTCATTTCACACGATGAACCTTTTACAGTAGCTGGTTCACATCAGGCAAAATAGAAATGTTCTTTGTCAAAGAGGATTTTATTACTAAGCTATTTACACATCCACAGGACCTCCTCTACCCAAAAGCAATTTTATTGTGGCCATCAACTGGAATGGGATCTCCTTCCAGGATGAGAAAGAGAAGAAGCTCATTGAGCTGTCCTACCCGGAGGTGACTGGGGTGAACAAGTCAAGGTATGGACAAGGCCCTGTTCAAATATTTCAGAAATGCGTCCTTGTTTCTTTCCTTCCTTCCTTCTGTTAGGTTCAATTTTTTTTGAGTAAACACTCTACGGACATTATGAAACCAGGTTTAATTCTTCCCAGAGGATCAATACAGCTGCATTAGACAATGAAATATTCACACAAGCACTGATATTTAACTAGGCTGAGTCTCCTCCTACACAACTGAACAGCCAATGCATCTCTGTTGCTAGACAGAACCTTAGTGATATCTGTTCTTCCGCACTTCATCTGACCTGACCTCTGACCCAAACTGCTCACTTCTTCCCCAAGTCACGCCTGTTATGGTGACTGGTACCAGACTGTGTCTCTTCTCCTCCCAGAGGATCCCTCCCATAGGATCCCTGATGGCTAACAATAGCATATCCTGACATAATCTAAACGTTATACATGAATAAGTATATTTCATATTCTCCGAACCCAACACTTCCTTCTTTCAAGTGATCACTGATCTGAGTTGGTTGGATTTGTGGAAGCAATAGAGGGATAAACGTACTTTCACCTATACAATCACTTATAGATCTGTACTTACCTCAAGGAAACAAGAAAGGATGCATTTGTTAAGTTTTCAAACAAGGCCCAGAATACACAATCCAAACTAGTTTTCTACAGTGGCAGTTTATTGTTCAGTTGTCAAGTAGTGGTGGTCGTCACCGTTCACATACTCCCTCATACCGACACCCGAACCACCATGAAGTTATCACATATATTTCACACATGTTTCACATACACTTCACACATGTTTCACATACACTTCACATGTTTCATGTACGTTTCATATGTTCCTCAGTGATGATGGCAGGATCGACAGCGGTCAGTCGGTGAGCCTGGCCACACTGAGAGGGCAGTTCCTACTGCAGTCTGTGGATGCAGGAGAGATGGCTGACCTGATCCAGTGGTACCTGGAGGGCCTGAAGGAGCGCTCCGTCTACGCAGTGGCCCTGCAGGACGTCAACAAACAGGGTAGGAGTATGACGATGAATCACTTGATCACTCACCTCACAGCCCAGTGCTGTAAATTGTACTGTAAAACAATTTGTTTTATCCCTATCAGACAACACAGTTAGTAGGTAGTCAGTGTTTAATAAAAAAACAAGTATATCCAAAAAAGGACCAGTCATAGACAGTAGGTGTTTTTTGGGCTGGGGATCGTGCATGACCATTATGGTTCGTCTTATGTACGTGGGTGAGTTACTGATGTCTACTTCTCTCTCTCTCTCTCTCTCTCTCTCTCTCTCTCTCTCTCTCTCTCACACGCGCTTTCTCTCTCGCTTTCTCACACGGCAGACGACCCCACGTTGCTGAGCTACAAGAGAGGGGACGTGCTGGTCATCGTGAAGGATGGAGAGTACTCCCCCGCCCGGGGATGGATCAAAGGCACTAACGAGCGCACCGGGAACACCGGCGCCATCTCCACGGACACTGTCCTGGTTCTGCCAACCCTTGAAAAGCCCAGCGATACCACACTGGTAAGAAGGTTCTAGACTCAAACAGAAGGTTCTAGACGTAGTTCAAACACTTATTCGTATGGTTAGAAGAATAGGCCGTTGGAACAGTCAACTGGTCCCAGATCTATTTGTGCGGTCTTTACAACACACATAGAAGTTGGCAAGACGACACAAACAGATCTGGGACCAGGATAAAATAAACAGTGCAAAGACAGTTGTACAAACACAGAAGAGGGTGATAAAAAAGAAAATGGGATGGGATGGGACTATATTGAGATACGAACATAGTGCCAACGGGGATGTGCAAGGGTGAATGATAAGATTCTCATATGTAAGGTAATAATGGCACATGGCTGCATTCCATTCCAGATAGTTGTCCTTTGAACTGCTGTCTGTCTGTAGAGATGAGATAGGGGAAGACAATATAATGGAACCTTGGTGAAGTACACCTACATGTCTGTTTTTGCATATTTATTATATTGATTGTTGATCCCATGTTCCGTATCAGCATCTCCTGCACTGATGAAAGGCTACTCCAAACTCTGTGCTGTGTACAAGCCTGTGAATAGAACGTGTCTGACCATTTGGTGGAAAGACTACTGTATTTGTTTCATTTCTACTTTTGCGTTTTACTAAGAAAAGGCTGGATGTTTTATTTAAGTAGTCTGTGTTCAGCAAGTGGAAATGTGTCTAATAAGCTATAAGAAGTTTGTGAAGGGATATTTTTTATTTTGTGGTTTAAGTTGTCATTTCAGTTTTACTTGGTGTTTTCACTGTTACAAACAATACGCTTATGGTGGGGCAAGTCCACATCATGTCCAGTCCCCATTCTTAGGAGGATTGCGGCAGGGGAAGACTACCCTCTGCTGGTCGTACTAAAGTTGTGTTTTTGTTTGTTTGAACCATCAGAGTCTGCTGAATCTGAGCCCAGACCAGAAGAAGACAGTGACTCAGAACGCCCACGAAAGGGAAGAAGCAATCTCCCCCGTCTCACTGAAAGAGTTTGCCCTTGAGTACTTTAGGTAGAGAAAACCCTTCCATAAATCCACTCGAAATCCACTCTCACTTTTATTTCAATTACAGATGCAACCACTGACTCACCATTTCAAATTTAATAATTACCATGATGTTTTTTTTTTTATGATTCCAATGTCACAGTAACCTGACCAATTATCTCACTACCACATTTTGCATGGTTCACAGTCTATTTTACAGTTACACTTTATTCTCAAGGCAGCAACTTAACTTTGTTTTCTTTGTTCCCCCAGGCAGCCTGGTAAAGAGGGTGGCCGTGGGGCGCAAGCCAGAGGGGCAGGCAGGGAGAAACTGTGGGCTGCCTCCAAAGAACCCATCAAACAGCCCCTACTGAAGAGTCTGGTGGGCAACACCGACCTTAGCCATCTGGCCTGCATCTCCTTCACTGATATCCTTTACTGAAATACTTTATTTGTTAAAGGGGAAGTTCAGGATTTTGCAACATGATTGTTAGATGGTTCCTCACCCTGAAAGTAGTCTGTAGGCTATGATAACTGAACCAGGGATTACAGTTTTTCTTTAAACAGCCACTACAAACTCAAGCTAACTTTAGCCACCACTAGCTACCAATCAATTGAAATGATAGGTTCTTGTGTTCATGTATTTTTTTTTAAATGGCCAAATCACCTCTAAAGGCCCAGTGCAGTCAAAAATGTGGTTGTCCTGTATTTTATATATATTTTCATATATGAAGTTGTAATAATACTGTGAAATTGTGAAAATTATGCAAGAGCTGTTTAAAAGGACCACCTGAAATGTCATCCTGTTTTTGGTGGGATGGAGTTTTGTGCTGCATGGTGACATCACCAGACGGTATAAATGAACAGACCAATAACAAAGAGTTTCAAAGGGGTTCATATCCCTCCTATTAGGCTAGTCCAATTAGACCCCTCACTCAAACCACTCCCAGACAACCCTAGCAAAATTCTTGCTTGAGAAATAGCTTTTCGCAAAAAAACAGTTTTTGTTTCTTTTTGCCCGTTTCGTTTGAAAACAATCACAGTAAGGTACTTAATTGTTACCCAGAAAGGATTTGATATTGAGAAAAAAGCGTCTGCATTGGACCTTTAAATCTGCCATCCTTAATGGTAAAACTAACATGTCCCTTTGCGATATTACAACAACAAAGAAGTTGCTGCAAACCACACACACTGTTTCCCACTCGGAAATCATTGCACGTGCGATAAAGCAGTAGCAGATGTACTGCATTTTATTGAATTATTTTTCTCCCCAGCTCTGCTTTTAGCTAGCTGTGGCTAAACCCATCTGGAATTTGTAGTGGCTGTTTAGAGAATACTGAACCACGGATTACAGTTTTTCCTGGCCTTAGATTACTTTCAGGGTGAAAAACCCATCTAATATCAAGTTGTAAAATCCTGAACTTCCCCTTTAATTTAGAGCCATTTGATGATGTTCATGTTGCTATTGAGGCTAACACTGGAGATATTTGAAGAAGACACTCGGGACTGATTACACCTGTGTTTATTAGAACTGAAGACCTCTAAAAGTGAATAATAATTCAATGGAGTAGCACTTACCGAATTACCCCACAAAAATGTCTCTCCAAGTGGAGTTTTCCTGTTGTCCTTAACCTTTCCCTCACCTATCCTAAAGTACATGGGAGATTACCCTATCAAACAGGTGCGCCAGCCCATAGAGCTGACTGACCAGATCTTTGGTCCGGCCACTCAGCATGTACCTTTACAGGACGAGGTCTACTGCCAGATCATGAGGCAGATGACCAGTAACAGCAGCAGGTATGTGTGGTAATGACCAACGATAAACTGTCATGTCAGCTATTGCACATGTATTACTAGGAAATAATCATGTATATGTATGTATGTATGTATGTATGTGTGTATGTATGTATGTATGGCGCTCAATGTCTTATTCTATGATAAAAATGCTCTCTATCTCTTGCTATCTTTCCCTTCTCTCTCTACTCTCTTCCCTCTCTCTCTCACCCCACCATTATCTCCACCCCCCCCCCCCCTCTCTCTCTCTCTCTTTCTCCCTCTCGCAGGATGAGTGTAGACTATGGTTGGCAGCTCATGTGGCTGTGCACCGGCCTTTTCTCCCCCAGCCAGTCCCTGCTGAGGTACACCCAGCGTTTCCTAGAGTCACGGCCCAGAGAGCCCCTGGCTGCAGACTGCCTCCAACGGCTACAAATGCTGCTCAGGTACGGCTCCAAAACACACTGCAATGAATTTGGGGGGGCGACTGTGACTTGAACCAATGCCCCAGCGAATACAACACCTAAGCCAAGTTACCAAGAGGTCTCAATCTGAATCACTTGGACAAGGTTTCTGGTGTTGTGCTAACGATGCTACAATATCTGGTATTGAGGTATTACGTACTAAAATGAGTGGTGGGAAATTAACGCTACTGTCCTCTGGTTGTAGTATGGAGCCCAGGAAGCTGCCTCCCCATCAGGTGGAGGTGGACGCCATTCAACAGAACAGCAACCAAATCTTCCATAAAATCCACTTCCCCAATGACTCAACTGAGGTGAGCCACATAATTCCATTGTACTTGTTTAGTACAGTTATCTTATGTCTATCACAATATAATGTATCTTGTCTTATGTGTTACTCTTTAATTTAGCTCTTCGAGGTGACTTCAACAACTAGGATTCGTGACCTTGTTCGTAATATTGCCTACAAGCTCATTCTGGCCTCAGCTGACGGTTACGGTCTTTTCATGAAAACGCCAAACAAGGTTAATTTCAAGTCCTTATCACAACTTTTTGGAGAAATAAAAAAACATTTTCAAGCCACAGCTTAAGTTTGTGTTGGTAGTGCGAATGAGTGCACGTAAACATTTTCTTGCTTTGTTGCTTTCAGGTGATGAGCTTGGAGGATCAAAACTACTTCTTTGACAGTTGGAGGCAGACCACAGACCAACCTAAGAAAACGAAGAAAGTCAGAGAGGCAAGAAAAGGTGGTAAAACGGAGGGTAAGGCACAATATTGAATTGAACAGATACAATGAACATGTGGCCACCAAATTGTCAGTGCTTTAAGATGGTTGGGCAAAAAAACAAACAGGCAAAAGCATAATATAATGTATGCAAAATATCAAAGTAGACCCTTACACCCACCAAGTTGTCAGTGGATTGAAACTGCTATGCTATGCTATGCTATGCTATGCTATGCTATGCTATGCTATGCTATGCTATGCTAGAAGGTCTGAGGGTCACTGTTTTTCAGGAGCTCCGGCCACCATGCCCTACCTGGTCATCTTCATGAGGAAGCTGTGGTTCAACGTGACCCCAGGAAGAGACCTGACCGCTGACCTTACTTTCCACTTCCCACAGGTCGAGCAGAAAACACACATACACATACGCGCACACACACACGCGCACATACGCACACACGCACGCACGCACGCACGCACGCACACACACACACACACACACACACACACACACACACACACACACACACACACACACACACACACACACACACACACACACACACACACACACACACACACACACACACACACACACACACACACGCACACCCACCCACCCATCCATCCATCCATCCATCCACCCAGTTCTTCACCATCACTCATACACAAACCTCTCCCCCTCAGGAGTTGCCAAAGTACCTGCGTGGCTACCACAAGTGTACCAAGGAGGAGATGATCAGCCTGGCTGGCCTGCTGTTCAGGGTCAAAGTGGACACGGACAAATCACAGTTTGTCATGATTCCCAGGATGCTGAAAGAGCTGGTGCCGGCTGATGAGATGAAAACCATGTCCCCAGAGGACTGGAAGAAGGTAGGAGGAGGAGTAGGAGGAGGAGGAGGGAGAAGAGGAGGGAGAAGAGGAGGAAGATGACACAAATATGACTTTTACAGTTGAAGTCAGAAGTTTACATACACTTAGGTTGGAGTCATTAAAACTCATTTTGCAACCACTCCACAAATTTCTTGTTAACAAACTATAGTTTTGGGAATTCAGTTAGGACTTCTACTTTGTGCATGATACAAGTAAAATTTCCAACAATTGTTTACAGACAGATTATTTCACTTATATGTCACTGTATCACAAATACAGTGGGTCAGAACTTTTCAATACACTAAGTTGAATGTGCCTTTAAACAGTTTGGAAAATTCCAGAAAATGATTTCATTGGCTTTAGAAGCTTCTGATAGGCTAATTGACATCGTTTGAATCAATTGGAGGTGTACCTGTTAATGTATTTCAAGGCCTACCTTCAAACTCAGTGCCTCTTTGCAAACAACAACACAGAGTTACACATGGCTGTAAACATACAGTCAATAACACAATAGAAAAAAAATATATATATATACAGTGTGTGCAAATGGCGTGAGGAGGTAAGGCAATAAATAGGCCATAATAGCGAAGTAATTACAATTTAGAAAATTAACACTGGGGTGATAGATGAGCCGATGGTGATGTGCAAGTAGAAATACTGGTGTGCAAAAGAGCAGAAAAGTAAATAAAAACAATATGGGGATGAGGTAGGTCGATAGGGTGGGCTATTTACAGATAGGCTATGTACAGCTGCAGCGATCGGTTAGCTGCTCAGATAGCTGATGTTTAAATCAATCCCAGAACAACAGCAAAGAACCTTGTGAAAATGCTGGAGGAAACAGTTACAAAATGATCTATATCCAATGTAAAACGAGACCTATATCGACATAACCTGAAAGGCCGCTCAGCAAGGAAGAAGCTGCTGCTCCAAAACCGCCATAAAAAAAGCCAGACTACGATTTGCAACTGCACATGGGGATAACGATTTTTGGAGAAGTGTTCTCTGGTCTGATGAAACAAAAATAGAACTGTTTGGCCATAATGACCATCGTTATGTTTGGAGGAAAAAGGGGGAGGCTTGCAAGCCGTGAAGCATGGTGGTGGTGGACTGGTGCACTTCAGTCAGGAAGTTAAAGCTTGGTCGCAAATGGGTCTTCCAAATAGACAATGACAATGACCCCAAGCATACTTCCAAAGATGTAGCAAAATGGCTTAAGGACACCAAAGTCAAGGTATTGGAGTGGCCATCACAAAGCCCTGTCCTTAATCCTATAGAAAATTTGTGGGCAGAACTGAAAAAGCATGTGCGAGCAAGGAGGCCTACAAACCTAACTCAGTTACACCAGCTCTGTCAGGAGGAATGGGACAAAATTCACCCAACTTATTGTGAGAAGGTTGTGGAAGGCTAACCAAAACGTTTGACCCAAGTTAAACAATAAAGGCAATGCTACCAAATACTAATTGAGTGTATGTAAACTTCTGACCCACTGGGAATGTGATGAAAGAAATAAAAGCTTAAATAAATCATTCTCTATTATTATTCTGACATTTCACATTCTTAAAATAAAGTGGTGATCCTAACTCACCTAAGACAGGGAATTTTTACTAGGATTAAATGTCGGAAATTGTGAAAAACTGAGTTTAAATGTATTTGACTAAGGTGTATGTAAACTTCCGACTTCAACTGTATTTCTATCTATTGTACACTGCTACACTGTCAGTCCTTCATGTTATTTAGCTTTATATGAGATTTGGAATGCCTCTCTTACTCTCTCCATTACTAAGTGGTGGAAAAAGTATCCAATTGTGATACTTGAGTAAAAGTATAGCTACCTTTTATGAAAAGTCACCCAGTAAAATACTACTTGAGTAAAAGTCTAAAAGTATTTGGTTCTAGATATACTTAAATATCAAAAGTAAATGTAATTGCTTAAATTAAATAAAAGTAAAATTATAAAATATTTCAAATTCTTTATAGTAAGCAAAGCAGACACCACCATTTAAAAAAAAAAAACATTAACAGATAGCCAACACTCAATCATGGTTTAATGAGTCCGCCAGATCAGAGGCAGCGGGGACGATTACAGATGTTCTCCTGTGCTTGAATTGGACCATTTTCCTGTCCAGCTAAGCATTCAAAATGTAACGAGTACTTTTGGGTGTCAGGGGAAATGTTTGGAGTAAAAAGTACATTATTTTCTGGACTACTTAAGTAGTTCTTTGAAGTATTTTTATTAAAGTACTTTATACCACTGCTATTACTAAGCAGATGGCTCATTTCAATAAAGGATTCTTTCTGCAATTAGAACTACCATCATGACCTCAAGACTAGTTATTCAGCCAATACCCCAACAGTGTATTAATAGCATCACTATGACACATTTTGCCCAGATTTATATCATGCATATGGTAATGATTGAAAGCATAGAGTAGTAAAGAAATACTGAAACTCGCATTTCTGAATCTGTTTTCTTCCCTTAAAGCACATCATCTCCTCCTACAACAAGCAGGCCGGGATCACCTTGGACGAGGCTAAAGTGGCCTTCCTAAAAGGCATCTGCCACTGGCCGACGTTCGGCTGTGCTTTCTTTGAAGTAAAGGTACGTTGGGAGATAGCTCAAGTCAAAGGTAGCTTAGTGGTTAAGATTGTTGGGCGTTGCTGGTTCAAATCCCTGAGCTGACTAGGTGAAAAATCTGTCAATGTGCACTTGAGCAAGCCACTTCACCCTTGTCAAATAAAAAAAAGTCAAATCAAATCAATCTTTATTTGTCACATGCGCCGAATACAACAAGTGTAGACTTTACCGTGAAATGCTTACTTAAAATATTTACCAAGTAGACTAAAATAAAAAGTAATAATTAAAAGTAACACAATAAGAATAACGAGGCTCTGGATAAGAGTGTCTGATGTAAATGTGAAAATGATGCATGTTGACACACCAAACTTTTCATGCCAGTGTTGACTTTCTGTATGCTCTTGCTTCACAGCAAACCTCTGAACCAAGTTACCCGAGTATTGTCCAGATTGCAATCAGCAAGCAAGGAGTCAGCTTTATCGACCCCAAAACAAAGGTAAAAGCACAATAGTTGTATATGATTATTTCAATTTTTATCACCATTATCAGATCATTTGACTTACATCTAGAGGGCATTTACTGCCAGATGGTCATACGCAGTAACTATGCTGACCTTTTCTTAAAACCACAAATCTGAGATGCTTACACGTGAACTCCATACGCTGCACCACAACACCAAGCTAGGATCCCACTGCTGCCACCATCAGCACTATAAAGTATTGACCTTCCCTGTTTTAACCAAACATGACCTTTTGATCTTACCCTAAACCTCAGGAGTTGCTGGTCATGCACCTGTTCAACCGCATCACCAACTGGTCCAGCGGGAGCACCTACTTCCACATGACCATTGGCAACCTGGTCAAAGGGAACTCTTTCCTTTGTGAGACCTCATTGGTAAGTGGCCATTACGTCTTCGCTCTCAAACGAGAGGCAGAATGAGAGATGTTACCTCCTATACAACCAGCACGTGTACATTTTGTGTGAATCCAAAGTGCTGATAGTGTTTGTTGAGGGCGTACTAAGTGACCTTCACAAACACTTGTATTGTAGTGACTTCACTAGAGGATGTGACTTAACTTTGCCTCAACGTACATACCCCAACAACTGTGTTTGTCTCCTCTTCAGGGTTACAAAATGGATGACCTCCTATCATCTTATGTGAACATGTACGAGATGCAGAGGCAGTCTGTGCGACCCAGAAATAACTCCATGTTCCCTACCTAATGCCTGCTGGGAAATAGGGAGGACAAGGCAGATTAATTTATAAAACAGTAAACCAAGCATGAAGGGAAACCCAATGGATACAATTTGTAATTTGACGGAGGGATTACTTTTCATTTGGTCTAAACACCTTTTCATAGCTTTGTAATGGTTGCCATATTGAATTGGCACTGTGCCTTGTCTTGTGTTGTGTGTAAAAGGGTTCTCATCACCATTTTGAATACCAGTATCCACAGTGTGGAACTAGAAAAAAATGACAAATCATGTGTATATACAAACAAGGCTTGCCTCACAGAACAAAATTAATAAAGCATTTTTGAATTATGAGATGGCAGCTCACGTTGTGTGTGTGCATAAATTGGACGTTTTTTATTCTTCATTAAAACGTTTTGACTTTTTTATTGGCCCACCCACCAACTCTTCAGAGGACCAAAGCTACTTTGTGTTTTTGTTTTTACAGCTTTTGTGTTACATACACACATTTGACACACATGGTACTTTCATACACAGTAGTTACGTAACAAAGATATATCGTTTTTATATATGTAGACATTACATTTAGGATAGATAGTACTCAGACATCTCCGGCATACACGATTATCTATAGTGTTTTCAGTAATAACTATTACCAATCAGGAGCTTTTTAATCCCAACCATCAGCTCCTCAATTTTTTTGCCAACGAAACTCTTAGACATATTCATGTTGACATGGAGGTCCAGATGAGGCGGAGGCCAAGTGGTTCATTTTAGGAAGATGTTGTTGTTAAGAAGTGGCAGGAGATGTGGAATCCGGTGTGGAAATGCTAGATGGGCGTGTCCATTTTTAGCCTAGTGGGCCAGTCTAAATTTGGGGTTTTGAGCATTATTATCATTATTTGCCTAATAATGGGGGCCTTGAGGCAACAAAAAAAAGGGGTAGGTGTGGGGGGCCTTGAGGGGAAGGAATGGGCCAGTGTGTTAGAATTGCCCGGGCTGATTTCTGGTCCCAGTCCACCCCTGTGTGGATTAAAGAGGGAAAGGGCTGACATCTTTATAAGATCCTGGGAAAGGTGGGGGCCAGGGAGGTCATCAGGTAGACAGAAGGGAGACCATCATTTCTAGGCCAAGAGTGGGTCATATTAGGTTGAAAGCATACTACGTTGAATAGCATAGGCAGCACCCATCTAGGAGGGGAGATTATGGCCAGTTGGAGACAATGGAACATGTCAGCAATATGGGAGGGAAAGGGAGAGTTTCCTGGTGAGTTTAACAGCATTCAGGAGGCAGATATGAAAAAGATGCTTAGTAAACCATTTCTATATTTAAATGTTGTTTCCTTAGGGAGTTGGTGGGGGCAGAGTTCTAACACCATATTGTCAAGTTTTTTTTCCCTGCCACTGGTCCACTCTCCAGTTCAGTAGTGGGCGGTAAATAATTCACCATTGAAATTGACAATAAAATCCACAGAAGAAGAAGAAGAACACAGACATAGATTGGAGGTGAGTTTGTTAGGATTTTTATCATTCCTTGTTGTTTTTTTTTGTTTTGGCAAAAGTCCGTCCTCAGTCCTTTCTCCTCCGTGACCTGGTGGTCAAGGAGTGTGTTAATTCATTAGTAGGCAAACAAACCACGGTCCTCCCCTCCTCGATAGCGAGGAAGCACAAGTGTATCCTATCTGAGTCCTACACAGAGTTCTGAAATCTGCCACACACCCTTTGAATCAGCTATTGTTTCTTGAAGGAGAAAAGCGTGCAAGCATTTTCAAAGAATATGCTACTTATCCTTTTATCTATAAAATGTCTTGCACAACTAGCTACATTTGTTTGGATCACTTTATACATTTATTTGCAAATGTAATTTGCCTGATGATGTGCGATTGGAAGCGCATTTTCTTTTTCAAAAGGAGGCCAGAGGACGGAGGAGAGAGGATGCAAGTTGATCAAATCTAATTGAGAAAAGGCCCATGTGGACTACGCTAGCCTGAAATATAGAAGCTAATTTGCTAACATTACACTCCTTGTACTCCATGTCATTGCTAAACATGACAAGGAGTAGCAAGGAATGGAGTCATAGCTAAACAGACTGGTACCCAGATTAAATATCAACTGAATACCTCTCTTGGTCCACTATCTGAAAATTACAGTCGTTGCAGGGGAGGGGAGCCTCAGGACCAGCCAGGAGGAAGAGCAGCGGGGGTATTCCTTCACCCAGCCCGAGGAAAACCTTTTGATATCCACCTACAGTTTAAGCATTCCCTGTGACCCTCCAGATAACCACAACAATGCTTGCAGCCACAGCTTAGTCATAGGCAGTGACCCAGTAAACCCACCTGTCCACCAAAGACCCATGTCTGACTCTGTCACAGCGGCAAATCGTACCCCTGCCCCGTTTGTGGCAAGAACCTCAAAACCCAAAGGGGAGAACCTATTTGGCTGTGGTGACTGTGGAAAAAGCTTCATTCGCAAGGAAAACCTGAAAGCACATACACTGAGTGCACAGAACATTAGGAATACCTGCTTTTTTTCCATGACATCGACTGGCCAGGTGAACCCAGGTGGAAGCTATGATCCCTTATTGATGTCACCTGTTAAATCCACTTCAATCAGTGTCGTTGAAGGGGAGGAGACAGGTTGCAGAGTGGCACAGCGGTCTAAGGCACTGCATCTCAGTGCTAGAGGCGTCACTACAGACACCCTGGTTCGAATCAAGGCTGTATCACAACCGGCTGTGATTTGGAGTCTCATAGGGCGGTGCACAATTGGTCCAGCGTAGTCTGGGTTCGGCTGGTGTAGGCAGTCATTGTAAATAAGAATTTGTTCTTAGCTGGCTTGCCTAGTTAAAAAAAAATTAAAGAAGGATTTTTAAGGCTTGATTCAATTGAGACATGGACTGTGTATGTGTGCCATTCAGCGGGTGAATGGGCAAGATTTAAAAGATTTAGGTTCCTTCGAACAGGTTATGGTAGTAGGTACCAGGCGCACCGGTTTGAGTGTGTCAAGAACTGCAACGCTGCTGGATTTTTTACGTTCAACAGTTTCCCGTGTGTATCAAGAATGGTCCACGACCCAAAGGACATTCAGCCAACTGGATACAACTGTGGGAAGCATTGGAGTCAACATGGGCCAGCATCCCTGTAGAACGCTTTCGACACCTTGTAGAGTCAAAGCTCAAACGAATTGAGGCTGTTCTGAGAGCAAAAGGGGGTGCAACTCAATATTAGCAAAGTGATCTAAACAGGTGAGAAAGCTGTGGTTACTGTGGAAAAAGCTTCAATCAGAAGGAAAACCTGACAACACATATACAATTGAAGTCGGGAGTTTACATACACTTAGGTTGGAGTCATTAAAACTTGTTTTTCAACCACTCCACAAATTTCTTGTTAACAAACTATAGTTTTGGTAAGTCGGTTAGGACATCTACCTTGTGCATGACACAAGTCATTTTTCCAAGAATTGTTTACAGACATATATTTCACTGTATCACAATTACAGTGGGTCAGAAGTTTTCATACATTAAGTTGACTGTGCCTTTAAACAGCTTGGAAAATTCCAGAAAATTATATAATGGCTTTATAAGCTTCTGATAGGCTAATTGACATAATTTGAGTCAGTTGGACGTGTACCTGTGGATTTATTTCAAGGCCTACCTTCAAACTCAGTGCCTCTTTGCTTGACATCATGGGAAAATCAAAAGAAAGATGCTGGAGGAAACAGGTACAAAAGTATCTATATCAGCAGTAAAACTAGTCCTATATCGACCTAACCTGAAAGGCAGCTCAGCAAGGAAGAAGCCACTGCTCCAAATCTGCCATAAAAAAGCCAAACTACGGTTTGCAACTGCACATGGAGACAAAGATCGTACTTTTTGGAGAAATGTCCTCCGGTCTGATGAAACAAAATAGAACTGTTTGGCCATAATAACCATCATTATGTTTGGAGAAAAAAGGGGGAGGCTTGCAAGCCGAAGATCACCATCCCAACCGTGAAGAACGGGGGTGGCTGCATCATGTTGTGGGGGTGCTTTCGCTGCAGGAGGGACTGGTGCACTTCACAAAATAGATGGCATCATGAGACAGGAAAATTATGTGGATATATTGAAGCAACATCTCAAGACATCAGTCAGGAAGTTAAAGCTTGGTCACAAATGGGTATTCCAAATGGACAATGACCCCAAGCACACTTCCAAAGTTGTGGCAAATGGCTTAAGGATAACAAAGTCAAGGTATTGGAGTGGCCATCACAAAGCCCTGAAAGAGCGTGTGTGAGCAAGAAGGCCTACAAACCTGACTCAGTTACACCAGCTCTGTCAGGAGGAATGGGCCAAAATTCACCCAACTTATTGTGGGAAACTTGTGGAAGGCTACCCGAAACATTTGACCCAAGTTAAACAATTTAAAGGCAATGCTACCAAATACTAATTGAGTGTATGTAAACTTCTGGGAATGTGATGAAAGAAATAAAAGCTTAAATAAATCATTCTCTCTAGTATTATTCCGACTTGTCACATTCTTCAAATAAATTGGTGATCCTAACTGACCTGATTAAATGTTAGGAATTGTGAAAAACTGAGTTTAAATGTATTTGGCTAAGGTGTATGTAAACCTCCGACTTCAACTGTACGTACATAATCTCACATATTCCCGACTCACACAGGGGAGAAATCCCTCTAGCTGTGGTGACTATGGAAAAAGGTTCAAGGACAACCAAACATTTTCCGCAAAAGGGCATATACGGATTCACGCCGGGGATAAATGACATATCTGCGGAAGAGTGACCAGCTAATAACATCCGCAAGGAAAGAGGATTGGACAGAAACAGAAACAATGCAGAAGATAAGAACAAAAGTATATTTTATCTAAGATGGGAAGAAGAAGGCAGGATGTGACCAACGCTTTAAAGAAAGCACAGCAATCCTTTGGATGACAGAGAGGAAATATGGAGGGAGGCTCACTCGGAGAGAAAGAGAGGTGGACCACAACTCCGTAAACATGTACTTACACTCAGCTGATCTCTCTTTTTCTGCAGAGATTGTTCACCAAAAATGTATTCAGTGCCAACAAGAGAGAAATGTGTCAAACGACTAAAGGGTAGACCCTCTACCAGGACAAAATGCCAGTTGTTCCTTGACTGTCAGATGGTTATGTTTGAAGTATACGTGACCTGGGCTGAATCTCAAATGGCACCCTATTCCCTATTTGCAATTTGGGAGACACAGCCCTTCCCATCCTCCTCAGAGTTAGGGTGGTCATTCTGGTCCACAGCCAGACCTGCACAGAACACGTGTATTGAAATGCAAGATCGCGTTTATTATTGACTACTAACATTTTGAGTTTCTCCTAACCACGGCGCTTCTGGGGTTTTTAGGCTGAGTATCTGTAAAGCACTTTGTTACAACTACTGATGTAAAAAAAGAGCTTTATAAAATACATTTTATTGGCATATTGAATTTGATGAACCAAGCTGGTCAGGGCCATTAGGAGGCAGTATTTCGTTTTAGTATATCGTTTTAGCATGTCAAGGGCAAAACCACTGGTGTACAATGGAGCATTCACACAATGTAGATTTCTCCCTTTTTCCTTTTAATGCTCCCTGAAAACGTTACATTGTAAAGACTGGCAGTCATTGATTCTGGACCGCATACCCCATAATGCTTAGAGACATGACACATACTTTCCCACAAGCTTTAGCTTCACTCGCTCTTCACTGAGGGATGTTTGGACAATGTTTCGCTGTGTGGAGAGGGGAAATTATGTCAGTGAGAGGTGGGTCCCAGATGAGTGTGAAGGATGGGCGGTAAAAAACTGAATTTTGTACCCAAAATAAAACAACACTTGTGCTTGTGTTAACATTGTGGGTGTATAGTGGGGAAAATAAGTCAAGGAAATCTCCTTCTGGAGTTATTTAGGCCTATGTTTTTGCCATCCCCTGTCCTTGCTGAAGGATTCCAAATACGAAAGCTCAATTGTAAAATTCCTGTCGATTCATCGTCAACCGTGTCTGCCCAATGGCCATTTCCCCTAGTGATCATCAATAGACATTGATTAACGTGTCGTTTTTTTAGTTCCCTAATTAGGTCTACCCAAGTTCTAAATTGGTTCACACTCACTAAATGGTACGATCGCATTAGAACTAAGTGCTCATAAAAAAAGGCTTCAAACCTAATGAGGGAGTGAGCAAATGGGCAAATTAAAAAGGGGCTAGAGGTGCCGCTAACAGCTTTTGGCTTTAGTAGGCGAATAGGTGGTGCCAGTTACCTCCCTCAAGCATTACCTAAGGTCCAAAATATGTTTTGGTTTGACGACAAGAAAAACAAATGTCGCGCGGCTAAGTCAATTCATTTCCCCTTCGGGTGTTTTAGAAATCCCAATAAACTGGAGCAGACCCGGGCTCTGAACGTTATTCCATGTGTCCATTAATCAATAGTGGAAATGTCTGCCCTTGGAAAAGGGAATCAATCTCACCACTGAAAACGTCACAACAACATACTATGAGCTCAGCCCCAGTGGGGCGCATTCATGGGGACTTAATTGGACACAATCCGAGTTTGGAAGATCAAAACTGGTTTGCGCAAACTTCAAACACAGACGACTGGAAATTACATTGCTTCACAGCATTCCTACCAGCATAGAGCAGAGAGCCCATCCCTCGACATAGGCAGTAGACTGAAATGTTGAGTATTTCTTTGTGGTGTCTAATGTTTGGAATAAAAAATAAATGAATCATTAAGTATGTGTTCTTCTCTTGAATCACTTTCAAGGATCATACTTTTACAACACTTCTTGCCAAAGCCAAAATGAGTTTGAAATGGAGTGCTATGCATACCATGTGTTGATAGGCTCAATATAAAGATCTCTAATCTCCACTGCCTGATTCACACGATCATGCCAACCCGAAACATACTGTGCTGGCTCTGGGATTTCCTTTTCACATTGTCACTTCTAGCACGGTTCCAGCAACTATGGTGGATGCCTAACCAGGCCAGCCTAGCACGGCTTGGCTTGGCTCGGCTTGGTTTGGCTGTAATGTGACTTCCAAAGCTCCTCCCACAACACCCACTGCTCTGATATCACTTTTTCCCATCAGTCTTCTAAGCCCATCAGTGTTCTACTACAACGCCTCTTCTAGCCTATTAGGCATACATTGTAATACGTAAAGGGCCCAAGAAGCCACAAATGCCACAAAAACAAGTGTACATCAAATCATTTCCTGTGTATAACACATCAACTGATTTGATCCTCCAATCACAATTGACGGAGGACAAGGCAGAGCTTCCAAGTGGTTGAGCAACAAAATAAAATGTATTCTCTCCTGACATGCTAGCCCCACTGCGGAATTTCACCTGTTACCCTGTCGACATTCCTGTCCATCGTTTAAAGTCTGGGAAAGAGAACCTTGGTTGAAACATGTCAACCGCCTTGAAGAGAATCAGAAAGAATGTTGGCAGCTCCTCAAACTACTGTCAGTGAAAGGGGGAAGAAAAACACACTCAGTTCATAAATAAGATTGATAGCTGTGCGGCGTGCACATACCTCCAGTTCCTGTGTTCCCATAGAGGCTTTTCCGCTGCTATTAAATCAGCCATATCTTGCCATCTGATTTCTGCTGGCTTATACAAGGGAGGGCCCTGCCAAGTTCATACTTGTTGAGGTGCCAACCTCTAACTATCAACCAACCTACAGTACCTCTGCCTGTTGGAATCGTGCCTGCCTTGGATGCTTGTATATGAAAATCTGGGC
This sequence comes from Oncorhynchus kisutch, assembly GCF_002021735.2. Taxonomy (NCBI): domain Eukaryota; kingdom Metazoa; phylum Chordata; class Actinopteri; order Salmoniformes; family Salmonidae; genus Oncorhynchus; species Oncorhynchus kisutch. The sequence goes on from NC_034203.2 coordinate 9,587,530, forward strand.
ACACCACTTTATTTAAACGTACATAATTGGGCAATATTTGGTTGAGACCTATAATTCATCCACTCAGAAAGACAGTCAAAAGTTAGGTTGAATTTCCAAAGTGTCATTACTATGCTTTCAACCCTCTAAAAGCCCAACCAAATTCCAATGGCAAAACAAAGTCTGATTTTTTTTCAACCGTTTCAAAGCACAGCAAAGTTGAAATGGGAATACAATGTCAGACATTTTGTTTATTTATACGAGACGAATGCGTTATCACTGTGCTTTATCTAATAGCGGAACCAAATAACCTGGATTGCAGTCGAGATTATATTAAAAGTACAGTGCCTATAGAAAGTCTCTGAATTACTTCACATTTGAATATGATACCAAGTGGAATTGAAATTGATTTAAATGTAATAAAAAAAAAAATCACCCCCCCTGAGTCAATACCAGTGGCTGTTCGTGCCGTTTATGATGAGGGAGGACGATTTTCTTTTTTTCATGAACATGGCCTTATTTCTATTACAGCATATTGGATGGCTGTCATTCATATTTCATTCACCCAGCTCAACGTAACATCGATAGGTTTAGCCTACTATGAGGTTGCTGCAACCTAGCCTATGAATCAAAGTTTACAATCTAGGTGCACACAGGTCGAGAGAAAAAGCTGAGGTGACATACAGTGACACGTTCAATAACGCCTTGCACACTATTGCCTGCATCTGGCTGACCTACAGTAGTGTGTAATCATAATCCCTTTGCTTGTGGCCTTCAATGCACAACAAATTAGCTGTATGTGACCAGGCAATTAAAATCTTTCCAAGCCAAACCATATCATAACCGTTACACACAGTCTACATCGTTGTCACCCTATTAGCTAAAGTAACGTCCTAGTCAACATAGCTAATAGAACTAATGCATTAGTAAACCCTCTACAATCATGCAGTAATGTTACAGTGTATAGTCAGTAAGCAGTTACACCCGCGGGCCACGGTGGTAATAACTTAATAAAACCAAAAGCTTAACTTGACTTGGAAGAGTTCCAGTGTTGTGTTGGATAGTCATAGCCAGCTAGCTAACATAGCATCCTTCTGTTTGAGCCGGGTGTTTGAGTAGGCTAAACAAGTTAGCTGCATTTGCTAGCTAAATAAGTGAAACCGAAGTGAAAAGCTCTTGCTTCTCCTTCATTTTTGAAGAAATTAATTTCAACTATTATCTGTCTCTCTCTTTGAGTCAACTACTCATCACATGTTATGCACTGCAGTGCTAGCTAGCTGTAGCTTATGCTTTCAGTATTAGATTCATTCTCTGATCCTTTGATTGGGTGGGCAAAATGTCAGTTCATGCTGCAAGAGCTCTGATAGGTTGGAGGATGTCCTCCAGAAGTTATCATAATTACTGTGTAAGTCTATGGAAGGGGGTGAGAACCAAGAGCATCCTAGGTTTTGTATTGAAGTCAATGTACCAAGAGGACTAAAGCTAGCTGTCCTCCAGCTACACCATGGTGCTACCCTACAGAGTGCTTCCGAGGCTACTGTAGACCTTCATTGCAAAACAATGTTTTTTCATCTATTATTTGGTGACGTGAATATATTTATTATAGTTGTATCTAAAAAGCATAACTTTTTAAATGTTTTACTATGTTTATTTTTATGAAATTCACTGATGATGATGGTCTTCCCCATCCTCCTCTGAGGAGCCTCCACTGGCCAATACTAGTTAGAAACACATTTGGCAGCGATTACAGCTGTGAGTCTTGGGTAAGTCTCATAAGAGCTTTGCACACCTGTATTGTTCAATATTTGCCCACTATTCTTTACAAAATTATTCCAGCTCTGTCAAGGTGTTGGGGGATCATGTCTAGACAGCCATTTTCAAGTCTTGTCATGGATTTAAGTCAAATCTGTAACTTTGCCACTCAGGAACATTCACTGTCTTCTTGGTTAACAACTCCAGACTGTAGATTTGGCTTTGATGTGCTAGGTTTTTGTCCTGCGTAAAAGTGAATTTCTCTCAGCGTCTGGTGTAAAGCAGACTGAACCATGTTTTCTTCCAGGATGTCGCCTGTGCTTAGCTACATCCCATTTCTTTTCATCCTGAAAAAGTCCCCAGTATTTGTCGATGTCAAGCATACCCATACCATGATGCAGCCACCACCATGATTGAAAATAAGGAGGCAGTTACTCAGTGATGTGTTGGATTTGCATCAAACATAAGGCTTTGCATTTAGGCCACAAAGTGTATTCCTATGCAGTGTTTTTCTTGTCAGTGTTACTTTAGTGGCTTGTTGCATTACATATGCATGTTTTGTATATTTGTATTCTTATTTTTACTCTGTTATATAGGTCATTATTGTGGAGTCACTACAATGTTGTTGATCCATCCTCAGTTTTCTCCCGTCACAGTCATTGAATTTTGTAGCTGTTTTAAAATCACACATGGTCTCATCTCTAAGCAGTTGTCTTTCTTTCCCGCAGCTCAGTTCAGAAGGGCGACTGCATCTTTGATGTGTCTGTGTGGTTTAATACATCATCCATAGCATAATTATTAACTTTAACATGCTTAAAGATATTTTTTACTTTTATTTAATTAGGCAAGTCAGTTAAGAACAAATTCTTATTTACAATGACAGCCTAGGAACAGTGGGTTAACTGCCTTGTTCAGGGGCAGAACAACAGATTTTGTACCTTGTCAGCTCAGGGATTCGATCTAGCAACTTTCGGTTACTGGCCCAACACTCTAACCATTAGGCTATTTGTTATTGTTACCCATCTACCAATCACTGCCCTTCTTTATGAGTGAAAAATCTCCCTGATCTTTGAAGTTGAATCTGTGCTCTAAATTCAATACTTGACTGTGGAAGAGGTAGTCATTCAAAAATCCTGTCAACCGTATTTCACACAGAGTGAGTCCATATACAGTGGGGAGACCAAGTATTTGATACACTACCGATTCTGCAGGTTTTCCTACTTACAAAGCATGTAGAGATTTGTAATTTTATCATAGGTACACTAAATAGGTACACGGAATCTAAAACAAAAATCCAGAAAATCACATTGTATGATTTTTAAGTAATTCATTTGCATTTTATTGCATGACATAAGTATTTGATACATCAGAAAAGCAGAACTTAATATTTGGTACAGAAACCTTTGTTTGCAATTACAAAGATGATACGTTTCCTGTAGTTCTTGACCAGGTTTGCACACACTGCAGCAGGGATTTCGGCCCACTCCTCCATACAGACCTTCTCCAGATCCTTCAGGTTTCAGGGCTGCTGCTGGGTAATACGGACTTTCAGCTCCCTCAAAAGATTTTCTATTGGGTTCAGGTCTGGAGACTGGCTAGGCCACTCCAGGACCTTGAGATGCTTCTCACGGAGCCACTCCTTAGTTGCCCTGGCTGTGTGTTTTGGGTCGTTGTCATGCTGGAAGACCCAGCCACGACCCATCTTCAATGCTCTTACTGAGGGAAGGAGGTTGTCCATCCATCCTCCCCTCAATACGGTGCAGTCATCCTGTCCCCTCTGCAGAAAAGCATCCCCAAAGAATGATGTTTCCACCTCCATGCTTCATGGTTGGGATGGTGTTTTTGGGGTTGTACTCATCCTTCTTCTTCCTCCAAACACGGCGAGTGGAGTTTAGACCAAAAAGCTCTATTTTGGTCTCATCAGACCACATGACCTTCTCCCATTCCTCCTCTGGATCATCCAGATGGTCTTTGGCAAACTTCAGACGGGCCTTGACATGCGCTGGCTTGAGCAGGGGGACCTGGCGTGCACTGCAGGATTTTAATCTATGACGTTTTCTTTGGTTTTCTTTGAGACTGTGGTCCCAGCTCTCTTCAGGTCATTGACCAGGTCCTGCCGTGTAGTTCTGGGCTGATCCCTAACCTTCCTCATGATCATTGATGCCCCACGAGGTGAGATCTTGCATGGATCCCCAGGCCGAGGGTGATTGACCGTCATCTTGAACTTCTTCCATTTTCTAATAATTGCTCCAACAGTTGTTGCCTTCTCACCAAGCTGCTTGCCTATTGTCCTGAAGCCCATTCCAGCCTTGTGCAGGTCTACAGATGGAGATGGAGATGTGGATACAACATATCAATTGTTAATTTGCAGACACACTGGAATTAAAGCCAGACTAAGTCAGTGGCGCTGTTCTAACTTCCCAAGCAGAAGATACATCTCCTTCAAATGTTGATATATGGTTGCATCAGGGTAGAACAACTGCCCCCTCACTTACAGAGAGTCACGGAAGTTCAAAGCTGACCATGGTACTGCCAGGCATTGTAAGCAGATAACAGGATCCCCCATTATAGCTAATGGACAAATGGAAACCTTCGTGGTCAATCTTCATGTAAATAATTGCTTCTAACACACCAGAAGTAGATCCTTGAACAGATTATTTTTAAATATCACAGAGAAGAGTTTCTAATGGCAGCCTGCAGTACCCTGGTCGACCTTCAACTTGAGTTAATCAATGAGAGGGGGCAGCAATAAGCTAGCCTGCAACGTCTCCTCCTGGAGTAGCTCAAACTGCGCATCTTATGTCTCCATGAGACGCCATCTTAACCGACTTCATTTGACTTCAATGCGCTACTTACATACAGTAGGAATGAATAGTGTCACGTCGATGGCTTTGTCCATTCATATGTACAGTCATTGGGTTGCGTTGACAACCAAACACAATTCAATATTACTAAATATCCTTACATTTCAAATCAACCAGATCTTGAAACCCTAGGCCTATCTATTACTTATTTGTACTTAAATCTGGGAATTAATTGAAACAATAGCTGTTGATGACTTTGCAGAATCTAATAGCATCATTGATGATATATGACTGATAAAGTATGGTCACATTTCATTGGCTCTGTTAAACCTACCCTTTGGAATGATTTCGATAGCAATCTATTTAGTTTTTAAGTACAGATTTCTCAACAACTGTTCTCACGATAGCACTTTGGTAATATTTAGTGACAATTATCATTGTTAAGCTGGGCTTGGTTAAGACCCTGGGTGGGTGGCCAAAGGGTAGCAGATAAACTCTCCAGTAGGAGGTGCTGTTAAGAATATTATTTTATGAGAGTAGATATAACATTGAAGATCTGACATTGTTTTAAAGGATCCCCCACAGAGCAAGTTGCTGCCAATATTTGTATGTTTTTTTCCCAAATTTGTCCTAGAGAGGAAATGCACGTTTAGTTTCCACCTCCAAAGAATGATGAAATCTACTTATACTTATACATGAATTGGGTGTGGGAAATTCCACATGGAGTTGATAAACATCAACAAATAGGGCTAGCACGCCTATCTTATCTAGCTAGCTAGCTATCTTGCCAACCTTATCTAGCTAGCTAATGTTATCTGCTGTTGCTGTTTTTTTAAACTACATTGTATTCAAAAGATTAGCCAGCTGGCTCTATGGCTGGATCTACAGCTGAATTTGACATCAAGTTTAGGCATCTTCCAGAAATTTCCACCGTGAGTCTGCCATAGAAATAGTTAGGAAGAATTAAAGGAAGCTCCAGTAATATGGATCACTATTGAAAGATAGCTGATATGCGTTTTTCTTAAAAGGAAGTAAAAAAGTACAAATTATCCTATCGATTATGATCATTTTCCATAAAAAAATTAAGTGGATGTGCAAAACCATACATTTGCAACCCCTATTGCGCCATGTCTCAGGCACCCAAGTGGGCACAATACTGTTTGTCTCATCTCAGTTGTGAAGAGGAAAAACGTTGCAGCTGTTTCTGATTCATAAACAATGTCATGCTGGTGGGTGGTAACATTCATATAAAATCATTTGTATGTCATATCACAGGAAAAGACACAGCATTAATACAGATTTGCACAAAGTGGGCAGTTCGGATTTGTCACCAAATATATCACACTTTGACAAAACACGATGATTGCATTCGGAAAGCATTCAGAACCCTTCACTTTTTCCACATTTTGTTACATTACAGTTCCAAAATGGATTCATTTAAAAAAGAAAAATCTCATCAATCTACAAAATACCCCATAATGACAAAGCAAAAAAGAATAAAAAAAACCAGAAATACCTTATTTACATAAGTATTCAGACACTTTGCTATGAGACTCGAAATAGAGCTCAGGTGCATCCTGTTCCCATTTATCATCCTTGAGATGTTTCTACAACTTGATTGGAGTCCACTTGTGGTTCATTCAATTGATTGGACATGATTTGGAAAGGCACACACCTGCCTATATAAGGTCCCACAGTTGCATATCAGAGTAAAAACAAAGCCAAGAGTTTGAAGGAATTGTCCGTAGAGCTCCGAGACAGGATTGTGTTGAGGCACAGATCTGGTGAAGGGTACCAAAAGATGTCTGCAGCATTGAAGGTCCCCAAGAACACAGTGGCGTCCATCATTCAACCACCAAGACTTTTCCTAGAGCTGGACGCCCAGGCAAACTGAGTAATCGAGGGAGAAGGGCCTTGGTCAGAGAGGTGACAAAAAAACAATGGTCACTCTGACAGAGCTCCAGAGTTCCTCTGTGGAGATGGGATAACCTTCCAGAAAGACAACCATCTCTGCAGCACTCCACCAATCAGGCCTTGATGTTAGAGTGGCCAGACGGAAGCCACTCCTCAGCAAAAGGCACATGACAGCCCGCTTGGAGTTTGCCAAAAGGCACCTAAAAGGACTCTCAGACCATGAGAATAACAAAATTCTCAAGATTGAACTCTTTGGCCTGAATGTCAAATCACGTCTGGAGGAAACCAGGCACCGCTCATCACCTGGCCAATACCATCCATCTGGTGAAGCATGGTGGTGGCAGCATCATGCTGTGGGGATGTTTTTCAGAGGCAGGGACTGGGAGACTAGTCAAGATTGAGGGAACAATGAACGGAGCAAAGTACAGAGAGATCCTTGATGAAAACTTGCTCCAGTGCGTTCAGGACCTCAGACTGGGGTAAAGGTTCACCTTCCAACAGGACAATGACCCTAAGCTCATGACAATGCAGGAGTGGCTTTGGAAAGAGTCTCTGTTTGTCCTTGAGTGTCCCAGCCAGAGCCCGATCTAACATCTCTGAAGAGACTTGAAAATATCTATGCAGTGACGTTTCCCATCCTGACAGAGCTTGAGAGGATCTGCCAAGGAGAATGGGAGAAACTCCCCAAATACAGGTATACCAAGCCTGTAGAGTCATACCCAAGAAGACTTGAGGCTGTAATCGCTGCCAAAGGTGCTTCAACAAAATACAGAGTAAAGTGTCTGAATACTTATGTAAATGTTTTTTTGTTGTTGTAACTTTGCTAACATTGAAAAAAACGTTTTTTTCCTTGTCATTATGAGGTATTTTGTGTAGATTGATAAGGGGATAAAAAGATTTAATCCATTTTAGAATAAGGCTGTATCGTAACAAAATGTGGAGAAAGAGAAGGGGTTTGAATACTTTCCGAATGCAGTGTATTGACTTAAATCATGGTGCAACATCATGGTAAGCTCTGGCCACCATCTTTCAGCTCGAAAAGTTTATTTTTACTGGTGTGGGCGTTTAAAGATACAAATTCAACATATTTTGTAAAAGGTTTGTCTGTTTGTCTGTAGAAATGTGGTTACCAAGATCACATAATCGTGTGTTTTATATTTCACCCTAAAACACAAACTTTTTTTTCAAATCCAATGTATTTTCCACCTAGATTCCATGTCTATGTCTAGATTCCATGTTCAATACATTGATAGATGACATTGTTGATTCAATCAGTTTTTGACCAGTGGGTTCTGACTTGACTTGAAATTAGTGTCGACAGCTCTGTATCTATGGGTCGGTTGCACAACTATGGATCGGTTATGGATCAGATGGAACTGAATGAACAACTCAGGATACACAGAGGTCAACATGAAGTCATGGCGTTTGACATCCTTGCTCACTAGAGTTAGTCAAAACTATAGAACGGTCTGGCTTGTTTTCCACATGAATATCTGGGAGCTCATAATGACACCCTCTCACACACACACACACCCACAGGGCACATTGAGGCACGTAAGTGAACCTCTGGTACTACCATACCCCAGTACGTTCTCTGTCATTGTCCTGTACTCAGACACCTTATTGTGGTGTACAGATGAGCACTATGAAAGCTGGGTCATGGTCAGTAGGGCAACCCTGTAGAAAAACATTTTGCAACGGAAAACAAAAATCGTAGTTCTTATTGGCAAGTTCAAGTAGTACCTTCCTGTTTCCCTCAGGTTCAGAACATTGTCAAATAAAATTAAATGTTATTTGTCACGTACACTGTTCAAAGCAGGTATAAAAGGTGCAGTGAAATGCTTATGCGCTAGCTCCTTCAACAATGCAGTACATTAATCAATTACAATAATAACAGTCAAGTCAAAAATAACAAGTAATAGAAGAGGTAGTATGCATTGTAATAATGACTGTTTTTACAATGTATTTACAACTATAAAGTGAGTAACGACTTGGTGTAATAAATAGTGTATACACTATAACTACAAAAGTATGTGGACACCCCTTCAAATGAGTGGATTCGGATATTTCAGCGGCACCCATTGCAGACAGGTGCATAAAATCGAGCACACAAACTTTGGCCGTAGAGTGGCCTTACTGATGAGCTCAGTGACTTTCAATGTGGCACCTTGCCAACAAATTAGTTTGTCAAATTTCTGCCCTGCTAGAGCTGACCTGGTCAACTGTAAGTGCTGTTATTGCGAAGTGGAAACATCTACGAGCAATAACGGCTGAGCCATGAAGTGGTAGGCCACACAAGCTCACAAAACAGGACCGACTAGTGCTGAAGCGGATAGCGCATTAAAAAAAACACTCACTACCGAGTTCCAAACTACCTCTGGAAGAAACGTCAGCCCGAAACGTCGGGAACTTTATGAAATGGGTTTCCATGGCCAGGTAGCCAAGCGTCGGCTGGAGTGGTGTAAAGCTCCTCACCATTGGACTCTGGAGCAGTGGAAACGCGTTCTCTGGAGTGATGAATCACGCTTCACCATCTGGTTGTCCTACGGACAAATCTGTGTTTGGCGGATGCCAGGAGAATGCTACTTGTCCCAGTGCATAGTGCCAACTGTATAGATTAGTGTAGGAGGAATAATGTGTCTGGAGCTGTTTTTCATGGTTCAGGCTAGGCCCCTTAGTTCCAGTGAAGGGAATTCTTAACGCTACAGGATACAATGACATTCTAGACCATTCTGTGCTTCCAACTTTTTGGCAACAGTTTCGGGAAGGCCCTTTCCTGTTTCAGGAAATGGTTTGTCGAGATCTGTTTGGAAGGACTTGACTGGCCTGCACAGAGCCATGACCTCAACCCCATCGAACACCTTTGGGATGAATTGGAACGCCGACTGCGAGCCAGGCCTAATTGCCCAACCTCACTAATGCTCTTGTGGCTGAGTGGAAGCAAGTCCCTGCAGCAGTGTTCCAACATAGAGTGGAAGGCCTTCCCAGAAAAGTGGAGGCTGTTATAGCAGCAAAGGGGAGACCAACTCCATATTAATGCCCATGATTTTGGAATGAGATGTTCGACATGCAGGTGTTCACATACTTTTGGTCATGAGGTGTAATGGAACAGCAGTATTGACTGTGTGTGTGTGTGTGTGTGTGTGTGTGTGTGTGTGTGTGTGTGTGTGTGTGTGTGTGTGTGTGTGTGTGTGTGTGTGTGTGTGTGTGTGTGTGTGTGTGTGTGTGTGTGTGTGTGTGTGTGTGTGTGTGTGTATAAGCGTTGGATGTGTGAGTAGTCAGTGCAAATAATCTCAAGTGCAGATAGTCTCTAAATTGCAGGGAGACCTAGGTTTAGCTGTTCAGCAGTCTGATGGCCTGGTGGTAGAAGCTATCTCGGAGGCTATTGATCCGAGACATGATGCTCCAATACTGCTTGCCAGATGGCAGAGTGAACAGTCCATGGCTCAGGTGACTGGAGTACTTGACGATCTTTTGGAACTTCCTCAGACACCGCCGGGTGGAGATATCCTGGAGGGCAGGGAGCTCGCCCCCAGTGATGTAATGGACGCAGAGGACACAGCCGGTCACGTAGCCGGTCAAGATGCTTTTGATTGTGCAGCTGAAGAACTTCTTGAGGATCCATGGGACCATGCTGAATTTCTTCAGTCACCCGAGGTTGAATATGCATTGTTGCGTCTTCACCACAGTGGTGTGATTGGACCATGTCAGGTCTTCTGTGATGTGCACGCCAAGGAACTTGACGTTTTTGACACTGTACACTGCAACGCCGTCGATGACAGTTGACCCCCCGTTTCCTGTAGTCCACGATCAGCACCTTGATTTTGCTGACGCTGATGGAGCAAAACCAATCCCTACTGAACACGACCCCAGTAAAGCCAATCCAGGCCAATGTGGAGCAATCTTCCCTTTCAAACAGAGTTGAATCCAATGCAACACCCTATCAAATGGCAGAAAGCATCTAAAAAGGTCTGTTTATATATACAGTATAAAAAACATTAAAGACACCTGCTCTTTCCATGACATAGACTGAACAGGTGAATCTAGGTGAAACCTATGATCCCTTATAGATGCTGTAGCACAAATTCCAAAAAGTTCTTGGACACTGTGAAGTCCATGGAGAATAAGAGCACCTCCTCCCAGCTGCCCACTGCACTGAGGCTAGGAAACACTGTCGGAACCAATAAATCCACGATAATTGAGAATTTCAATAAGTATTTTTTTTTGCGGCTGGCCATGCTTTCCGCCTGGCTAACTACTACTCACATATTCAACGTCTCTTTCGTAACGTCTGAGATCCCTTCAGAGGGGGAGACACTCTAGACCCAAACTGTTACAGATCTACAGTTGAAGTCGGAAGTTTACATACACTTAGGTTGGAGTCATTAAAACTCGTTTATCAACCACTCCACACATTTCTTGTTAACAAACTATAGTTTTGGCAAGTCGGTTAGGACATCTACTTTGTCCAAGACACAAGTAATTTTTCCAACAATTGTATACAGACAGATTATTTCACTTATAATTCACTGTATCACAATTCCAGTGGGTCAGAAGTTTACATACACTAAGTTGACTGTGCCTTTAAACAGCTTGGAAAATTCCAGAAAATGATGTCATGGCTTTATTGACATCGTTTGAATCAATTGGAGGTGTACCTGTTAATGTATTTCAAGGCCTACCTTCAAACTCAGTGCCTCTTTGCTTGACATCATGGGAAAATCAAAAGAAATCAGCCAAGACCTCAGAAAAAGAATTGTAGACCTCCACAAGTCTGGTTCATTCTTGGAAGCAATTTCCAAATGCCTGAAGGTACCACGTTCATCTGTACAAACAATAGTACACAGGTATAAACACCATGGGACCACGCAGCCGTCATACTGCTCAGGAAGGAGATGCGTTCTGTCTCCTAGAGATGAACGTACTTTGGTGCAAAGTGCAAATCAATCCCAGAACAACAGCAAAGGACCTTGTGAAGATGCTGGAGGAAACAGGTATAAAAGTATATTTTTCCACAGTAAAATGAGTCTTATATTGACATAACCTGAATGGCCACTCTGCAAGGAGAAGCCAATGCTCCAAAACCGTCATAAAAAAGCCAGACTACGGTTTGTAACTGCACAAGGGGACAAAGATCGTACTTTTTGGAGAAATGTCCTCTGGTCTGATGAAACAAAAATCAAACTGTTTGGCGTTTGTAGGAAAAAGGGGGAGGCTTGCAAGCCGAAGAACACCATCCCAACCGTGAAGCACGGGGGTGGCAGCATCATGTTGTGGGGGTGCAGGAGGGTGCTGCAGGAGGGACTGGTTCACTTCACAAAATAGATGACGTCATGAGGAAGGAAAAGTATGTGGATATATTGAAGCAAAATCTCAAGACATCAGTCAGGAAGTTAAAGCTTGGTCGCGAATGGGTCTTCCAAATGGACAATGACCCCAAGCATACTTCCAAAGCATACTTCCAAAATGGCGAAAGGACATCAAAGTCAAGGTATTGGAGTGGCCATCACAAGCCCTGAACTCAATCCCATAGAACATTTGTGGGCAGAACTGAAAAAGCATGTGCGAGCAAGGAGGCCTACAAACCTGACTCAGTTACACCAGCTCTGTCAGGAGGAATGGACCAAAATTCACCAAACGTATTGTGGGAAGCTTGTGGAAGCCTACCAAAAACGTTTGACCCAAGTTAAACAATTTAAAGGCAATGCTACCAAATACTAATTGAGTGTATGTAGACTTCTGACCCACTGGGAATGTGATGAAAGAAATAAAAGCTGAAAAAAAAATATCTCTTCTATTATTCTGACATTTCACATTCTTAAAATAAAGTAACTGACCTAAGACAGGGAATTTTTACTATGATTAAATGTCAGGAATTGTGAAAAACTGAGTTTAAATGTATTTGGCTAAGGTGTATGTAAACTTTCGACTTCAACTCTATATCTATCCTACCCTGCCTTTCTAAGGTCTTCGAATGCCAAGTTAACAAACAGATCACCGACCATTTCGAATCCCACCGTACTTTCTCCGCTATGCAATCTGGTTTCCGAGCTGGTGATGGGTGCATCTCAGCCACGCTCAAGGTCCTAAACGATATCATAACCGCCATCGATAAAAGACAATTCTGTGCATCCGTACTCATCGACCTGGCCAATGTTTTTGATTCTGTCAATCACTGCATTCTTATCGGCAGTCTCAACAGCCTTGGTTTCTCAAATGACTGCCTCGCCTGGTTCACGAACTACTTCACAGACAGAGTTCAGTGTATCAAATCGGAGGGCCTGTTGTCATGACCTCTGGCAGTCTCTTTGGGAATGGCACAGGGTTCAATTCTCGGGCCGACTCTTTTCTGTGTATGATGTCGCTCTTGCGGCTGGTGATTCTCTCATCCACCTCTACGCAGACGACACCATTCTGTATACCTCTGGCCCTTCTTTGGACACTGTGTTAATTAACTGACCTCCAGATGAGCTTCAATGCCAGACAGCTATCCTCCCGTGGCCTCCAACTGCTCTTAAATGCAAGTAAACAAAATGCATGCTCTTCAACTGATCGCTGCCCGCACCTACCCGTCTGTCCAGCATCACTACTCTGGACGGTTCTGACTTAGAATATTTGGACAACTGAAGGTACCTAGGAGTCTGGTTAAACTGTAAACTCTCCTTCAAGACTCACATTAAGCATCTCCAATCCAAAATTAAATCTAGAATCGACTTCCTATTTCGCAACAAAGCATCCATCACTCATGCTGCCAAACATACCCTCGTAAAACTGTCTATCCTACCGAACCTTGACTTCGGCGATGTAATTTACAAAATAGCCTTCAACACTCTACTCAGAAAATTGGATGTTGTCTATCACAGTGCCATCTGTTTTGTCACCAAAGCCCCTTATACTACCCACCACTGCGACCTGTATGCTCTTGTTGGCTGGCCCTCGTTCATTTTCGTCGCCAAACCCACTTGCTCCAGGTCATCTAGTCTTTGCTAGGTTAAGGCCCACCTTACCTCAGCTCACTGGTCACCATAGCAGCACCCACCCATAGCACGCGCTCCAGCAGGTATATTTCACTGGTCACCCCCAAAGCCTTGGCCAGGTTGCAGTTGTAAATGTGAACTTGTTCTCAACTGGCCTACCTTGTTAAATAAAGGTGAAATAAAAAATTATTTAAAAATAATAAATCCCTGTGGAAGGCTTTCGACACCTTGTAGAGTCTATTCCCCAACTAATTGAGGCTGTTCTGAGGGCAAAAGGGTGTGGTGCAACTCAGTATTAGGAAGGATTTCGTCACGGTATCTCTGTGCATTCAAATTTACATTGATAAAATGCAATTGTGTTCGTTGACCGTAGCTTGTGCCTGCCCATAGCATAACCCCACCACCCCCATGGGGCACTTTGTTCACAACATTGACATCAGCAAACCCGCTCGCCCACACAACGCCATACTGCCATCTGCCCGGTAAAGTTAAAACCGGGATTCATCTGTGAAGAGCACACTTCTTTAGAATGCCTGTGGCCATCGAAGGTGAGCATTTGCACACTGTCAGTTACAACGCCGAACTGCAGTCAGGTCAAGACCCTGGTGAGGACGAGCACGCAGATGAGCTTCCCTGAGACAGTTTCTGATAGATTGTGCAGAAATTCTTTGGTTGTTCAAACCCACAGTTTCATCATCTGTCCGGGTGGCTGGTCCCAGATGATTATCCCACAGGGGAAGAAGCCGGATGTGGATGTCCTGGTTACATGTTGTCTGCGGTTGTGAGGCCGGTTGGACATACTGCCAAATTCTCTAAAACGACGCAGGAGGCGGTTTATGGTAGAGAAATTAACATTAAATGATCTGGCAACAGCTCCTTCAAAACTTTTGTCATCTGTGGCAACATGCACATTTTAGAGGGACATTTTATTATCCCCAGTACAAGGTGAACCTGTGTAATGATCATGCTGTTTAATCAGCTTCTTGATATGCCACATCTGTCAGGTGGATGGATTATGTTGGCAAAGGAGAAATGCTCACTAACAGGAATGTGAATACATTTTTGCACAACATGTGTGTACATGGACAATTTCTGGGATCTTTTATTTCAGCTCATGAAACATGGGACCAACACTTTACATGTTGCTTTTATATTTTTGTTCAGTGTATATACGTATCGAATTGCCTTGAGAGGGAAAGATGCACATGCCAAATATATATATATATCCATATACCTGTATATATAGCAAACCTAACTCAAAACTATACGGCACATACTGTAAATATACACACAGGGGTTGTAAAGCATTCAAAGTTACTATAGGTGTTGTCTGAATTTGATTGTGCGTGGCAACTTCAACCAGGATCAGTTGCAATTTTTTGTTTGTTATTTATATTGTTCCATGTCCGTTTAAGAATGCTAACCATGTCAACTGTGCTCTTAAAAGGTGCAAAGGGATAACAACAGAGCTAGCCATTTGGGAAAATTGAGCCTGAAGAATGCTTCTCTGGCTTTCATTAACTAACGAGAGCCCTCAATCCCTCTCTTCCTCTGGAAAGAAGGAATGAACGTGTGAAGAGAAGATGAGAGGTAGATTGAGGGAAAGAGAAAAAATAAATAGTTAAAAACTTGCCAAAAAGTTTTGCGTCGACGTCAAAATTCTTCTCAGAAAGATCATGTTTTTTTCAAGAAGAAAATGGCAACAAAGTAACAGGAGTTATATATTAGAATATTTTATTACTTTATGAAATGTTGTTTGAATTCAAATTCACAACCTTCATATTGTTAGGAGTTCACAGAAATGTATTTGCTGGAGGTCAACGCTTTGTCTGTTGTTGGACAGCTCGACAGAACCATGATTGTCAGCACATAACTTACAACACACAAACCTCTTTGGCATCCTGTTCATAACACTACATATCCAAAATAATTATACAAACATCTGTATAAAATATATTAACCTGTTAGTTCAGAAAAAGGCTCACGGTAAACAAAAACCAAATGGTGTAGTTTACAGCTTAAATCCCTATGATGAATCTGACCAGCAGATTCACCACATCAGAAAATACACACAAAGAAACATTTGGAAAATAACAATAAAAAGAACTTGGTGAAAAGCAAAATATCATATTTAGAAATCTAAAGAAGAAGAAAAAAAACAGACCATCACAACTTATATTTCTAAACCTGTAGAACCGGCTACTGAGGCTTAGGGAATATGGCTGGTGAAAATATGAGCGTTAAAGAGTTTTTGGCATTTTTATTAAATTATGGAGATGAGGGAGTTTTGCTCAACTCTGAAGAATTCAATGGCACAGGAATGTGGCCAGATTCACTCGACATTTCTGCACAGGGAGGGAACGGGGGTTAAAAGTCCATAAAAAGATAACCTTGTCTGTAGAATTTATCTGGAAAAGCGTGAGGCTTTCAGTTAATATTTGGAAATGAGAAAAAACAGATCTAATTAATTAAAAAGAGAATATGAAGTTCCCGAACTCCATGGATCATTGTACACGACAGAACATGAGAAAGGTGTTGTGAATATGTGAAAAGCAGCAAATATATATACGTTGGCATACACTGACAGGACAGTAGTATGTTGCCCGTTACAAAACAGCAATACTGTCCAAGTACCTAGAATGTTTCACATTTTGTCTCATAGACCCAGATGGCTAGCCTGCAGTCGCCTGGCTAAGAGAGAAAGAGATAGAGGAATAGCACAGTTCCCCTCTAAATGTGAAAGCACAAGTCCTTTTTCCATACGTTCCCCTCTCATTCTGCAACATTCTTGTCTTTTGTACATTTTTCTTCAGAACTCTGACCATTGACGTAGTCGGTACTCTGCGCAGCTTCCCGAGAGCTCACACCCCCTCGAGTGAATCGCTTGTCGAAGATCAAAAGTCTGACTTCCTCAAATGAAGATTTCCACTGCCTCTGCCTCCAAGTCATCCAGGCCTCTCAATGTGTTCAAGGAGGAGGACTTCAGTTGTTGAGCAGCAGCGTTGTCTGGAAAACAGTGAGAGGTCAAATGATTAGAGGAATGTGTGGGAAGAGTGGAAATGGTGGAAAAATACACCACTATTACAGTACATTATCTTTAACCAAAGAAACATGATGATTGTTCTACATTGGGATGAGCCATTCGGTTAAATCAGTGCAGTCAATAATCAGGGCTAAGTGTGACAACATAGCACATTCCGGCAGCCCACAGACGACCTCCGACCTACAAGGCCATCGCCGATTGGCTGGTTCTACGGGGGTATGGTTGGTAAATCAATGACTGCTCTGACACAGAGTGTGATGCAATTACAAATAATGGTTTGGGTGTTTGGGTAACTGTGTGTGCGTATGTGTGTGTGACGGACTACTCACCAATGCTGAGTTTAGAACCAGTGGTTGGCTCCTTGACCTTAGCTCCATCCTCTGATCCACAGCTCTGGCTGGGGTGAGCTGGGGAGGAGCACCGGAGAGGAGAGACAGGAGTCTGGTCGTCTGACAGACTCTCACCTACAACACAGAGCATGTGAAATATCAACCACTGTCTGGCACACATTTAAATGATAAACATGTGCTCTAATTCTACCCTCAATCCACTTCAATGTCCATCAAATGATCATCAATGATCTTTGACAATAACTCCCTAGTTCATATTCCGATTAGATTGCATGTATGAAGCGAACAACAATGGCTCCTGAACAGAGCCCTGAGAGACCCCTCAAGTAATAGTTAAAAAGGTGTTAAAACGTTTTTTTTTTTTTGTCTCTGACAATGTCGTGACACGTCCTTACCTTTGCTTACGCTGGCGCACTTGGCCGTGCTAATTGAAGAAGTGGACATGGCGGCGCGCAGACAAAACCCACTCTTCTCGACCTGGTCCTGGTGCAAACGCTGGTGGAGTACCTTAATGACAGCATCTTTCTCCAGGATATGGGCGTAGAGAGCACGGATCCTACGTGCAGGAAAGAAATGGCGTCAGAGTAGACAAATGGTGGCTCTCTGAGCATTGCTATCTGATACAACGAAGTAGATCAGAAGTATTAAATGCATACAAAGTGTCATGACGGCAACAATGCTACAAATGGCAGATCATTTCTCGGAAAAATCTTCATACCGGTTTTCCATCTCCTGGTTTCGGTATTCAGATACAGGCAGGTCCTCGTTGAAGCTGTTGTTTGAAGAGTGACAGGGGGAATGGTTGATGATGGTTGTGTCTCTGGAAGGGAGAAAATAGATTCCGTTAGGAACTGGATGCAGGTAAAAAATGGGAAGTACAATAAACATATTTAGCCCAGACGTTTTGAAAATGTTCTCTCTCGTATGTGCATACAGAACACAACCCTTGAACCATCGATCCCCTAACGTTAAACCTCTGACCCTCACCTCTGAGCGGCGGCGGTGGCGGCCACGTCCATGGCGAACTGCCTCATGGTGCTCTCCTCCAAGTACTTCTGCTCCCAGCGCATCATGTCCGCCTCCAGGGCTAGGATACGCTCCTCTCTTTCCCTCAGACGCTCGTGCAGCGAGCCCACCGTCACACCCGGCGGGTGAGACTGCCTCTGCTGTGCCCTCAGGCTCTTCAGCTCTTGCTCCAGGCGTGTCCTCAACCTCATCTCCAGGCCTTCGCGCTTCTCGCAGGTGGCCTGCAGCTGAGCCAGGGCGCTCTGCAGCCGCTCCACCTTCTCCACGTAGGCCCGCTTCCGCCGCAGTTCCTCTTCCAGCTGCCGGCCCCTGCACCGCTGGGCCTCTAGGGCCTCCTCGAGCTGCTCCGCCCTCAGGCCCTGCTCCTCTGCAAAGTTGCGGAGCCTCTGGAGTTCGCGCTCGGCACGCTCACGCTCAAACTGCTGCTCCTCGCCTGATGGGGGGAAAGAAAGAGGAGAAGAGAAGGGGGGAAAGAAAAGTCAGACACGGTAAAGCCACAAAGCTACAAACGGTACAACATTCACACACAGGATAAATTGACAGGATACATCAGGATACAAGCTGGTCTTGGGTACAGGGACGGACACAAGGCATGAACCAGTCTAAGGCCACATGAAGATATTTCGAAGGTGAAAATGAGAGCTTCGTCGAAGTCTTAAGCCATCACACTACCATCGCTCTAACCCAGCTAATACGTCCCAGAATTCAGCCATCACGGCCGACGGTCTTCATTTGCTCAAGCATTTGTGGAATGTCGAGGGTTAGAAAGAGGAGGGGAAGCTCCTATCCCTTTGACCCACTTAACAAGGAACATTCCTCCAATCAAGGCCATACACCTCCAACCCTCTCTCATCTGGCCCTGGGAAAGGCCCACTGCCTAAATAGACAACGTAAATCAAAACCAACAACCCCAGGAACCTGATGTTAGTTCAACAGTTCTCATTTATAGCTCCCCTTCCTTCCTCGTAGCTGGGTTGCGTTTACTGAGGCGTTCTCACCAAATAAGCGGAGGTTATGCAATGGAAATTCTTCCATACAGGATGTAGCTTAGCTACAGAGTGGCCCTGTGCTATGCTCCAATCCTGTGAGGAATGCACAACATGGCTGAAGTGGGTCTAAGACTTGGAGTGGTAGGAAAGGAGATGGGATGGGTGACACTTACTTTGCTCGAGCAGTTTGGTCATGATGTGCTGGTTGTGGTCAGCAGCTTCCACTTCTTTGGTGGCCTGTGTTCTGGCATTTTCCAGGCTTTCTGTAACGCAAATATTGAAAGTTAAGCATTATACACTAAAACTGATTTGGGAAAAAGTTTCTCTGCAACCAGTTCCACTCTTTATAAACCATTATAATCTTTAAAAAATGGCTCTGGACTAAAGTGCTAACCAACCTGAGATGTTCTGGTATTTGTAGTCCTTACCTCTAAGGTCCATGTTGAAGTCCTGCAGCCTCCTGATCTCGGCCACCAGTCTGCTCCTCAGGGTCTGCTCCAGGCTCTCCCTCTTACTGCTGCCCTGCATCAGAGCCTCATAGGCCTCTGAGATCCTCTGGATCTCCTGCTCCAACTGAATGGACAGAGAGAAGCAAGGAGGGGAAAGAAAAACATTCTTGGTCAGCCATCTTGTTTGTTTGTTTAATATCTTTATGCGTGCGGGAGATGGGGGGGGGGGTGTTGGTTCAGACCTAGTACATCTGTATGTGCAGTACAGCACATAAACATGTGGGCACGTATATAAACATACATATGGGCATATATACATAAATATACCTGGGAGCACATTCCATACATGTGGGCACATAGCCTCATACTGTGTTTATACGGTACATACACTACATGCCTATAATCCAGAGGAATTTGAGCTAACACCACTCCCCGTGTGTGAGTGGTTTATATCTGCATTCCTGGGAGCTAACAGCCATGGTTCTAGGTGTGGGTGGTTCACGATCACACGCACAGACATACAGAGAGAGAGAGAGAGAGAGAGAGAGGTATGGGCGGGTTGTCATTGCGGGGAAGGTGTGCACGCCTGTGCTGTGGAAACAGAAACAGGCAGAGAAGGGAAGAAGTAGAAACGCCCACCATTACAGCAGCCACTAAGGCATGTTTACTCAGGGCTGCGGCCCGACGGTCAGGGGAAATTTTCCAACCCAGTAATTAGCATTCTTTAAGGCTGAGGGAGCACAAGAAGTGGGGTGACGTAACTCCACAGGAGAGCAGCAAAGTCTTGCTACAGTATGCATTTACCATAAGATATAGGAAGATGGATATAACCTATTTTAGTCCTCCATCTACCTCTATTGCATCTACCAAGATAAATATGTGAAGTCTGTCAGCTAATGATGTTGCCACTATCTTGATTTATAAGAGGCAATAACATACTCAAGTAGTGATGGGGGGAGGGGGGGACAGATAGTTACATATCGCAATATTATTTTTGCGCTAGTTGGCTGTACCTGCACCAAAACTCCAGTATTTTCCCTTTATAGCTTGATCTTGATCTTTTTAAATAGGGAGCCAATTTGTTTCCAGCACTTTTATTTCCCTGACTCATCAAAACGTATTTTCTCATGTTCTTTAGTCTCTTTGCAGCAGACGCATAGTTAGCAATACGTTTGGAACATCGAATCGCAATAAAATCACAGTATCGAAACGGGGGGGGGGGGTTCAGTTTCAACACACACAGTAGCCCTGCCACCTGCCATGGCGAACAGAATATCTCTCTCTCTCTCTGGGCACTCTTGAGCATGTCATCTGTGCCAGGGCTTTACGACCCTATCGACTGCTGTCTGTCATGCCCTGGATAGGACGAACAACAAAAAATCTATGGCTAAAGGGCACATGCTCACAACCCCCTGGCTGCAGCACAATGCAGGGAGTGTGGACACAGTAGCAGACTCTGGCCTCCTATATGTTCTCTATTTGCAGCCAATGGTAGCAGCAGTTGTACAGATGGGGCAGTGTGCCTGAGGTGGCTCTACACAAGCTATCTGCTATTTTGGGTTTCCCTCCATTCCCTTCATTAAGCGACACATGTTGCAGACTACAGTCCTTTGCTATTCAGCGTGGGCATGCCTACTTCAGAAGTTCCACGTGCTGTGTGTAACTCAAAGTTGTGCATTCCATCATGCAATCGATTTCAATGGGAGATTTGCCCAAAGTTGAACATGATTTGTTTCTCCAATATAATATCGGTCCTTCATGCATATAGCAGTGCAAACGTATCCAATGGCATGTCACCATTTTAGAGAGGGACTGAAAGGAGAATATTCCCAACATATAGATACAATATAATTCTCTTCAATGAAAAATGTGTGATTCTCACCTTCTGGATGCGGCAGGCCTTCTCTCGGTGGCTCTCCAGCTCCTGCCTCAGCCTCTCGTTCTCCAGCATCAGCAGTTCCACCTGCTTGGGCTCCTCCACGACACCAGGGGGCCGACTGGTGAACATGCTGTAGCGGGTCTCCGTTTGCTGCTGAACTGGGGCCACATACCTGCGAAGAAGGACGTGTGTTGTTGAATTGAGTGTGACTGGCCACTACAGTCTCCCCATCAGTGTGACTAGCTAGCAATAGTACCGTAGCTCATAGAGCTGTGGTTACGTGAGCAACCTTTGCTCGTTAAAGTTTACCACAAGCTTCCCGCCGCTGATCTACATATGTCCGTGCATGTGGGTGGAGTGAGATTTCTGAGTCGCTGACACCTTTTGGTAACATATTCTTGCCAGTCCCACTCCCATTCGCAAGGGGGCGAGTCAACGTTTTTTTGTTTTTGTCTTTTCATTTTGTGAAAGCAAGGAAGAGTCGCCATCCCCTGGCTAGTGGTAGATAGCTGGCAGCCTGGCTAACTGGCTTTAGCCTGGCTAAAAAAGCTAGCCTTTTCAGCTTCCCACATCTCTATGTAAATAAATATGCCCCGGGAAGTATTCTTATAAAACATTATCCCAGTTTGATATGCTGCTTTTGTATTCATTCCCATATCGGCTAAAAATAGAATGTCATGTTTTGGTCACAGAGAAAAAAAAGCACATGGCTAGCCAGTTGGCTACCGCAGGTTCTACCCTTTACAATAGCCTATAATTACTAGTTTTTGGGTGGATTCTTGTCATTTGATTTACTGTTTGAACAGTCGCTGAGATTATATTTGGTTATCAATGCATAATTGGCTACTTTGATGAATTGCCTATAGCCAATTAGGCATTGATATAGATACAAGAACCAAGAGTCAACACTGCCCCCACTGCTTGTGAGTTCTGCGCCGTGTATCATTTTCAGGTAGTAAAAAAGTATGTTGAATGCCGGCGGGTATTACAAGAAGCCGCCCCTTTTGTGATGAAAAACGTCATTGCGACAATTCCAAAATTGGCATCCACAGATATCACAACTATCTTATATTATAATGAACACATCAACTCCACCCTAGGCGGGTTGACATAATAGTGTTTCAGAAAGGCGATCGGAATTCCAACCTACGCATGTAATGATTCACAATGCATGCTAGGGAGGTAAGGAAGGCAGGACGCACAATGACAAGGCTTGGAATCCATTATGTGAGCGTCTACGGCCACAGAAATTAGCACGCTATTTAATGTGTGATCGCTGTTGATTCATGGCAAAGACATTGGGAACACACAAACAGCGGGAACACCTTTACATGATTTCACTGTATGGCCAACACCCACACACACAGTTGTGCTTTGCCGTAATGCCTTAGTACCTGTGCTGCTCGGTCTGGATTGGCTGGGGAATGTCCCTGTACACACACTGGGGCTCTTGGGCGTGGATGGGCATATATCCTTGGGACATGATGGGAACAGATGAGTACTCTGGGTGTGGGCTACATTTGTCCTGGAGGCCTTGTGGGGGGGCGTAGTAACCCAGCTCCGGGTAGCTATGTGAGGAGCTCTTGACCGCCTCAGACTTCGCCATGGCACAATTCCTCTCCAGAGACAGCTGCAGGAGATGCTCACTCAGCGATCGCATATGCCCTCGCTTCAACTCAATCAGCTCCTCATCCGCCGCACGGTAGTCCCGTTCGCGCAGCTGCTTGTGGGCACCTGTGGCGGGTGCCCAATGCTGAGCCAGGTACTGAGAGTGGGCTTTGGCCTGCTCGTAGGTGGGCAGCTCCTCGCCGTGGAGCTGGTAAAGCTGGTAGCTACTCTCCGAGTGCTGGTAGTCTCCCTGGTGTTCCTGGCCCTGGGGCTCCTGGCGGGCTGACAGTTGGAGGAATGAGGAGTCTTCCTGGGTGAGGCTCTCCAGAGAGGAGCGAGGACTTCCACCGGGGCCCTCTCCTGCTCCACTCCCAGGCCCTCCACCAGGGGACCCTCCGCTGCCTCCGCGCAGGGCCTGCTGCTGGATGGCCAGGAGGGTACGTGCGTCTGTGGGGTTGCCGTAGCGTAGTTGTTCCTGGATGAGGCGGTGCAGGACCGTGCCAGACGGCTCTTCTGTGGATGACATGATGGTTCTGTTGTTTGAAGCTAGTGATCAAGTGTAGACAGAATTTTATAGATGGCTGTGAACCTGGAACAGGATCAAAAAAATGAATCAATAAGCATACTTACAAGTAGTCCTACACCTAAAACAGTATAGTTGATCATTGCTAATGTACGACATTTACAAGATCATGCAAATGATTTGTGCTCCTCCAAAACACTACTGTAGAATACTGTAAAGACTGCAAAAAAATAACATAATATTCATGATTTGTTGAATATCCCATACATTACTCAAGGCCTTTGTCATCCAGGTAGAGTGAAGCAAAAATCAAGTATGCTCTACTTTTGAGTGATGGCATTCCATGAATTTCCTAATGGAAATAAATTCCCCCTCTTAATTTTATAAGTATTTTACTTAAACATGTTCCATTTTACATGAGTTAAATTGTCAACATTATGGATCAAATGTTTGTTGGTCGTGAAAAGTAACATTCATACAAGCCACATAGCGACAGAAGGGAAACGTGGTTGCTCCGTGGTACTACTGCTGTTAAAATGTGCGTCGAAATTCCATTCTCACCCAGGAGCCAAGCGCATAATTCTACAAACAGTTTTAAGAACCAACGATGGAACAATTAAGTTGCATAATAAATTAGAAACCACAATACAATATGTTTTGTGTTAACGCGCGATAACCGACTGTTTACAATTCAAGCCTCGAATGTTACAAAGTAGCCGAAAACAAACAAATCTTACCAGTTCACGCTGTCATCCCAGCAAAAACGTTTTTTTTTTAAACGTTCAAACTTTAAAATAAGGTCAAAAGTAATGCACAATGTTTCGCTTAAACAGTTATCATCCTTCCACCGCGAGTTTGTGGTTTACTCTGGTCAGAACTTGCTCAACACTGAACCGGTTGTCGAGAGCTGAGCGATAATAAGTAACTGGGGACGGAGGGACTGAGGTCGGGAATGCCAGGAATGTGAGAGCGCGAGTTCCCTCGGGGATCAAAAGCGTAACCCACACGGTTCCAATATGAGAGAGGAGGCCAAACGGAATAGCTGCAATTCTCCTCACAACCATGAGGACAGCGATAGTGTTCCAGGTAATAAACTACATATGGGAATTAATCACAGGGAAACCAGCAGGCAGAAGTTACATAGGCCTAACAGCATGTCAATAACATGTTATACAGATGATAATAACCTGAATGTAGATAGTCCACGTTGACATTCCTTCCCTCTCTGAGTGTCTGTCTGCTATTGGCATTTTGCAGATACTGATTGAGCGGATAGCAATAGCCTATAGACTAACTCTATAGATCTGTTTTGACATTTCATTCAAGGGCAACTTTGCATGTGACCTTGTCCTGACTCTGTTTGCTCTGGGGGGGGACACAATGATTGCACATAGATTTTTTTTTTGCCCCTATCCAGTGTTTTCAGTCCATATGGCTCTAGGATTTAGCTAAAGAAAAAATGCCTATAGATTCAGGACCACTAAACTATAAACTATAATTATCTAGTGATGAAAGTAGCCATTGACTTGTATGGGAGATGAGCGTCTCAACAGGACGGGACAGAGTATATGGATAGGCAGCTGTCCATTGGAATCTGTGGCTTTTCCCTGTGACCAAAGACATAGAAAGTCGTTGAGCCCCACAAGCACTACATGATGCAGAGTGGTAGAGAATGTCAAACAGAAGCACCTGATTGAACTATGGGTTCAATCTCAAATATGTAGGAGCATAAGGGCTGTGGAATGAGACATGAGGTTAGCATGCTTCATGAATTAACATAATTTGCCTCCATAGCCCAAGGAACTAAGAACACAATTTTAGTGGCATTCTGTGAGGCCACAAAGCTTCTAAACCTTTCAAAACACATAATGAAGGCAAAAAAAGGCACAACAAACCACCATCTTGATGGTTTTTCTCTGGAAGTTTACAGCACACATTCCACACATGTTTTGGGTGGTGGTAAAGCACAGGAGGTTGGTTTCACCTTAATTGGGAAGGACAGGCTCGTGGTAATGGAATTGGTATCACATACATGGTATCACATACATTAAACATGTTTTGATGCCATTCCATTTGGTCCGTTCCAGCCATTATTATGAGCCGTCCTCCCCTCAGCAGCCTCCACTGGTGGTAAGTATGCTTAAACATACTTTTGTTTACGCAGCCAAGTTGTCTGAATGTCTAGGCGGCCATTTGCAAGGTATTAAAAGCGTGTTTGAGTTTCCCCTCAAATGTTGACAGTGGTGGATAGTGGAAGCACTCTTTAAAAGCGTGGCTTTTCATTTAACACCTCCCCACTACTTCCTCTTCCACCACGCCCCCCCCCCCCCCCCCCACTGACCCTCACCCCCCTTCATCTCCGCTGGTTAACTCGCAGCCTCTAGCCATTTGCCCCCATTGTGGCAGACTTCCTGTGAACTTCCAAAGGAATGCTGAGTGGAGTGGCCCTTTGAAATCATGGACATTGAAAGGAGCCATTCCTGGTGTTAGTGGACATTCAAAATCGCTGGCCATAAAAATTCCTGCTGTCTGCAGACTCAGGCGGGCTTCAGTTGACCAAAGGGTTATACTTTATACGATATGTGAGAACAGCACTGCAAGAAAGATGTCACCTGGTTCTATTTAGTCCTTTTTCCTTATTCCCTCATGTTTGATTTATTTTCAATTCATTTACTTAGAAGTGCTTCAATATTTATTTATTCCTATCAGGTGCTGTGTTTTGGTTTACTTCTTATTTACTTATTTGAGTGACTTCCTTGGAATTGGTTAACCCCTTTTGAGTGTTTGTCTTGGTGTGTGAATGAAGGCATTTGATTAACCCGGCATAGTTGGAACCGGACTGCCTCCCGGGTATGAGCCGTGTGCCCCGATCTGGCCGACGGCTAGGTTGGCTCAAAACAAATGTGATTTAGGTTAAGCACATGGAGTAATGAGTAGAATTCTGTGTTTTCACATGCAAAAGTGAATGCCATAGTTTTTAAAAATTTTTAAAAATATCTATCTGCCTTCCTAATTAAAACTAGTTTGAAAATTCAAACATCCATTTGATGGAAAAGAGATGTATGTTTCCGAACAATGCACCATGCTGCCTTGTTGACAACATGACCAAGCGGCACAGATGGCTGTTTATTTGAGCAGGGCGTGCCTCCCTCACTGGCTTCACCCAGAATCCCCCCAATGAGGAGTGTCGGGGTTAATGAGCACAAAGGCAGCTCTCAGTCAAAGTTTGTCAGATGCCTAAGAGAATGGTATGGAAAGTGGTGGTGCAGAGCTGGCAGGAGCAGTGGGACAGAGACACTAAGGGCAGGCGTCTATTCCAAGTATAGAGTAAAGTCGGGGAGGGGAGGGCGGCAGGAAGAGACAGAAGAGAGGAGGCCATCTTTAAAAGGCTACGGGTGGGACACATCCGGTTGAATACGAAGTTAAATGTGATAGGAAAGCATCCAACAGGAAGGTGTGATTACTGTGCCAGGAAACCGAGACAGTGGAGCATGTATTGATACTGTGTGAGCAGTAGCAGAGGGAAAGAGAGAGACTGATAACCAGTATGAGGGAAAAGGGGATACAGGAATTGAGTTTATATAGCATACTGAGTAGAACATCAGTAGATACAGTCTGAAATATGTAATATTTCTTAATAAAAACATGGCTGGCAGGTGGGATTTAGTTTGTGCCTGTCTCTGGCCCACACTCCAGTACAGTAGGTGGCGGCAATGCACCATACCGTTGGATGCCAACCGCCGACAAACCCCACAGAAGAAGTTTGTCAGATTCTAGCCAGCAATAGGAGAGGACAGGTGCCCACAGGCCGTGCTCAGCCACACCCCTACCACTACCGCTGCCGCGTCTGGGGGAAAGGGGAACCAGATGAGTGTGACCCTAATCGGGACCTTCTGGGGATGAAGAGCCAAATGACGTGTGAGTGCGTACCAATGGTTTCCAGTATGATGACGTTTCTCCCCAGAAGTTCGCCCCCTCCCCAGAAGTGGCCTGCTATGAGGAGACTGCAGATGCCACAACTGCCTCATCGGAAACCCATGTTGGCAATGACGAGGGGGCGAACGTTCTATGCCAAACGACTATGGACTGTAACGTGTATGTGGTGTGAGTGCCTGGGCCTGTGTGTTCTGTGTTGCTTTTATCCTGTAACCCCCCTTTTAATACTGAGAAAATACAATTATTAAAGAACCATAAACTGATTGTTTGCCTCCTGCCTCTGTTTGTGGTTTTGGGATTGAAAGAACACTGTTTTTTTTTGCTGTTACACCAAACCAAACCGTTTTTCTTCATTACATTTGTTTTTTTTGGGTCAAAATGAACACAATATTACACTGAAGAAAAGTTCCAATTCATAAAAGGAAATCAGTCAATTTAAATAGGCCCTAAACTATGGATTACACATGACTGGGAATACAGTTATGCATCTGTTGGTCACAGATACCTTAAAAAAAGGTAGGGGAGTAGATTGTCATGCTGAAACATGAGGTGATGGCAGCAGATAAATGGCACAACAATAGGCCTCAGGATCTCATCTCTGTGCATTCAAATTGCCATCGATAAAATACAACTGTGTTTGTTGTCTGTAGCTTATGCCGGCCCATACCATGACCCTACCGCCACTATGGGGCACTCTGTTCACAACGTTGACATCAGCAAACCGCTCGCCCACATGACGCCATACATGCTGTCTGCCATCTGCACAGTTGAAACCGGGAGCACATTTTCCCAGTGTGCCAGTGGCCATCGAAGTCGAGCATTTTCCCACTGAAGTCAGCTACGACGCCGAACTGCAGTTAGGTCAAGACCCTGGTGAGGACGACGAGCATGCAGATGAGCTTTCCTGAGACGGTTTCTGACAGTTTGTGCAGAAATTCTTTGGCTGTGCCCTAACCCACTGTTCTATCAGCTATCTGAGACGGTTTCTGACAGTTTGTGCAGAAATTCTTTGGCTGTGCCCTAACCCACTGTTCTATCAGCTATCCAGTGGCTGGTCTCAGACGTTCCTGCAAGTGAAGAAGCCGGATGTGGTCGGTCCTGGTCTGGCGTGGTTACGAGGCTGGTTGGACTTCCTGACAAATTCTCTAAAACAATGTTGGAGGCTGCTTACGGTAAAGAAATGAACATTCAATTCTCTGGCAACAGCTCTGGTGAACATTCCTGCAGTCAACATGCCAATTGTATGCTCCCTCAAAAGTTGAGACATCTGTGGCATTGTGTTGTGAGACAAAACTGCACATTTTAGAGTTGCCTTTTATTATCCCCAGCACAAGGTGTGATGATCATGCTGTTTAATCAGCTTCTTGATATGCCACACCTGTCAGGTGGATGGAAAATCTTATCAAAGGAGAAATGCTCACTGTGTTTATATTTTTGTTCAGTGTACATTATTCAAACTACCAGTTGTAGGACGGAATACATCCTGAAGAGGGACTGTGTTTTGGTCCGTGTTCAGCATGCTATGATAAATTACTTTCTAAAAGAAAAAGAGCAACACAAAATGCAATGGATTTTGATTTGACACAAGACATTTTGGAAGGAAGGAGCTTTCACCGAACTGTGATAGGCCAAGCAGGTTGGCATTACTTCACTGAATGACTTCCTCTAAAAGAGAGTAGGAAGAGAGGCCATCTCACTGATGACTGGGTTTGTGCCTAGAGGCTCAGAGTGGAGTGGACAATGGAATGGGATTGAAACTGAACATGACAGAACCGGGTAGAGTAGAATTCTAAAGGGGTGAGATACAATGGGATAGGATAGTGTGGGAAATAATTGGACTGAATGGAATACAGAGTATTACGATAAGGTGGGGTTGGATTTGGGTGGGATGGATTCCTTCTCTGGGCATTCACATTCAAACAGAGAGCAATAGATAGGGATATAATGGAATGTGTTGTGATGGCATTTTGTTCTGGTACGCCAATGACATTGGATATTCCCAAATATTCATATTTCAATACAGAACGACTGACTTTGACTGTTTATGTGCATTTGAATGATTCTGGGAAATGGTCTCAGATAGGACTGGATAGTGTTGTTTATTTGGTTCAAATTCCTCATTATTAACTTCTGAGAAGAACTATCGTGAGGAAACGCAGACATATTCCTGCTATTACTACAGCAAGTTATCGAGCAATCTCCTGCTTGCTCCATCCACTCCAGTTGAAGGTCAGAGAATTTCCAGCACATTTTCTGGCAGACACATATCAGACAATGACTCGTAGGACCGGAATCCCAGAAGTCTTTCACTAGGCCACACCGCTGTTGCAGGATTGTGTAAATACAACACTATTCTTGGCTGGCCTACATCTTGGAAACAACTTGAAGGCTTAAAGCAAATATCGAACCTGTTAAAAGAATTCAGGAACCTTTTGAAAGAATTGAACTAATGTGTGCTTGTGTATTGTTATATGCTGCGTGTACTGTTTCTGAACACACGGTAAGCCAGCATTCCCCCTTATCGCCTGACTTTCTGTGTCAAACCGGACTGGTGACATTTTTTCCCTGTGCCTTGATATCTGAGACACTCTTCTCATGAACGCATTAGCTGACGCAGGATGAGGCTTAGTGCTGTTGGGAATGAATGCAGCAAAGGAAAACGAAAAAGTCCTAGGCCATTTCCCACTTTTCTATAGGAGCATTTGACTCTTTCTGCTTTGTACTTAAAGCTCTTACGCCACCATTCCTCTCCTCCATATTGAAAATACAGAGAATGTCATGACATCGCCATGGGGACTTGATGGTTGTTCCCCTTTGTCTGAGAACACTCTAAATAGTTGGCGTCTGCTCTCACACATATTAGTCACACGCCTCTGATCGCAAATAGTTGAGCGTCACCGTAAGGATGTTCTCTGTTCCCCCTCTCTCTATCTATCGCTTTCACTCACAAACACATACATGTGGCCTGCCTTCACTGTTTTTAAGTAGCTCGGAAAACACCAAAGAACTTGACAAGTTCCTAAGTTCTTAAGATGACACTTTTCTTTTCTTTTTTAAGTGTTGCTTAGTTCTAAAGAGGGGAGGAAACAAATCATTAAGACAGACATGACAACTCTGGTGCGAAAGAATGCTGTTTGAATGCTCATGAACTTTTCAACCAGGGTTTGCTTGTGGAGCAAGGATGGGCAACTTTGATGAATCTGAACTCATCATGAGCGGCTGAAGTGGCTCACGGTTCTGTGTACCCACATCCATATCCATACATGCAGTCAGAGCCAGCCCTAGCCTTTTGGGGTCCCTAAGTGAACTCGCGAGCAAAACATTTTAGCGGCCCCCCTCTTGACAGGGGAGAGAAAAACGTTTACTGCAATTCTACACATTTTGCCATGGAGCGGGTTTTTGAATGTTGCCGTTTTACGGCTAATGTCCTGCAATTCTACACAATTTGCCATAGGGTGGAGATGTTTGGCGTTATTAATATAATATCGGAGTGAGGGTGACTAACGATATCAATGGGGGGCCCGGTCGGTAATTGCACCATGATTACTACAAGTTTAGAAAGCTGGCGAGACTAGTTTACCTTTATACTGCTTTTTTTTGTGCACATGAGGCTTTTCCTTTGCAGTCACTCATCCAAGTGAGAGACAAATGACACAGCAGTTCTGTGTCCAACGATGACATCTGTTCCTAAAACGGTCCTCCACCAGCCAGGGGGGGTGGGGGGGGGATCACAGGAATGCCAATCATTCAGCCACGCTCGGCATGTGTGCCCACAGTACATAGCTATCTGCTGCCGCTGCTGCCTCTGCCATTGCTGACCCGGCACATAGCGGAAGAGCAGTCATGTTGGCCACCGGCAGCGTGGTGGAAAGAGAGAGCCCTTTATGACTGGAGCTGGGAACCGCTGAGGGACTTTCCGTCGACATACATGGCCTGGAGGGGAGTTTAGACATGTTTGCGGATTCGTTGATCATTATTATGCTTAGAATTTGATTGGACGACGGATATCAAATGAAGTGAATGTAGTTTTGCCCCTAAGAAACATTGATGGTTGAAACATTGACTTGGACTGATGTAGGATGCAACCTCTAAGTCAGGCACACTGAGAGTTGGAGTTGAAAGTGACTCATGACTCTCTACATGTGAACATGATTCAGCCATGAAGCATGTCAATGGAGGTACCTCGTAGCTCAACACGTCAGCTGGTCTCACATGAGGCCCCGTGTATTGTTTGGTGCGCAAAAAGAGGGGCATTGTCTCTTTCCGACAGAGACTATTTTTAAGACATTGGGGGGGGGGGAAACATCTATTTTGGGATTAATCAAAATCGAAATGATGTACGACGTGCAGTTTAACAAACACATTCGAATAGTTCTGAAAATGAGGAGATGAACAATGCTACTGTTCATTAACCACGATGGACGGAGCGGGCAAGTTAAAGTTGAACTCGGGTTGAAGTTTGAACTCAATACTTCTGTTGTACACAGTTCATTGTGTTAAAATAGAACAAGTGCGCTCCTGATGCAGCCTGTTACAAAACTTAAGTTCCTGTCAATCACATTTTATTATCATGTTACCGTAGATCCCATAGAAAGGAGTACCTTTATTCTTTATAAAGGAATTAGATGCAGTTGTCCTAGTCCACTGAAAACACATGGATTCACTCTATTATTGAACAGCCAGTCAAGTTTTATCATACTATCTTTCAAACTGTGGGAACTCTAAGCTCGCTCCAACTAGCTGCCACAATCTAATATACTATGTTATATTTCATCTAGGAATTCTGTGCAGCTACCTTCATAGAGCATCAATGTCTAGGGCCAGAAGTTTGGCCCTTAAATGGGGAGGAGTGTTTGCTGACCACCTGATCTGACCATGAATAAAACGTGGGCCCTAGTTACAGTAAAATGTGGGCCCTAGTTACAGTAAAATGTAGGCCCGAGTTAGAGTAAAACCTCAAACTAATCTGGAGTTTAATCCCAGTCAAGTCCCATGGTCAGGAAAACTCCTGGCCCAGCTATGTCCTAGTCCAAATTCCCGGAGACGCACAACATCGGCAAGCCTCCACTTCCAACCTCATGTATAATTCTCACTCAGGACAAGGCAGTGATCACAGGCAAGCACTGTTAGCACCAACTTCTCTGGGGGAAGAATGCAAACACGGAGCGCTTCCAAGAATCCCAGGGCCATTCCGGAATGCCCAAAATGGGATTCTACGGGTCGGTGTTTACCGTTCCAGGCCGACGTTATCCTACAATTTCCCTCCAACCATGTCATTATCTTGGCCTTGCTCGGGGGGAGAGTTGGAGTACTTTAACATTTTCTCCTGTCTTATTGGATGTCATGGACGTCTCTCCATCTGACCCTCTTACGCCGGAGAACACTTAAACCACAGACAGCTATGTGTGTGTCTCATACCAAGTCTCTTTAAGATGCAGTAAACACTATTAGGAGGAGATGTCTAGACAAGCATCTGGGCTCTTCTGTTATGTTGCATAGTTACATGTCACACTAGAAGGCTATACTTGTCATGCCTGCTGTTGGGTGGTTTCGTCACATTAGTAGTATGCCACCTCTTGTCATTGCATTTTTTTTAAAGAATGTTTGAGGACATTGTCAACCCGACCAATGAGCATTAACTTAGTTTTACTCACAGTAGCGATATTGTTGGTTGTCTTACAAAGTACATATTTTACGTTCCTTCCTTATCTTTGCGTACTGTAGAGCTAGAAATTTAGGAGGCTGTGTAGCCTAGTGGTTAGAGTATTGGACTAGTAACCAAAAGGTTGCAAGTTCAAATCCCCTAACTGACAAGGTACAAATTTGACCTTCTGCCCCTGAACAAGGCAGTTCCTAGGCTGTCATTGAAAATAAGAGTTTGTTCTTTACTGACTTGCCTAGTTAAAATAAAAGTGGAAACATACTTTTTTTTTATAATGGAGCAACTATGCAAAAACAATTGGGCATTTTGTGATATAAGCAGTAAATTTGATTTATGGACCCTGAAAATATTTATATATGGCGCCACCCCAGATTTGACCCCTGGGGGGCGTGGCAGCCATAAAAAAAAAAACTGCCCCTCCCTACCTTCAGGCTATGCTGAAACGCTTCAACCCAACCGGAGTACTCCGTTCTGCCATCTCTGGTCAGTATGAAGAAAGTATGAAAATGTATGCACTCACTGCTGTACGTCAATCTGGATAAGAGCGTCTGCTAAATGACTAAAATGTCAAATGTAAATGGTCTCTTGGCCCTCCAGCTCCTGCTCAACCCAATTAAAGCTCATCTCTATCCTGACACCCCAATGGTGGAACCTGCTTCACCCTGAGGCTAGGACAGCTGCCCTGCCCATCTTCCGAAAACATCTGAAACCCTACCTCTTCACAGAGTATCTTAAATAATCCTCATTCGGTGTGAAAGTAATGTTGGCAGGCTGGTAGGGATAACGTCATCAGGCTAGTAAGGCTATTGTTAGCAGGCTAATTGGCTCGCAACCTTGCAATTTATTTTGTAACAATAAATTCGTAAAGTATTTGCTTGTAAAGTGAACATTTTATTTAAACCAGTAGTCGTGAGTGCAAATGATTTGTTTTAATTTGAAGTTATACATGGAGTTTACATTATAGGGAATAGGTTGGCTTGCCGGGTCCTCCATATTAAGTCACACCCCCTGGAGAAAAAAAAATTCTGACATGACTTCGACATTCTTCAGAATTCTGATCTAACAATAGAAAAGTGAGGTGTAACTTTGCATTGGGACTTTTGATGTGTATGAAAATGTATACTAATGCAAATCCATATGTTGCATGTGGTTACGTTTATGCTACCTACCCTTTAAGTTGCAGGCAGTGCTACCTCATCCCTAGAGCATTTTAACTCCCGTCCGCTACACTCATCCTAGAAATGTTTACTTTCTTCTACAATTTGGCCTACATGACTGCTGTGTTTCACTCTGTAATATTATACTGTAATATACTGTGTGTTACTGTTAAACCTTTGACTTTCAGTAGATACAGGGCAAGGAGTATAGGCAAGAAATATATGACTTTCAAAAAATAATAAAGTATAGGCAATTACTTTTTGTAGATTAAAGGTTTGTAAAATAGTGGTAAAGTCTGCAGCTTTTAGTAAAAAGGCTACCATGGCCCCCAGGGGCCAAATCTGTAGTGGCTTCATATCTAAATATTTTCAGGGTACCTAAATCTACCTCAGTGCAAATTTGGTGTGTTAATCTCAAAAT
This sequence comes from Oncorhynchus kisutch, assembly GCF_002021735.2. Classification (NCBI taxonomy): domain Eukaryota; kingdom Metazoa; phylum Chordata; class Actinopteri; order Salmoniformes; family Salmonidae; genus Oncorhynchus; species Oncorhynchus kisutch. Next base: position 9,621,999 of record NC_034203.2, read on the forward strand.
ATACCTTCTAAACTTTCAGTGGCCATTTCATAAGATGACTGCCAAGGCCCCCAGGAGCCTAACACGCTCCCCAGGGGCCAAATCTGTGGTGGCTCCAAATTTTAAGCTACATGAATCTACCTCTGTGACAAATTTTGTGTGTTTACATCAAAATAGTCCTTCTGAATTGTAAAATAGTTTTACCGTATAGGTCCATTTTGGATATTGGCTACCACGTCCCCCAGGGGCTAAATCAGGGTTGGCTTCATATCTAAATCTTATCAGGGTCTATAAATTTAACTCTTTGCCAAGTGTGGTGCTTTTATCACTAAATGCACGATTGTTTCGATTGTGTGTATGCACGCGTGTGTGTGTTTGCGCTTGAGTGTGTGTGTTTGTGCGTGCCTGCGTGTATTTGTGCATGTATCCGCGTGTGTGTTCGTTCATGTGTGTGCACGTGCGTAAGTTCGTCCGTGTGTGTGTGTTGGTAGGGAATTTGCCCCCGTGACTCTATGTTCTGTTCCACTTCAGTGAGATGTGAAAGAACAAATAGGAACAAAGTCTAGCTGGCTTGATTGACTTTTAAACACGGTTATATAATAGAGTAGTAGTAAATAGAGTACAATACTATACCAAAGCTGGCTTGAGTGTCACATTCCACAGGAAATGGAATGTACAATACAAAATCCTTGGGTTAGGACTGTACTGGATCCATGTAATAAATTATCTCTACCTCAACAAACTATCCATTCACTAGCACTTAAATACAATAAATGTACATGTACAGTACCTGTAGGGCTCAGTTCAATCAAATAAAATTGCTTGACATGTTTCAGTACTGCAAAAACCTACTGCTACATCTACTATTACTACTACTAATAATACTACTAATACTAATACTACCACCAGACTTCACAGGTAGATACTATCAGTTTTCTGGCTAAGATGTGTTGATCTGGTAGTAGTTTGTAAATGACGGCTTTGCTTTGGCAGCTTTAATTGAATTCCAGCGTCAAGTGTCAACTGCATGTCTGTTGACTTTTAAGTCTTACCCCCCAGTGTCAGCCCCAGAGCCCACCCAACCACTGCCCTGCCATTCACTGATTGAGGACCCCAGCCTAGGCTGGACCCACAGAGGCAAAGACAATAAGCACCACTTCATCTCCAATACCAATGTTGGTGTTGCAAGAGAGGGGTCCTGCCTGGAATTCAAGCTCACCTCATCTCCCTCAGATCAGTCATGGCACAACAGGAACACCCGTGTGTAAGCTGCACCCAAATAATGCCTGAGTAGATTCTCTGCAAGGTAGAAAAGCTGTGAAAAGAGTTGAGGTTATTACATTATTGCATAGAATTCCAAGGCATGAGCAACAGCACAGTGACAGGGTCTGGTGGAAAGCTCACCTTGAGAAGTAGAATGAGAGATCACCTCTGTATGTGCACGCACACATATGGCCCCGTTTTATCACAACTCACAGCCCAAACATGAAACAAAAATGGCGGAGAAACATTCCAGCCTTTCAAAACAAAGATGACTTAAGCGTAGGGTTGAACCACAAAGATACTTAGTGGTAGAGGGAGTACAGTAGTTTGGACATTTGTAAACAGCAACATACACAGATGTAGAGTTTGCTACAGCATGAAAATAATCCTGCAGCTACAGGAAATGTGAATTATTACGTGGATTCTACTTCATAGAAAACATTTTTAAGGGTTGATACAGTTTTCCTTAGGGGAAATCAAATCTGATATTTTAAAGTGGAAATTACTAACTTTAGAAGCCTTTTTAAACCTTTTATACCTCAAATACTCTGTTTGCATTTCCAAGACAATTTTCACGAACAAACAATTCTACATCTATCTGTATGTAGTTTTGTTCCAAGCTGTATGTCTTAAACTTGTCACGTAAGGCTGGCATATACAGTATACTTTAGTCTGCAGAAAGACGTAACAATGTCTTGTTCTTTGGCAAATGTGGCATGACCCTTTTTGCCACCCATGACATGTGCTTAAGAACAATTTCTGCATCATCTATATACGCTTTATAAAGAGTTCATGAAGGCCTTGTTAGGAGAGTTTTATTTGATTAGGATCCCCATTAGCTACCCATCCCCATTAGCTACTGCACATGCAGCAGCTACAGTACTCTTCCTGGGGTCCACAGAAAACATACACATACATGGCAAAGTACAGAACAGTAATAGACAAGAACAACATAAGATATTACATGAAATGAATCATCTAAATTAAATAAGAGTTATAGGAAAGATACCAAGAGGCAAGAAAAATACTATTTACACACAATTCATATATACATATTCATATTCTTATATACAGTACAGTTAAATTAGATCTTTAAAAGAGGAGGGGCACAGTGATACATTTTTTAAATTTTTTAAACCTCTTGTGGCAGAGCATTCAACGATGACATGGCTCTATACTTAATTAACTAAGCGACTCATTAAATCTGTTTCTGGTTTGGGTACCGTGACGAAACCCACAGAGGCGTGTCTGGTGGGGTATGTATGTCTGTTTGAAGTGTATGCAAATAGATTGTACAAGTGTTTTCAACACACACATTTTTCTTAAAAGGACTGGAAGACAAGTAATCAATTTCTCCTCAACCCTCAACCGTGAAAGACTATCATGCATGTTGTTGATGTTAGTTCTGTGTGTGCAGGTAAGGGCAAAGCCCTTTGTTATGATCCAGTTGCAGTTTTGCTAGGTCTTTCTTTGCTGTTTCTTTGCTGCACACAGAACATATTTTTATAACACAAATACCTGTCCCAATCTTTACAACAACTTGTCAATATGACTTGATAACTGACCATCCAATGTTACTCCTAGGAGTTCAGCTTCTTTAACCTGTTGTAGATTTAGGTCTAAGAGAATGCTTTGAACCAAATACAATAATAGGTTTTTAAGATCAGTTTACTGTTATTTACCCATTACTTACCCAACTCCTTGCTAAGATTCTCAGTGAGCTCACTGGCTGTAGGTGCTGATGTGTAGAGTGTGCATTCATCAGCATATATAGTCATTTTAGCTTCTTGTAAGACAAGTGGTAAATAATTTGTAATAATAGAGAAGAGTAACGGCCCAAGGCAATTGCCTTGATGGATACCGCACCCACATATCTATTGTTAGAGAAGCTTCAATTGAAGAATACTCTCTGAGTTCTATTGGATAAGTAACACTCCAACTATGTGATGGCAGGTGATATAAAGCCAAAACAAGTGAGTTTTTCAATAACAAACTATGATCAATAACTTCAAAGGCTGCACTGAAATCTATCAATACAGCTCCAACTATAACCTTATTATCCATTTATTTCAGCCAATCATAAGTCATCTGAGTCAGTGCAGTACAAGTTGAGTACCCTTCCCTACATACATGCTGAAAGTCGGTAGTTAACTTGTCCTATAAAAATAGCATTGTATTTGTTCAAACATTCTCTACATCAGTTTACTAAGAACCAACAGCAAACTGATTGGGAGGCTGTTAGGGCCAGCAATGAGTGCTTTGCTATTTTTAGGTAGTGGAATTACTTTAGTTTCCTTCCACGCCTGTGGACACACACACACTCCTTTAGGCTTTGGTTAAAGACATGGCAAATAGAGGTGGCAATACAGTCTGCTACCATTCTCAATAGTTTGAGAATGGGAACATTATTGATGGATAACAACCTTCCAGACCAACTTGACCAAATTCAAAAGGGCAATCCTTGTCTTTCATTATTAGATCTTAAATACACAAATATGATGGTTCACTGTTCGATGTTGTGATTTCACTGCTCAGTTTGTCCACTGAACCTACGAAATAGTCATTGAAATGATTGGTTATATCAAAAGATTTTGTTATAAACGACCCATCAACTTCAATGAATGATGGAGCTTAATTGGGCGGCAGGGTAGCCTAGTGGTTAGTGTTGGACCATGAACCGAGAAGTTGCAAGATCCCTCACTACATATCCATTGCCAAACCCACTGGCTCCAGGTCATCTATACATCTTTGCTAGGTAAAGCCCCGCCTTATCTCAGCTCACTGGTCACCATAGCAACACCCACCCATAGCACGCGCTCCAGCAGGTACATTGCACTGGTCAATCCCCAAAGCCAACACTCCTTTGGCTGCCTTTCCTTCTAGTTCTCTGCTGCCAATGACTGGAACGAATTGCAAAAAGCTCTGAAGCTGGAGTCTTATATTTCCCTCTCTAAATTTAAGCATCAGCTGTCTGAGCAGCTTACCGATCACTGCATCTGTACACAGCCAATCTGTAAATAGCACACCCAACTACCTCATCCCCATATTATTACTTACCCTCTTGCACCCCAGTATCTCTACTTGCACATCATCATCTGCACATCTATCACTCCAGTATTATTGCTATATTGTAATTATTTTAGCCTCTGTGGCCTATTTATTGCCTACCTTCCTACTCTTCTACATTTGCACACACTGTACATAGATTTTTCAATTTTTCTTTTTTTTTGTGTTATTGACTGTACGTTTGTTCATGTGTCACTCTGTGTTGTTGTTTTTGTCGCATTGCTTTATCTTGGCCTGGTCGCAGTTGTAAATAAGAACTTGTTCTCAATTGGACTACCTGGTTAAATAAAGGCGAAACATTTAAAAATAAAAAAGGTCACCAAGAAAATAAATGTATCTGTTAGCATCAGAGACCTTATCAAACATCACATATATATTCTCCAGATACCGACAGTTTTCACTTGGTGGCCTATAGCAGCACACTAAAAGAAGAGGCTTCAGATGAGGCAGGTGAGGCAGGCACTTCTACTTCATTTGTCATGAGATCCTCTCTGATCTTTACAGGAATATGGCTCTGAATTGATGACAACTTTGAACACTCTTGACATTCTCTCAACCAGCTTCAGCTGGAATGCTTTTCTAACAGTCTTGTTAGAAGACTGTGCTTAACACTTGTTGGCTGCTTTTCCTTCACTCTGCAGTCCAACTCATCCCAAGCTATCTCAATTTGGTTGAGGTTGGGTGCGGAGGCCAGGTCATCTGATGCAGCACTCCATCACGCTCCTTCATGGGCAAATAGCCCTTACACAGCCTGGAGGTGTGTTGGGTCATTGTCCAATTGAAAAACAAATGATAGCCCCACCAATGGGTGGCTACTTTGAAGAATCTAAAACATCAAATATATTTAGATTTGTTTAACACTTTTTTTTTCGGTTACTACATGATTTCATGTGTTATTTCATAGTTTTGATGTCTTCCCTATTATTCTACAATGTAGAAAATAGTAAAAATAAAGAAAAAACATTGTATGAGTAGGTGTGTCCAATCTTTTGACTGGTACTGTATTTAGCAACACCTCCCCCATAGACATTCCTGTATTTTCTATAGATGTTATATCCTTGTATTCCTACTGCTGTATCATCAAAGGTACTGTTTAAGTGAGTCTCAGAAATGGCTAATATTTTAATATTATCTAAGATTGGCAAATTACTATTGAAAAACAGTGGAAACACATGACATAGAGGGTTGCAGAACTTAACAGAGCCAGGGTACATCCAGGCCTGATCTTGTGCAAATACCAGATACATTAAACCCATCTGGTTCACAATGTTCACATCTCCTGTTTGTTTTGGAAATAAGAAGAATGGCAACGTCCCCCTGCTCTGTGCCTTGGCAAGTTCCCCCGTCTCTCTCTCTCTCCTTCGGAGTCACTCTTCTGACGGGCCTCCAAAAAGACATTGAGTTATTTTTTAAACAGTGCTGGTGATACGGTTTATTGAGAGTTATCACAAATGTTTGGTTTCAATGAAGCATGACAGATTGTACATGATGTTGGGCCTTTCATAGATTGAGTGACTCACTAACCAGGTTTTGATCCAACCTTTAATGGCTGGAGCGCACGTGCCATGACTAGAGTGGCCACAACTTTTTAACAGACCAAAACCAACAGTAGAGGGGAAAATGCGATACATGGGAATTGAAAGATCTTTTTATGTGCACTACGTCATCACCCACAGCCTTTTATCCGCAACCACTCAGTTTAATGGGAACACCCCATTAAACTGTATGGTATGTGTTCATTTGTGGATGTCCGTCATCCATTTCATATGATATGTTAAGAATGACCATTTCTATGATATGTTACAGGATTTGCAATTTGTACAATATGTTACAGATTTGCAAAATGTATGATATGTCATGAATCCCAATTTCTCGTGGCTGAAGTTAGCTAGGTGGCTAGCGTTAGCTAAGCTAGGGGTTAGGGGTTAAGGTTAGGTTTAGAGTAGTAAGTAGTTGCAGTTGCTACAATGTTACAGTTGTCTGTGGTGAGATTCTAACACGCAACCTTTGGTTTGCTAGACGTTTGCTTATGTGTCCATCCATCCACCCCGACCGACCACTTTCATTTTAGCCTTAATTAAGTAACCGTACCAAACGTAACATATCATATTCATTTGAGTGTCCCGGATTTACTACATGACTTCTAGCCTATGAGAAGTGAGCCCCCGCTAGGAGACGGTTTCTTTAATGTCCCGTCGAGAATAAACGCCCATTGCACTGCATCCCTCGTGGAGTTATGCTAAACTCCTGAAAATGTACAAAAACAACATTCCTGAGCTAAGTGACGGTCTTCAAGAAATTCTAGAACTGAGGCATTCTCAGTGTCTGGAGCAATAGAAATGAAATCATCTGTTATGTTGAACTGTGGATCCTTCTTTTAAGGAGGAGAGAGATAGAGAGATAAAAAGAGAGTGGGATTGTGTTTGTGTGAGATCATAACATGTGTTTTGAGCTTGTTATGTGTGCGTGTGTATGTCATTGGAAGTAGCCCTGAGTGTCCGAGAGAGGCCTGGAGATGTTATGGAAAGCCCACTGCAGGATCCCATCTATGGAGCTCTGCTGAAAGAGGACAAATATAGAACATCATTAAATAATAGTTCCCTGCCACAGACATGTCTATTGTCTATCACAGAGAGATAGACAATAGACATAATAGAGATAACTTTCTCTATATGAAATAGCGGAGGGACGTAATGACATGTTATTCACATCTGATATCACTTATCTTGATTCACATGAAAGTCTGATTCACCTCTCCCATGATGGAGTCTAGTTCATCCTTGTGTAGGATGGGCTCTGAGAGAGAGGTGTGCTCCTGAGTGTGTGGAGTCAGACCAACCTGGGTGTACAGTGGTTGAGAGAGAAAATAAGACTGTATAATGACCACACACACACACACACACACACACACACACACACACACACACACACACACACACACACACACACACACACTGTACCTGTAAGCTCTTGGATTCCGCCTCTCTGTCTGTTGAGCTGCCCCAGGGCCTACTGCAGGAGGAGCAGACGGACCTCCCACTGTCACAGACAAAGACAGAGGAATGCTGACTGATATGCTGTTGAACGTTCCATTACTAGCCATTAGTAGCCATTAGCGTCACACAAATGATCACATGACCGCAAACTTTCAGTTGATGTACAGTAAAGAACGTTGTTGCTTTTAGAAAATAGATGGTGCAGCTTATAATATTGAATGAACTGGTGAATACACTATCAGAAACAGAAGATATGACTTGATAGGTTAAAAAGAGTAATACTCAGAGGTGGGACGAGATGGATTTAGAGGTGGTCTTACTTTGGGAAGTGGCAGTAGGTGTGGTACTTCTGTAGGCACTGGAGACAGAGGGTCAGGTCTCCTCCACTGAGGAGGCAAACCCCACACGTCTCCCTGACCTCCACCACCTCGCCACCTGCACACTGGTACACACAAATGCACGCATGCACACACACACACACACACACACACACACACACACACACACACACACACACACACACACACACACACACACACACACACACACACACACACACTGTTAGCATACTGTAGCACTTATACTGTAGCACTTAGAACACCTTGTAATAAAGCATGTATAATGAAATAGTAAATAGTTTATTCATCATCTATAAATCATTACTCACACATTAGGTAATGTTAGTAAGCTAGTTATTCACTAATGCAATTGCACACGAGAATGCGTACTAAACTACTTTTTTTTAGCACAGCCGTGTTAAAAAAAGTCGTTTTGCACAACCTCGAATGTGTACAGTTGCTTTTCTAATATGGGTCTCCTATTAAGTAAAATGTGTATTTTTATAAATGCAGTCAGGCTACTATTTCAGCCCTCAATGAAAATATAGGCCTGGTCCCGACACATCTATGGTTGTAAGCCAGGCCGGCTGGCCGTTCATTCTATCAGTTAGGTTGCCATCATTCTATCGGTTAGGTTGCCATCATTCTATCGGTTAGGTTGCCATGGACACAACCCAGCCATGAAGTCTTTTTGTTCTATATCTATATCAGTCGTTCTAAATGTTTGGCTGCCATGCCTGCTGGCAACGCTCTTATCCCTTGCTAGCTAGCCAACTACAGCTAACACATTCAGGTCAGACAGTGCAGCTAAAATAACAGCAAAGTAGCGGCATTGGCATTTGTTTAAGCTGTTTTGGATACATCCATGGCAATGAGCTAATGATGCGTGATTTCACTTGGCATAGAAAATGTGCTCTCTCTTCAGGACACTGTTCAGAGGAGCTAGCCAACTACACAGCTAATGTAATCATTTCAAACTGAAGCTGGTAAGACAGCAAACCATTCGTGAAGTATTTTTGTTGTCTATCTATGGACGCGACCCAGTCGTTTGTTCTAAATGTTCTATTGCCATGCTATCTGGCAACGCTCTTATCCCTTGCTTGCTAGCTAGCTAACTATGGCTAACACAGCAAAGCAGCTGCATTTCATTTCGTTTGACCTGTTCTTCTATTGCCATTTCTTTTTATATATCCATAAAAATTATGCTGATTCATGATTTCAACTGACTGAGAAAATATGTCCGTCTCGTCCTGACACGTTAATTCTTAATAAGAAGGTGGAGATCAAATTTGAGTATTGAAACAATGTTGCAAATGTCGAGAAACCTACATAAAAGTTTGTACAAACCCTCCCTCCGTTGTTACAAACCAAATGTTAGGCGAGAAGCAATGGGGAAAAAATGTCTAGATGATTTTTACAGTGGAGATCAAGTTAATGATTTGGACTGATGGGAAGTTGATGCACAGGGATTTCTCAGATGGAACAGAAAACAAGATGCCCATTTTTTGCATCATAGGCCTACCTGTGCTAAACAGGTTTTTCAGTATGGCTTAGAACACATCTCAACCAACCACAATGCTTGTTTTGACCAACCGGTTATAGAAACATTTATAAACAACTTTTAAGATTTTTAATATGGGTCTTTACTAACCATGCACTAATCATTAGTAAAGTATTTTTGCAGGGCCTCATCTAAAGTGAGAGCTAATTATACTTTATGAATGTTTTGATTGACCAGTGTAATTTCTTACAAAAAGATGGACATGCCATTGTTAGACATTCCAGCAGTACCTGATGCTCTAAATAGCCTAGAACGTATCAATGGTAAAACAATAAGCACACACGACAGAAGATGTTTAAGGCACTATATAAAAAAATGTGATTTCAAGACAGTCACACTGTTGTAGTAGTGTGATGCCTAAATTCAGACACATTCTATGCAGAGAAAAATAACGTATTTCGTCTGAAAATGCTAATATTATCATTTATTGGCATTGACTTTTCTACCAAAACCAATGCGTTGACTGCAGTCACTCCTTGGAGCAGTCAATAGACTGCCATCACATTACGTGGAAAGAGTTACTACTTCTAAAGGCTCAGTAAAAGTGCCCCCCCGAACAAAGCAAATGTGAAAATAGTCTGCGCTTAAAAGACTGAAGCACTGGAAGCATTTAAAGGTTGTACATGCCAGATTTCTACTATACAGTCATACATATAACATTCTATCTCAGTCTCATATCACTAGTAAATGAAGGATTAAAAATCCACTAGAGACAAACGGGTGTCGTGTGTCGACTATCTCCCTGTGATTTGTTCGAAGTTGACAACAACAGCAAAACATTTTCATTTACAACTCATCCCCATGTCCTTGGAACAGTTTTATGAATAAAATGGTTGAAAGATTTCTTTCAAACGTTCTGTGTTGACCACGACTCCACGACTCCATTTAGTAGCAAGTTTTAAGTTCCTCGGCATACACATCACAGACAAACTGAATTGGTCCACCCACACGGACAGCATCGTGAAGAAGGCACAGCAGCGCCTCTTCAACCTCAGGAGGCTCAGGTGGATTGGGATATGTTCCGCATTGTGTCAAACAACAACATTGATGAATACGCTGATTCGGTGAGCGAGTTCATTAGCAAGTGCATTGGCGACGTCGTACCCACAGCAACTATTAAAACATTCCCCAACCAGAAACCGTGGATTGATGGCAGCATTCGCGTGAAACTGAAAGCGCGAACCACTGCTTTTAACCAGGGCAAGGTGACCGGAAACATGACCGAATACAAACAGTGTAGCTATTCCCTCCGCAAAGCAATCAAACAAGCTAAGCATCAGTATAGAGACAAAGTAGATTCGCAATTCAACAGCTCAGACACAAGAGGTATGTGGCAGGGTCTACAGTCAATCACGGATTACAAAAAGAAAACCAGCCCCGTCGCGGACCAGGATGTCTTGCTCCCAGACAGACTAAACTACTTCTTTGCTCACTTTGAGGACAATACAGTGCCACTGACACGACCCGCTACCAAAACCTGCGTACTCTCCTTCACTGCAGCCGACGTGAGTAAAACATTTAAACGTGTTAACCCTCGTAAGGCTGCAGGCCCGGCGGCATCCCCAGCCGCGTCCTCAGAGCATGCGCAGACCAGCTGGCTGGTGTGTTTACGGACATATTCAATCAGTCTTTATTCCAGTCTGCTGTTCCCACATGCTTCAAGAGGGCCACCATTGTTCCTGTTCCCAAGAAAGCTAAGGTAACTGAGCTAAACGACTACCGCCCGTCATCATGAAGTGCTTTGAGAGACTAGTCAAGGACCATATCACCTCTACCCAACCTGACACCCTAGATCCACTACAATGTTCTTACCGCCCCAATAGACGACGCAACAGACGACGCAACAGCAACCACACTGCACACTGCCCTAACCCATCTGTACAAGAGGAATATCTATGTGAGAATGCTGTTCATTGACTACAGCTCAGCATTTAACACCATAGTACCCTCCAAACTCGTCCACAAGCTCAAGACCCTGGGTCTCGACCCCGCCCTGTGCAACTGGGTACTGGACTTCCTGACGGGCCGCTTCCCAGGTGGGAGGGTAGGTAACAACATCTCCACCCCGCTGATCCTCAACACTGGGGCCCCACAAGGGTTCGTTCTGAGCCCTCTTCTGTACTCCCTGTTCACCCAAGACTGCGTGGCCATGCACGCCTCCAACTCAATCATCAAGTTTGCAGACGACACTACAGTGGTAGGCTTGATTACCAACAACGACGAGACGGCCTACAGGGAGGAGGTGAGGGCCCTCGGAGTGTGGTGTCAGGAAAATAACCTCAACGTCAACAAAACAAAGGAGATGATCGTGGACCTCTGGAAACAGCAGAGGGAGCACCCCCCTATCCAAATCGACGGGACAGTAGTGGAGAGGGTAGAAAGTTTTAAGTTCCTTGGCGTACACATCACGGACAAACTGAATTGGTCCACCCACACAGAGAGCGTGGTGAAGAAGGCGCAGCAGCGCCTCTTCAACCTCAGGAGGCTGAAGAAATTCAGCTTGTCACCAAAAGCACTCACAAACTTTTAAAGCACAATCGAGAGCATCCTGTCGGGCTGTATCACAGCCTGGTACGGCAACTGCTCCGCCCACAACCGTAAGGCTCCCCAGAGGGTAGTGAGGTCTGCACAACGCATCACCGGACGCAAACTACCTACCCTCCAGGACACCTACACCACCCGATGTCACAGGAAGGCCATAAAGATCATCAAGGACAACAACCACCCGAGCCACTGCCTGTTCTCCCCGCTATCATCCAGAAGGCGAGGTCAGTACAGGTGCATCAAAGCAGGGCCCGAGAGACTGAAAAACAGCTTCTATCTCAAGGCCAACAGACTGTTAAACAGCCACCACTAACATTGACTGGCTGCTGCCATACATGTAAAAAATGTATCACTAGCCACTTTAAACAATGCCACTTAATATCATGTTTACATACCCAACATTACTCATCTCATATGTATATGTATATACTGTACTCGATACCATCTACTGCATCTTGCCTATGCCGTTCTGTACCATCACCCATTCATATATCTTTATGTACATATTCTTCATCCCTTTACACTTGTGTGTATAAGGTAGCTGTTGTGATTGTTAGGTTAGATTACCCGCTGGTTATTACTGCATTGTCGGAACTAGAAGCACCAGCCTTTCGCTACACTCGCATTAACATCTGCTAACCATGTGTATGTGACAAATAAAATTGGATTGGATTTGATTTGATATGTTGTGTCCTTACTCTTTTTACCATTGATATGTTCTAGGCTATTTTAAAGAGCATCAGGTACTGCTGGGAATGTCTACCAATGGTGATGTCTACCAATGGCGATGTCCACCTTTTTGTGAGAAATGACACTGGTCACTCGAAACACAAACATAAAGTAATGATTTAATAAATGATGAATGAACTATGTACTAATCATTGTAAAAGCTTCATTACAAGGTGTTATTATAAATTGCACAAACTAATCTGAAAGAGACTTTGAATGACTAACGATAACACTAACCGTTTGGAGAGAAAATAGAGAAAATAGAATAGACAATTGGAGGAGACTAAAGACCACAAAAATAAAGAATCACCTGATATGCACAGACCTGACCGCTCTTGGTTGTGGTGACGCCGGAGAGAGAGGTGGAGGATAAGGAAGAGAAGAAGGAGAAGTCGATGGTGGAGTTACTGGAGCTGGTCTCTGTCAACTGGCTCTGAGCCAAGGGCTATGGGAGAGAAGATGAGAACTGTCATACCTCAGTATCATACTGAGATCGAACCGTTATGCCTCAATGTCATACTGAGGTAGAACCGTTATACCTCAATATCATAATGTGGTATAACTCTTTCACATCAACGTCATAGTGAGTTAGAACCGTTATGCCTCAATGTTCATATTGGGGTAGAAACAGGGGTTGGAACCTAAATATATTTTCCAATCATTTCATTCTGAATAGAACCCCCAAAAATTCTGTTCCATTCCACTGTTCCCACCAGCATAATAAAGTTCTGAACTGTTTCGAACCCCAAAAAAGTAGCTGTTTATAGAGTTCCGTTAAGTTCCTTCTTCAACCTGCGAAATAGACATGTTTTTTTACATTTAGCTCGACAAATAACTCCACAAATCAGTGTGAATAGAGCAGCTTGCTACGGACTGGGCAAGCTAGTTGTTTACTAGTCTGAGTTCCGGCCTCTGTAACATTCCACTCCTTGTGCAGGTGGGAGTGAGAGAGAGAGGTGGACATTAAGGAGGCTTGGCTTGAAGCGCTAGGCATCATGATACGACGTGCATTATAATGTGTTAAGGATATTAGCAGGCCTATCGTTACTTCAGTGAATTACATAATTATCATGAATTACATAACTTTGAATATCCAAGAGTTGGCTCATGCTTTTAAAAAAGTGCTTATGTTCCGGAACATTATAAGATCACTTTTGTTCCCGATTCTGTTTCCATTTGTTGAAATGTTCTCTTCTTTTCCGGTTTTCTGTTCTGTTCCCTGAACCGGTTCCAACCCCAGGGTAGAACCATTATACCTCATCATCATGAGGTAGAACCATAATACCGAGTTGGAACCATTATATATATATAATATCATACTGAGGTAAGACCGTTAATACCACAATATCATACTGAATTAAAAATCCTATACCGCAATATCATACTGAGGTATACCGCATTATAATACTGAGGTAGAACCATTATACCTCAATGTCATACCTTTAGGGTGGAAGTAGTAGAAATAGTAGTGGAAGTAAAATGATATGATATTGAAGAAAATACCAACTTTTGACACTGACCTGAACAGGTAGTACTGGGTAGATTCTCTCTCTTCTCACCTTATTGCTATGGCATGATTGACAGCGCCAAGTGCCACTAGAGAAAGGAACAAAGCTTGGGTCTTATGAAAGATTTAGACTTTTGGCCTAATGTTTTAAAAAAAACACACAAACAAAACAAAGTTATATGCACAGAAGTCAAGTAAGGATTCTGTCCACATAAAGTATACCTTGGTATTGTGGTGAGGGGAGGGTCTAGGCAGGTCAGGTGGTAGGCCCTGGGACAGCCATCACAACAGATGAGCTCACCTCCATCTTTACACACTGCACACTCATCATCATTACGCTGGGCCTGGATACACACACACACACACTGATAGACACTCATCTTTCATATACAATCTATTTTCAAATCAATGTGAAAATGTAAATGTTGGTGAATGTGCATTTTCTTTGTCAACTACATGAGGCAAATACAGAAACACACTCCCTCTCAAAATGATTGGTTATTTACCTGAGAAAATCATGTATGAATACAACTGTATTGCTTGAACAGTCACTTACGTCTCTAACCCTGGTGCTGGACTCCTCCTTGTGGTGGTATTTAGTATTTGCAGACTTTGTCTTGTGTCCTCCAGTCAGCTCATCGAATGGCCCAGAGGTGTAATACTCACCACCCACTTTAATGCACTTTTTGGCACTTCCTGTAGAAAGACAACAAAATGTAGTCCTACTCTCCCCTTTTGTTCTTAATATTTAAATTCCTACAATGAAACCTGATATGGTGTCTGTGGAGGTTCATTGGCTGACGGCTATCTAGATTAGATTAAAATCAACTTTAGTATCACACCAGGGGGGAAATCATTTGGTTATGTGCTTAAAAAGAAAAAGTACATAATACATAAAAACATAGAATAATACACAATCAAATTAATATGGAAGTGCAATAAGCCACATATTTACAGCGCAACTGCAATGCATATTTACTGTGCACTCCTATAAACTCTCTATTGGCGCATAAATTGGTGCCGACAGTGAGGGCTGCCGCGCTTCTAGCTCTTAGGAAACTTTGCAGTATTTTATTTTTGTATGTATTATATTTAAATTTATTAGCCCAGAAAATAGTTTGTGTTATTACAGAACTAATGGATATCAGAGCGGTGGTAACTCACCAGCACTACCAGCATTATGAACAGGAATATGACTTCCCTGAATCAGATCTTTTGTTCGTACCCCCCAGGGCAATTGAACTGATTCCAGAGGCCGACCCAAAACACCGCCTGCGGAGGAGAGGTACTCGGAGCGGACTTCTAGTCCGACTTAGGAGGCATGCACACCACACACTGCTTCCGAGTATATTACTCGCTAATGTTCAGTTTCTGGATAATAAAGTTGACAAGCTCAGGGCGAGCAATTCTTTCCAGAGAGATAACAGAGATTGTAATGGAAACATGGCTTACTCGGGATATACTGTCTGAGTCCGTCCAGGCAGTTGGGTTCTCAGTTCATCGCGCAGACAGGAATAAATATCTCTCCGGGAAGAAGAAAGGTGGTGTTGTTTCATGATTAACGACTCGTGGTGTGATTGTGATCAAATACAGGAACTGAAGTCCCTTTGTTCACCCAACCTAGAATACCTCATAATCAAATGCCGACCGTATTTATAACCAAGAGAATTCTCTTCAGTTATAGTCACAGCCGTGTCTATCCCCCCTCAAGCCAATGCCACGACGGCCCTCAAAGAACTTGACTGGACTTCATACAAACTGGAAACCACATATCCTGAGGCCGCATTTATTGTAGCTGGGGATTTTAACAAAGCAAATTTGAGAAAAAGGCTGCCAAATTTCTGTCAACACATTGACTGTAGTACTCGCGCTGCTAAAACATTCGACCACTGCTACTCCAACTGACCACAACTCCATTTTGCTCCTCCCATCCTATAGGCAGAAACTCAAACAGGAAGTACCTGTGCTAAGGACTATTCAACGCTGCTCTGACCAATTGGAATCCACACTTCAAGATTGCTTGATCACGCGGACTGGGATTTGTTCCGGGTAGCCTCCGAGAAAAACATTGATGAATATACTGATATGACGACTGAGTTTATCAGGAAGTGTATAGCAGATGTTGTACCCCCTGTGACTATTAAAACCTAACCTAATCAGACACCGTGGATAGATGGCTGCATTCGCGCAAAACTGAAAGCGCAAACCACCACATTTAACCCTGGCAAGGTGACTGGGAATATAGCAGAATACAAACAGTGTAGTTATTGTCACGATCGTTGTAAAGAGGAGACCAAAGCGCAGCGTGATTAGAATACATCTTCTTTTAATGAATGAAGAACACGAAGAACACTTCAACAAAAAACAACAAAACGAACGTGACGCTATGACAATGAGTGCAGACACAGGCAACTACACATAGACAATAACCCACGAACTACAATACATCACAGGCTACCTAAATGTGGTTCCCAATCAGAGACAACGACAAACACTTGCCACTGATTGAGAACCATATCAGGCCAAAACACATAGAAATAGACTAACTAGACATACAACATAGAATGCCCACTCCTATCACACCCTGACCAAACAAAACATAGAAACAAACAACGCAAATCATGGTCAGAGTGTGACAGTACCCCCCCGAAAAGGTGCAGACTCCGGCAGCAAAACCTAAACCTATAGGGGAGAGTCTGGGTGGGCATCTGGCCGCGGTGGCGGCTCTGGCGCGGGACGTGGACCCCACTCTACCATAGTCATTGCCCTCTTCAAGGGCCTCTTTAGAGTGACGACCCTCGCCTCCGTTCTTGGGCCTAAGACCCTAATTAAAGGCCCCACTGGACTGAGGAGCGCCTCTGGACTGAGGGGCAGCTCCGGACTGAGGAGCAGCTCTGAACTGAGGGGCAGCTCCGGACTGAGGAGCAGCTCCGGGCTGAGGGGCAGCTCCGGACTGAGGAGCAGCTCCAGACTGGCTGACGGCTCTGGCAGCTCCTGGCTGGCTGACGGCTCTGGCAGCTCCTGGCTGGTTGACGGCTCTGGCAGCTCCTGGCTGGCTGACGGCTCTGGCAGGTCCTGGCTGACTGATGGCTCTGGCAGTTCTGGCTAACTGACGACTCAGGACAGACTGGCGGCTCTGACTGCTCAGGACAGACTGGTGGCTCTGACGGCTCAGGACAGACGGGAGACTCTAGCAGCTCAGGACAGACGGGAGCCTCTAGCAGCTCAGGACAGACGGGAGACTCTGGCGGCTCAGGACAGACGGGAGACTAGCGGCTCAGGACAGACGGGAGACTCTGGCGGCTCAGGACAGATGGGAAACTCTGGCGGCTCAGGACAGACGGGAGACTCTGGCGGCTCAGGACAGACGGGAGACTCTGGCGGCTCAGGACAAACGGGAGACTCTGGCGGTTCAGGACAGACGGGAGACTCTGGCGGTTCAGGACAGACGGGAGACTCTGGCGGCTCAGGACAGACGGGAGACTCTGGCGGCTCAGGACAGACGGGAGACTCTGGCGGCTCAGGACAAACGGGAGACTCTGGCGGCTCAGGACAGACGGGAGACTCTGGCGGCTCAGGACAGACGGGAGACTCTGGCGGCTCAGGACAGACGGGAGACTGTGGCGGCTTAGGACAGACGGGAGACTCTGGCGGCTCGGGACAGACGGGAGACTCTGGCGGCTCAGGACAGACGGGAGACTCTGGCGGCTCAGGACAGACGGGAGACTGTGGCGGCTTAGGACAGACGGGAGACTCTGGCGGCTCGGGACAGACGGGAGACTCTGGCAGCTCAGGACAGACGGGGCGCACTGTAGGCTTGGTGCGTGGTGCCGGCACTGGTGGTACTGGGCCGAGGACACGCACCTTAGGGCAAGTGCGGGGAGGAGGAACAGGGAGCACTGGGCTCTGGAGACGCACAGGAAGCCTGGTGCGGGGGGCTGCCACCAGAGGGCTGGTGTGTGGAGATGGCACCGGATAGACCGGACCGTGAAGGCGCACTGGAGATCTTGAGAGCAGGGCTGGCACCATCCGCCCTGGCCTGATCCTCACCCTAGCCCGGTAGATGCGGGGAGCTGGGATGTAGCGCACCGGGCTAAGCACGCGTACTGGGGACACCGTGCGCTCCACCGCATAACACGGTGCCTGACCAGTACAACGCCTGCCACGGTAAGCACGGCTCGGAGAAGTTGTAACGCCGAGCTGGCACAGGACGTGCAGAGCTAGGGATGCGCACAGGAGGCCTGGTGCGTGGGGCTGGCACAGTCTTCACCAGACAGCTAGCACACACCTCAAGACGCACCTCAAGACGGCTTTCTTTGCCGCTGCTGCTGCTGGCCATTACCCCGCTGCTTGGTCCATTGTAGGTGGGTTATTCTGTCACGATCGTCGTAAAGAGGAGACCAAAGCGCAGCGTGATTAGAATACATTCTTCTTTTAATGAATGAAGAACACGAAGAACACTTCAACAAAAAACAACAAAACGAACGTGACGCTATGACAACGAGTGCAGACACAGGCAACTACACATAGACAATAACCCACGAACTACAATACATCACAGGCTACCTAAATATGGTTCCCAATCAGAGACAACGACAAACACCTGCCACTGATTGAGAACCATATCAGGCCAAAACACATAGAAATAGACAAACTAGACATACAACATAGAATGCCCACTCCTATCACACCCTGACCAAACAAAACATAGAAACAAACAACGCAAATCATGGTCAGAGTGTGACCGTTATTCCCTCCGCAAGGCAAACAAACAGGCAAAATATCAGTATAGAGACAAAGTGGAGTCGCAATTCAACAGCTCAGACACGAGCAATATGTGGCAGGGTCTACAGACTAGAAGAGGAGAACCAGACACAACGCTGACACCGGCGTCTTGCTTCAGGACAAGCTAAACACCTTCTTCGCCTGCTTTGAGGATAACACAGTCCCACCGGCGCTACCAAGGACTGTGGTCTCCCCTTCTCCGTGGCAGTCGTGAGTAAGACATTTAAGAGTGTTAACCCTCGCAAGACTGCCGGCCCAGACGCTATCCCTAGCCGCGTTCCCAGAGCATGCGCAGACCAGCTGGCTGTTGTGTTTACAGACATATTCAATCTCTCCCTATCCCAGTCTGCTGTCCCCACATGCTTCAAGATGGCCACCATTGTTCCTGTACTCAAGAAAGCAAAGGTAACTGAACTAAATGACAATCGCCCCGTAGCACTCATTTCTGTAGTAATGAAGTGCTTTGAGAGACTAGTCAAGGATCATATCACCTGTCACCATAGACCCACTTCAATTTGCTTACCGCCCCAATAGATCCACAGACGATGCAATCGCCATCACACTGCACTAGCCCATCTGGACAAGATGAATACCTATGTAAGAATGCTGTTCATTGATTATAGCTCAGCATTCAACACCATAGTACCCTCCAAGCTCATCTTTAAGCTTGAGGTCCTGGGTCTGAAACCCCGCCTATGCAACTGGGTCCTGGACTTCCTGATGGGCCTCCACCAGGTGGTGAAGGTAGGAAACAACACATCCACTTCACTGATCCGCAACACTGGGGCCCCACAAGGGTGCGTGCTCAGCCCCCTCCTGTACTTCCTGTACACCCATGACTGCATGACCACGCACACTTCCAACTCAATCATCAAGTTGCAGATGACACAACAGTAGTAGGCTTGATTATCAACAATGACAATACAGCCTACAGGGAGGATCTGGGAGTGTGGTGCCAGGAAAGTAACCTCTCACTCAAAGTCAACAAAACAAAGGAGATGAACGTGGACTTCAGGAAACAGCAGAGGGATCACCCCCCTATCCACATCGATGGGACCGCAGTGGAGAATTTGGAAAGCTTCAAGTTCATCGGTGTACACATCACGGACAAACTGAAATGGTCCACCTACACAGACAGTGTGCTGAAGATGGCGCAACAGCACCTCTTCAGCCTCAGAAGACTGAAGAAATTTGTCTTGGCACCTAAAACCCTCACAAACCTTTACAGATGCACAATTGAGAGCATCCTGTTGGGCTGTATCACCGCCTGGAACAGCAACTGCACCGCCTGCAACCGCAGGGCTCTCCAGAGGGTGGTGCGGTCTGCCCAAAGTATCACCAGGGGTAAACTACCTGCCCTCCAGGACACCTACAGCACCAGATGTCACAGGAAGGCCAAAAAGATAATCAAGGACAACAACCACCCGAGCTACTGCTTGTTCACCCTGCTATCATCCAGAAGGCGAGGTCAGTACAGGTGCATCAAAGCTGGGACGGAGAGAATGAAAAACAGCTTCTCTCTCAAGGCCATCAGACTGTTAAATAGCCATCACTAGCACATTAGAGGCTGCTGCCTATATACATTGACTTCTGGTTAATACTTTTAATAAATGGAACACTAGTCACTTTAATAATGTTTACATGTTTTGCATTACTCATCTCGTATGTATATACTGTATTCTATTCTATTCTACTGTATCTTAGTCTATGCCGCTCTGACATTGCTCATCCATATATTAATTTATTCTTAATTCCATTCCTTTACTTAGATATGTGTGATTTGGGTATTGTTGGAAATTGTTAGATATTACTTGTACGGTTGGAGCTAGACACACAAGCATTTTGCTACACCATCAATAACATCTGTTAAACACGTGTATGTGACAAATAAAATTTGATTTGATTTGAACTTGCAACACAAGGTTTACAGTCATCAGGTTAGGGTTGTGGTCAGGATAGTGTTGTGATTCCAGTGTTACTCACCAGATCCAAACACCTGTTTGATGAGGATCTCCTCTCTGGCCCCACAGCTGACCGGCAGCTCACTGGACGACAGAGTGACTGCCCTCTGGACCGAGGTGGACACCGCCTGGACACCTGCTACATGGTAATAGCACAGTAATAATGGTCAGTTTATAGTGATGATGTTGATAAATTTAGGCTGATATCAAATATTTTGTGCCTTCCCCAAATCATCACAGAATCACAAACAGAGAATGGAATATCAAACAGATTTGATGACCCTTTCCAGCAGGTATCTGAGAGACCACTGCAGCACCTTCACTTTTGTTCACCGACTTCACTTTGCCACCTGGAACAATGACACCAAAACATGTATAATGAGCTTGGTTAAGAAACACTTGAGTTTTCATCGCAGCGCTAGTTGTGCCACCAGAGACTCTGGGTTCGCGCCCAGGCTCTGTTGCAGCCGGCCGCGACCATTGTTGTCATATGGTTACGGAGTGCATTATAATGGGTATCTGGTACAATATCTTATATCACACCTAAACTGTTGTTACTTTTTCCGTGGTGCTGAGAGTGGTGAGGGTGATGAGGGTGTCTCTCCCCCAGGCCCCTCTTCCTGCTGTGGGACTCTCGAGACCCTCGTGGGGATCTCTTCCCCTGCTTGGAGCCCACCATCTCCCTACCTGACAAAATGGAACACCACCCACAGAATAAATTATAATTATAATAAACTTAAATTCTTGTTAATCTAACCGCACTGTCCAATTCACAGTAACTTTTACAGTGAAAGAATACTATGCTATTGAGGAGAGTGCACAATTATGAACTTGACAATATATTAATAAACCAATTATATATTAATAAACCAACAGATATGCAATGTTTCATTTGATCAGTCTAAAACTTTGCACATACACTGCTGCCATCTAGTGGCCAAAAGCCTAATTACGCCTGGGCTGGAATAATTCATTATGGCCTTTCTCTTGCATTTCAAAAATGATGGTACAAAAACATGTTTTTTTCTTTGTATTATCTTTTACCAGATCTAATGTGTTATATTCTCCTACATTGATTTCACATTTCCACAAACTTCAAAGTGTTTCCTTTGAAACGATGTCAAGAATATGCATATCCTTGCTTCAAGTCCTGAGCTACAGGCAGATTTGGTATGGCATTTTAGGCGAAAATTGAAAAAAAGGGTTGGATCCTTAAGACGCTCCAATGTCACTTCAACTCAACTCCCTCACTTCAGGGACACAGCCTTTCAATCAACTGTTTTTCTCTGCCCAAAGTACCCCCCGAGGATAAACCAAGTACCCTCAGAGGTCCTAGTGCCACAGGATGAGAAACTGCTTAAGATGGGGTTACCAACCTGGTTGAATGCTGGTCAGGAGGGCCTGCAGTCTTGGGTAGCTGTGCTGGTTGTAGTCCTTGGCCAGGTTGGTCCAGAAGGCCTGGATGGTGGTCCTACTCTGCTCCAGGAGCCAGGAAAGCAGGGAGTACATGGCCTTGTGGATCCCCTCTCTGCCCTCCCTCTCCAGGGTATCCTATGGGTGGTCATAGCAAATTTTTATGATAATAATACTTTTTAGCAAACACTTTTATCCAAGGCGACTTACAGTGATTACATACATTTTTACTTGGGGCTAGTGCCGGGAATTGAACCCACTATCCTGATGTTGTTGTTGATAGATAAGAATAAGATTTAGATGATCTGCAAGGTCTTCTCAGCACCCAGAACCAAATCAGTTAAGGCTGTTACGAGAGACAATCTACAAGGCGATGTATTGAAGAGAAAATATTATAATTGTACATGACCTCCGTCCAAGCTAACATCAGGAAATGCTCAAACTTTCTCCATAAGAGCTCTTACATCAATATGAAATATACCATTATTATTATATACTCCCCATAGCTCACCTTCAGAATTTGGTCGCTGATGATGCTGCGGTCCACCAACCCATAGAGCAGTGGGAAGGGATCATCAATCACCATGGAGATGTCCGTGCGGAATTCCTTGAGCTGGGAACGGGGGTCAGGATCCTCAAAAGCCTCGACTCTGGACATGGCTCACAGTTTAGTATGTGTGGTGTTCATTCATACAGTATATTCAAGTGGTCTAATGTTGTCTGGCTTTATGTGTGGTGTGTTGCTGTTAAGTCGCACCGGCGAAGTGTAACAGGAGAATCTGAAATTATTGAAGTGACCTTTGATTTGAGCCCTCAGTGTTGGAGGTGTGGCTAGTCCAGGTGAGGGTCACTTGATGGGTATGTCCTCCATGGTTGCTCAAAAGTGTTTCTGGTTTCCTTTTTCCAGATGAACACACACACACACAAACACATTTGAATGATTATTTAGAAAGTCCTCAGTTAAGCCATTGAGGTTTGCTCTGCCACTCACCTCTCCAGGGTCCACATGTACATTAGTACTCTAACCGCCTTGCCTGTGTCCACCTGTCTCTCGGGGGGGGGGGGGGGGGGTAACTAAAGACCACCACTAACTCCTGCAGGGGAATACCTGATTCTAGTCTCACTAGAAAAGCCCAAACCCATGGGGACTGAGAGCCCAGATGAGTGGCAGTCTACACGTCACTGTGATACGAATCTATTAGAAGGTGCTTTCCACTTCAACTTCCCCCAAAATGTGTCATTGTTTGTCTGCTATGATCTCGGCCACAAGTATTAATCGTGAATGTGTGGTCATATTGATACTGTCACCAGATTGGGTAACATTTGACATGTAATTACATGATTAATGGTTTATTTAATAATTTCTAAATGTGTTATAAACCATTCAATAACAGTGACTATTCCCCACAATGTGTTTTATTTACGGCATTTCTATGCCATTTAAAAACTCTAAATGCTGTTTGGAGAACTGCAAAAAAACAAGCAAAAATGATCATTATCACCTTGGATGCTGTAGCTTCATTCACCTCAGTTGATCTACAGACACATGGCCTATTAGCTATACAATTACCCGCCACACGTTAACTCACATGAACTCATAACTATAATTGAATACGTTCCCTGAGTGCCAGGTCAGTAATGATTACTACAAGTTCAGATAGCTGGCTATCTTACATAGGTTAATTGAGTGACTGTCAAATGGGTGACATATGGAGGAAAACAACCCATTTTTGAAATTTTTGAAATTGCGTCTTCTACTTTGATGTTGTTGTTTTTTAATGCAAAAAATAAATAAAAATACAGTCTTATGTAGCTACGGCCACGACCTCAGATACTCTTATGATGAGAGCCACCAGAAGTATCTCCGCAAAGGCATACATTTCAACGTTTATTCTTCGGGCAAACAAAGTTATTGAGACTGAGGACGGCAAAAAAACTGGACCTCTGAAGGGAGATAATCCCCCGTGTGCTGACGAAAGGGACAGAGTCCTCATTGTGACCGTCACCAACTTGACGTCAAACAACGCTGGAACATACTGGTGTGGCGCGAAACAATTTGGTGAGGCATAACTACATTGAAGTCAACCCTTGACGTCTCTAAATGTACTGCAACACCTTTGTTTCGCATCCTCAAGTACTTGTCACTCCCTCAACAGATTGCATTATACATTCCTAATCAGGCCTCTGCTTTTGACCCGAAACCTAACTTGAGATCCCTTCCCATTACTCATTTTTCATTGACTCGATGCACGATTGGCGTGATTGTCAACATCCTGTATCTCAAGTTAAGGTGTTCCACCCCAAATGACGACGCGAAGGTACCTTCTTGTCTTTTCCCCACTAGCACTGACTTAGCTGATTTTAAAAGAAAAACTTTGTCGATGGGAAAATGTACTTGGTATGAGGTGTTGTTGTCTCACCTAGCTATCTTAAAATGAATGCACGAATTGTAAGTGGCTCTGGATAAGAGAGTCCGCTAAATGACTTAAAGATATCAAATGGGATTTCAGATATAACCTATTCAGACTATTGTGCAAACAGTGCTGTGTTGACCAAGTCATTTTCTTTCCACATTGTCCTTTCAAGCACGGTTCCAGCAACTGTGTTGGAGGTGTAGCCAGGCCAGTGCACTGCTGCTCGGGTTGACTCAGTAGTTAAAACATTAGGTTCGGGGCTAATTCTGAATTGAGTTGTGAATTGCTCTTTAATTGCAATTCATTCTTGAATTACAATTGAATTTCAATGTGCCACACCTTACTGCTCTCTAATTCCAACGAATTCTTGAATTTCAATTGAATTTCAATGTGCCACACCTTTACAGGTCTGCATTTTTAAATAAGTAGAGTAGTCTGGAAATATTCTAAGGTTCTTTTGTAGGTTCATAATAATTCACCATTCACTTTTGACAGACGAGACCATTTCGCAATGGGTAAGTGTGGATGGTTAGGAAAGTGAAGCCCTTTAATCTTTCATTTATTAATAATTAAACATTATTACATTATTCATACCAGTGAACAAGGACCACTTCTACCGAGGGACGTTCATAACATACATATTACATTATTATATACAGTGCAGTGCAGTGCAGTACAGTAGAGCTTAATGTGTATTACCAGGGGAAAGGAGGAAGGAAGAGGGAGGAGAGGGGGAGGGGGAGGGCTTGTGAAATTCCATTGGCCTTTTTCTTCTTCTTTTACTACAGCACAGGTGTTCTATAAAAGTTGCCCATTGAGAGTGACATATTTTCACAGCTATAGTACTGTAAGTAAGGGTGAATCTATGGTAAATCAACGCCTGTGGGGAATATCAAATGGAACACATTGTTGATATGAGTATGCTATTATTATGCTATAAAACATTCTAAGTTAGTCGAGCCACTCCAGGGTTGTAAGGTTTGAGATCAGCGTGCATGCGTGCTGCAGATATTCAGACAGGGCAGCCATCTTGGAAATGGACTTCCCCACTTTTCCCAATTTATGTGTCATTTTTGGTGCTTTCCCTTTTATATAAAAAAATACAAAACATAACGGCGAAAAGATTTCGAGTTTCACTCCATTTCCTCCCTTTTTTCATTTTCTAAAACTTTTTTTTCTCTTTTTTTTCCTTCTCTGGCACTTACATATTGACAAAGTATACACTATTTTACAACTGAAGACTGAAATAACACTTGATTCGTCCAATCAGATATACGGTACGCAGCCCATATCCAATCAGAAAAGTCAACTGGAAGCTAACCAGTAGGAAGCAACACAACAAGCCTATGGTGTGAAGGAAGCTGTCCGACAGCTCTGCATTAACACAAGCACCCACCCTCAGGGACAGTGGGTTCTGCTGGTTTGTCCAGCTTAATGTCAATCACTGGAAAGTATCCAATTAAGGAAAAACTTAGGGAATCGATAAAACATTATCTGCATATTCCATTCTCAACAACAAAACTCTGGTCCAAAAGAGTCAACAGAGAGGACTATAATGCAACATAATAGACACTCCTCTCTCTCGCTCTCTCTCTCTCGCTCTCTCTCGCTTTCTCTCTCGCACACATCGTCTATCCTTCATCATGTTTCCCTAGGCACAGGGTGTTACCCTGCTATACCGTCACTAGGGGGCATCCTCTCCCCCTGTCCTATAGAATTCATACCAATCAACTACATAATATTCCTGGTTCACTGCACTGAAGACGTCTGCCTATTTCTACTTATTTCTTTGTGACAGTGCCAGCAACCACGATGAGTTAAACCAATTTTTCTCTGCACTGAGTCTCTCTTTGCTGTTCTGGGCCTTGGTTGACAGATTGTTAAGTCACTCAGTGACTCTCTGTTCTAAAGGATACTGCCTTCAGGGTTCGCATCGTCCAAGCTCTCCATCCCAGGTAAGGCTGCTGCCACACGTCGAAACAGCTAGAGATAGAGAGAGGGGGAGGGGAGAAAGGGGGAGAGAGAGGAAGGAAAATACATTGAAAATACATAATACAATTAACATAAGGCTACATCTTAAAAGGAATTTCCACTACGTAAATCTTACACACTATAAACAAATGGTTCTGTATAGTGCCAAAAACATAGTTATTTGGCTTGCAAACACAGCAGAACCCTTTTTGGTGCTATATGTAACCTTTTTTTGAAGGTTCTATAAAGAACTATGCTCATCGGGTTCTAATTGGAAACTTCAAGTTCCACAGAGACATGTGACTAACATAAATGGAATAATGTGTCCCTAAACAGGGGGGGGGGGTCAAAATCAAAAGTAACAGTCAGTATCTGGTGTGGCCACCAGCTGCATTAAGTACTGCAGTTGTTTGGATTTTTACGAATTATCTTTGAAAAACAGGTTTTTTTTCTGAGTTTAGAACCATCATCTTTCCCTAAAAAAACCTTGAGGAACCCTACTTTTTTGTGTGTTGTCTTGAGTGAGTCAAACCTGAAGCATATAAAGTGTCTAATTAAGAAATTGAAAATGTTTATAGGAAGAATCACCTGTTTGACATTGGTGCCTGTTTTGGCACTGGTTTCGATGAACATCACGTTCAGTTCTTTGGCTCTCTGTTCTCCCTCTTCAATAGTGATTTGTCTGTGGGAGAATCAGACCAAAGCATACATTCAGATGTTAAATGGGAATACTTGCTAGAAATCATTAACAGTTTTTTTTTTTTTGAACCAATGGCGTTAAACAATTGATGCATTAAATCAAATCAGGTAACTTATGTTCATCATTTCAATCCATATTTAATCCATTTAAAGGACTTAAAAAGTCAAAATAAGGCAGACAAAAGAGCCCGATAGGATTATCCAAGTTCAAAGCATTCAAAAACAGATACAGATGTACTATCTGAATTTGATCACTCTTTTGTCGAAGAGCATTTTGCAAACATGTAGTGTATTTGAGGTTTAAAATGCTTCTAAAGTTTTTAATTTCCACCTACAAACTTTGGAAGCCACAAAAATATCCTAACAAAAAAATGTATCAACTCCTATAAAAATGTCCATTCATTATAATCCACATAATAATTCACATGTCCTGTTGCTGCAGTATTCTTTTCCTTCTGTGAGAAACTGGTCAAATTAAGATAGAACACCTGTATACAGCATGTATTCAGTATGCAGGCCTAATATGTAAATAACATGTGCACCAGACGTAAACGATCACCCACCTCTTCTCCTCCAGGTCTGTCTTGTTGCCCACTAACATGATGATGACATCACTGCCCCTCTCTGTTCGAACGTCATCAATCCACTTACAGGTCTGCTGGAACGAGTTCACGTCTGGGAAGGAAATATATCATGTACCTTTCTACTGGATGTTACTGTGTGTTACAATGTATGCCATTGTAGGGCACAGTGTGTGTGTGTGTGTGTGTGTGTGTGTGTGTGTGTGTGTGTGTGTGTGTGTGTGTGTGTGTGTGTGTGTGTGTGTGTGTGTGTGTGTGTGTGTGTGTGCATCAGGTTCTGCTCGTCGTGTGAGTTCTGCCACTCACTTGTAATGTCATACACAACCACAGCGACAGTAGAGTCCCGTATGTAGCTGGGGATGAGGCTCCTGAAGCGCTCCTGACCTGCTGTATCCCACAGCTGCAGTCTCACCTAGACACACACAAGCCCACTGAGCTGCAGTACTTGCTAAGCAACACTGTTAAACTACAACAAGCCGTTACAAACATGTTTATTTAACTTCATTTCACCATAATAATTTATGAGTTACTCATTTAAATTATGCAGTAATATGTATAGTATGTATAGTTAGTATGTGTAGTATGCTAGGACAAATGAGGGTGCTTTGTACTAGTTAGGGTGCTAGGCCCCTAAAAAAATTGGTAAATAATGTAGTCAATGTTGATCTGTGTTCATTTCAGGTAACTGACAGAGTTTCTTACTGTTCGGTCCTCCAGGTACATGGTCTTTGATAAGAAGTCAATCCCAATGGTCGCCTGTCAAATAAAACAACAGGAAAGTGATACTCGCAATAATAGTGCAATAAAATAATAGTCCAGTGTGTCACAATAATATCACACAGGTTACAGTGTCACAATAATAGCACACAGGGTACAGTGTGTCACAATAATAGCACACATGTTACAGTGTGTCACAATAATATCACACAGGTTACAGTGTGTCACAATAATAGCACACAGGGTACAGTGTGTCACAATAATAGCACACAGGTTACAGTGTGTCACAATAATAGCACACAGGGTACAGTGTGTCACAATAATAGCACACAGGTTACACTGTGTCACAATAATAGCACACAGGTTACAGTGTGTCACAATAATAGCACACAGGTTACACTGTGTCACAATAATAGCACACAGGTTACACTGTGTCACAATAATGGCACACAGGTTACACTGTGTCACAATAATAGCACACACGGTACAGTGTGTCACAATAATAGCACACAGGGTACCGTGTGTCACCCTCTATCTTTTGTTATTCACAAAGGAAAGGGATCTACTGTGATAGATAGGAAACATAAAAAATATATTTTGTGTGAAGGCCAAGTGCGCAAATCTAATCATGGTCTATTGTAATTAGATTTGCATTGCCCTTTGTACTGTAGTTGTTGTCCTATCATTTGTTTGTACCAGAACAGGAAGTAAAGCAGCCAGGTCTTACCTGATATGTGTTGTCGAAGCTGTCGTACATAAACCGGGTGATCAGCGATGTCTTCCCCACTGGAAGAGGAACAGAACACAGGGTTGAATATTGAAGAGTTTATTTCTAAAAAAAGCTACATCCACCAATTTTTCACATTAGTCTTTTTTCATCAGAAATGAATGCTTATGGGTACCTTTTTATGTGTGTTTCTATTCCTAGATTTGAGATGTGTATTAAAATGGGTTTTGTTGCAAAGGGCTATGTATCATTTTTTTGCTGGAATTGAATATTCATATACTGTATATTTAACATATAAATTCAACCCATCATAAATCTAGCCTCATTCTATAGTGTTTGGTTAGAGTTATGCCTCGTCCCAAATGGCACCTTATTCCCTATATAGTGCCCTACTTTGACAAGAGCCCTATTCCCTATATAGTGCCCTACTTTGACCAGATCCTTGTTCCCTATATAGTACCCTACTTTAGACCAGAGCCCTATTCCCTATATAGTGCCCTACTTTAGACCAGAGCCCTATTCCCTATATAGTGCCCTACTTTAGACCAGAGCCCTATTCCCTATATAGTGTGCTACTTTGACCAGAGCACAGATCACATATTACTGTATTGATTAATTTAGTAAAATATATATATATTCAACATTGATGTTACAAATGTATAATTTCTACAGTTCTTTATTAAAGATTTATTTTTTTAATCACATTTTACTTTTTTCTCTGAGAGGAAGGCGTCTATATCCAGTTATGCAACAAATTGGGATCGTTTGTCTCTCTGAAATAAAACCATCTAGTGTCATTTAACAACCCCATGCCGTTTGAAACCCCAATCTCTTTCAGAAGTTCTTTAAACAAAACAAAAACTAATATGCCAACATTTCTGAAAATGGATATACTGTACAGTATTTTGGGATGAAACTCTTCATATACATATATGTATCCATGCACAAGCACGCTCTCGCGCACACACACCCAGACACACACACACACACACATGAAACCCACAATCACAGGTACACTGAATGACAGCCTAGTTAGCACCCATTACCCAATGTTCATCACTCACAGGCCAAAACAATATGAGGTTAAGCAATTTATTAAAACCTGAAGATCTAAAGATCACCAATGGTCTGTGAGTGTTTTAGGGTACACTCATCACAATTAGTAGCCTACAGAAAACAATTGGCATTGGCCAATACAGGCTTGAAATCAGCACCACAGACAGCTACATAACAGCATACATTATGGAAAGCCACTAGGCTGCTACATACAAATGCAATAACACACATGCACACACAGAAACAAACACACACGCACACAGTGCCATGGACAGCTACATCTCAGCATCCTTTTCTATGGAAAGCCATGACAGCTACCATTATATACACACAAACATACAAGAACATACGCTCAGTTATGGAATAGACATGACACACTCTCTCTCTCTCTCTCTCTCTCTCTCTCTCTCTCTCTCTCATACACACACACACACACACACACACACACACACACACACACACACACACACACACACACACACACACACACACACACACACACACACACACACACACACACACACACACACACACACACACACACACACACACACACACACACACACACACACACACACACACAAATCCATTATATTATAAATAAACCATTACAATGCCCAAATGTATAGTATTTTACACTTCAACTCCATGATCGAGCAGAGGTGGATAGCCACTCCGACTGTCTGCTGTCTGACCACGTATTCTAAGAGGTTTATAGCGCTGAACCATTATCGATCTCTTGAGTCTTTGCCATATCAACCACGTAAACAGTCATTGTTCTCTAAATTATTGAATTATTGAATAAATCATCATGTTATGACACTAACGGACCATTCGTGACCATTAGGATATTATGATTTGGAACGGTGAGTCAACGGATTGGAGACAGTGACTGCGAGGTTTATAAATTCGACAGACATCGCCAACCTGGGTGTGTCCCGAAATGACACATGGTAACTATTTATCTATATAACCATTTTAAACCGGGGGAAAAAAATCATAGCTAATCATATAATAAGTTTAAATGTTGAAGTCTATAGTCAACGATTGAACTGTGATTAAATGTTATAATCTTGAAACAGAGCGAATATTTCTGCCGGCCACTGCACCACATCAAAACATCCAAATTCTTATATCACGTCGCTTACTGTATCTGTAATACCAATGATGATGAAATACAATGAAACATGATTAAATAGAGAAATTGTTTGAAATAAAATATTCATATCGGTAAAATGCGGAGGATAGCCTACATTGTATTTCATGACGTTTTAGATCGAAATGGATGACTAATCAGATTTTCTACAGAAACAAAATCGTGACAGGAACCAGTGAATTGGTTTATTGAGTTAACATTTGACACAAACTCTCAACACATTTACAAAATAGTGAAAACTTTCAAATAGACCAAAGAATACAGTTATGGCCTTCAAGATGCGTTATCGTGTTTGGCAACTGATAACCAAGCCTCCAAGGCGTTCCAAAAGACTAAACTCACCGCTCTGTTCTCCTAAAAAGACCAGTTTGAATTTCCTCAGAGGGTTCCCCAAGTCTCCTCCGGCGGACATGGTTACAGCGATAACTCTATCGGATTATAATAGAGGTTTTCTGATCCAGAGGCGTTGGTTCGATCACTATCGATGTGTCGGGATCCTCGTCTCCTCGTAGAATGATGGGAATGCAGCTCAGCATCGTCCTGTCAATTTAGGATGCGTGTGCGCCTGCGTGACCTCACCTTATTCATCCTCTCACCTTCTTGAATATTATTGCATTTTCTCCCGTTAATTACACAGTGTAGAGCTACTCAACAGTAAAGTAAGTAACATAATACAATATTGATGCTTTCCGGTTAGTTTTATTTTCAAACAGAATGTGTTATAAACCATTTGTTGTAGTAATATGACATTCAGATTAATTCACAAATAGTGTCATTTATACACATAAAAACAATGTAAATAATGTACAATAAAACAGTAGTGTATACAGGTTTTCATGATAAGCAAACCAAAAACATTCCTTTATCAAAGTAGCCTATGAAGTTATCAAAAGTCCCTTAAAATAATGGAAGAAACTATGTCAATTTTGATTATAGTCCAAAATAAAACACTTTCAGTGTTGATACTACATAATAATAACATTTAGCAGACACTTTTATCCAAAGCGACCAAGACAGCTGTTGTTAACAGTGACACATACTCAGTTTAATTGGCCGATGCGGGAATTGAACCGGTAACCTTAGTGTTGCCCGTATTGTGCTCTAACTTGAGCCGTAAGAACCAATGCTCTTGACCCTTTCCCCAGTGGCCCCTCATGGTCAGTGCTGGCCTCTCACACCGGCACCCCAGGCTCCTTCTCAATACTCAGACAAGGCGTGTGCTGTACTCTCCAGCCTGCCAGGGCTAGCAGCACCAACCCCAGGCACTTATAACCCAACTGCAGCCCAAAGTACCTGGGAGAGAGGACACAGCAAGAACAACATGTACCTTATTCAGTATATTCATCATGATACGTGTCTTTATTTATTCCCAATCTCGATTTAAAAAAACAACACTCACAAGGACAATAAGACTTTGTTCTCAGTGACCCCTAATTTGCAAGCACATCAAGTACGGGCGCACCTGTTCCGAAGGATGTTGTTGTCGTAGTAACCACAGGCGCCCTGTTTTTTCCCACAGGCGTGCTTCCACCAGACACAGGAGTAGTCAATGGCCAGCCCAAACACAGCAGGGGCTGGGAGCCAGGCTGAAACATATATACAAAATGTATTCAGACATTGGATTTTTGGGGGACTGGAACATAATGGAAAATTAAGGATAGGGCACTGTTGTCCAGCAATCACATGCGCTTAGAGGCTAACTTACCTAGCATTCTTATCAGCAGGAACTGGACTCCAATTGCGAAGGATTTCTCCTCTTGAAAGACTGTCCTGAAAAAATAAAAAATAAAAATCATGCATACATATCATCGTCATCAACTTCACCCCACCACCACTGTCATCGTCATCATCAACACCATAATCATCATCACCACCAGCACCATCATCAACACCACCATCCTCATCATAGCCACCACTATCAACACCATCATCACCATCATTACCACCATGACCGTCATCGCCGGTACCTGAGCACCATCATATAGATGGGGTTGTGGGAGAGGCTGGCAATGAAGCCAGCGAAGGCGATGAGGAGAATGGCAGGCAGGACGAGGTGAGGGCAGCTCTTGGTGCAAGAACCTGGGAGGGCCCTGCCCATCCCCATACCAGCCGTGCCAGCGGGCACAGCAGACAGAGCGGTTACACAGCTACACATGGTGTAAGTCTAG
The DNA here is from genome assembly GCF_002021735.2 of Oncorhynchus kisutch. Lineage (NCBI taxonomy): Eukaryota > Metazoa > Chordata > Actinopteri > Salmoniformes > Salmonidae > Oncorhynchus > Oncorhynchus kisutch. The sequence continues at coordinate 9,655,630 of NC_034203.2, forward strand.
GGAGGAGAGAAAGGGTACATTATTTTAACAGTATTTTCTTACAGTCTTAAAGGATGTCCCACACTGCATACAGAATTAGGATCTTAATTTGAGCCTGTTTGCTAACAGCAGGAAAATAATCCCATCAGAAGGAAATATGACTTACTATGTGTATTATAATCAATGAACATTTTTTGTAGGTTTTTTGTTGATACATTTTCGATAGGGCAAGTCAAATTTGACATTTTAGAGTGGAAATCACAAACTTTAAAATCCTTTTAAAACCTTGAATAAACCACAAGTTTGCATTCACAGCTGTGCAGGAGAATCCTCAGCAACAAAAGAGTGATCAAGTTTAAGATCCCACGTCTGTAAGCAAAAGGACAAGTAGCCTTTGACTCGTTTATGAGATACAAGAGGCTACCAAATGTCTTTTGAATACCAACTTCCACATAGTTAGGTTTCAAATTGGTTCGTGCTGTCTCGCCACAGATCTGTTGACCAGGGCTAGGTTTCACATACAGTCTATCTCAAGGATGACCTAATGTCGTACCTGGACTCTGTGAGGGTTTAATGTGTCGACGGAGACATCGGTGCAGCCAGCGTGACAGGGAGAGATGTACTCTGTGTTGTCCTCTCCACACACGGGGTTAAACATGTTATTCAGACAGGAACAGTTGGAGTTACAGAGAGATAGAGACCTGGGGGGGGGGGATAACAACACAACTGAGATCGGGTGGTCCTCAGATAGAATCACAGATTTTGATGACGACTGACTTGTGCCTTTCAAGATATACTATTTGAGTTAGTGATAGAATGGAATAGAATATTTGCCAACATTTCAGTGATGGTTGTATTGAGTGAAGGCTACAATGGTGCAACATGTTGAGTGTACAATAAAGTCAGTGATCTGTAGAAAGGTCGTGATGTAGAGAGAGTATAGGGAGACTTAACATGAATAATTGAGAGCAGAGGATTTGTGCTGCCGATTATTATTATTATCATTTTTTCATATTATATATATTTTTTAATCACACAGTAGAATACCGCACAGTAATGAGGGGTATTTTTGTATAGACAGATCCCGCTCACCTATTAGTCCACTGGTCCTGTGTGTCACCGTAGCCTGTGTTGACCCCCGCCACTCTCTGAGTGGAACAGCCCATGAAGAAGAGAGGTACACAGAGCAGTATGGAGAGGGAGAGAGGTGCCAAACACAGCCAGAGAAGGGTCCGCACAGGTGGGCGTACACACTTCATCACCACCCCGCCCAGCAGCAGCCCTACAGCAGCCATGGGCAGGTTGATGGCCCCTGGAGAAAGACAACAGGGTGGAGGTCACAGTTGGTTATTGAGAAAAAACTATGGAAAGTTGAAAACTACTTAGAGGACATTGTGTGTGTTGTGTGTGCGTGTGTGTGGTGTGTGTGCGTATGCGCGTATGTTTCGTGTGCATAGGTTTGTGTACTTGTGCCTGTGCATGTGTAGCATATGTAACTCCTCACCGATGAGTAAGCTGCTGTAGGCGGCGGTAGTGCCGTACTGGTGCTCCAGGAACTTGCTGAGGAAGGTGGCGAGGCCGGTGATGGAGGAGGAGAAACAACACTGAGACAGGATCAGCAGCAGGAAGACGGGCTGCAGCAGAATCCTCAGGAGCAGACGCGGGAACACTGGGATATGCACAAGAACACACACAACGGCCACACACATATACACTATACATACAAAAGTATATGGACACCGCTTCAAATGAGTGGAGTCGGCCATTTCAGCCACACCCGTTGCTGACAGCCAAATTGAGCGCACAGCCATGCAATCTCCATAGTAGAATGGCCTTACTGAAGAGCTCAGGGACTTTAAATGTGGCACCGTCATAGGATGCCAACTTTCCAACAAGTCACTTTGTCAAATTTCTGCCCTGCTAGAGCTGCCCCGGTCAACGGTACATGCTGTTATTGTGAAGTGGAAACGTCTAGGAGGAACAACGGCTCAGCCGCGAAGTGGTAGGCCACACAAGCTCACAGAACACGACCGCAGAGTGCTGAAGAGCGTAGCGCGTATAAATCGTCTGTCCTCGGTTGCAACACTCACTACCGAGTTTCAAACTGCCTCAGGAACCAACATCAGCACAAGAACTGTTCGCCGGGAGCTTCATGAAATGGGTTCCATGGACGAGCAGCCGCACACAAGCCTAAAATCACCATGCGTAATACCAAGCATCGGCTGGAGTGGTGTAAAGCTCGCTGCCATTGGACTTTGGAACAGTGGAAATGCGTTCTCTGGCCGTTCTCTTCATCATCTGGCAGTCCAACGGACAAATCGGAGCTTGGCAGATGCCAGGAGAACGCTACCTGCCCCAATGCATAGTGCCAACTGTAAAGTTTGGTGGAGGAGGAATAATGGTCAGTGAAAAACAGTGAAAAACACTGTTTTTCATGGTTTGGGCTAGGCCCATTAGTTCCAGTGAAGAGAAACCTTAACGCTACAGCATACAATGACATTCTAGGTGATTCTGTGCTTCCAACTTTGTGGCAACAGTTTGGGGAAGGGCCTTTCCTGTTTCAGCATGACAATGCCCCCATGCACAAAGTGAGGTCCAAACAGAAGCCTGACCTCAACCCCATCGAACACCTTTGGGATGAATTGGACTGCGAGCCAGGCTTAATCGGCCAACATCAGTGCCCGACCCCACTAATGCTCTTATGGCTGAATGGAAGCAAGTCCCTGCAGAAATGTTCCAACATCTAGAGGAAAGCCTTCCCAGAAGAGTGGAGGCTGTTATAGCAGCAAAGGGGGGAACAACTCCATATTAAAGTCCATGATTTTGGAATGAGATGTTCGACGAGCAGGTGTCCCAATACTTTTGGTCATGTAGTGTATATTAACATACACAAGAACATACACACAAACATCGACTTAATCCCTTTAAAGGAACTTACTCTTTAAGAAGTCAATTAAAGAGGTCTCTGAAGAGGTCTCATCTTTCAAAGGGTCACTTTCAGTCTTAGGTGCCTGAAAAAAGCCAGATAATCAGTCAATAGCCTGAAACATTTTGAGAATGAGGTATTAGTTATCTCTTGAATCGATTTAGAATAGAATGAACCCAAAATGAACCCCTTAGAATAGAATGAACCCAAACCCAGGAAGTGGTTGACCACCTACTTTGGCCTGGGCCGGTACCTTGACCCTGGGGAAGAAGAAGTAGGGGATGGAGGCCAGAGCCAGACATCCAGAGGAGACCAGCAGGCCCATCCACCATGCCCCAACCCAGCGAGGGTCAGACGGGGTTAGGTCCAATGGACTGTCTGGGGTGGGATAGAGGGGGATCAGAGATGGGGGAGACAGGGAATAAGGAGGGGATGGGAGAGAGGGGTGAGAGGGGATGGGGATAAGGATTGGGATGATGATGGATTGATGGATGGATGGATGGATGGATGGATGGATGGATGGATGGATGGATGGATGGATGGATGGAGAGGATGGGGGAGAAGAAGAGGGATGGGGCTCAAGAGCAGGGAGAGAAAGGTAGAGAAAATGTAAGTCATTGCTTCATATTTTGTATACTGTATATGTTCTTCTTTTTCTCACAAACAGGATCTAACGGTTCAACAGTGACTTACCTAAACCTATCTTGTCCACATCTACATAGATTCTGAGCATCATGGAACCCAGGAGGTACCCAAAGGCTGGCCCAAACACAGAGATGGAGAACAGGATGGCTAGAACACAGAATAACTAAATTATTACTTAAATTCCAATCAGGTGATACTTGAAATATTCTCCTCACCAGGACCAGATTCAATGAATCCCCATAAATCATTTAATTGATAATATCCTCAGATCAAATCAAAATCATCAACAAAACATTTAAATCTAACAAATGTTTCAATTAACAGTTTGTCTGGTTCTCCTGCCAGAAACATATATATTTTTATTTATTTAGCCTTTATTTAACTAGACAAGTGAGTTAAGAACAAATTATTATTTACAATGATGACCTACCCCGGCCAAACCCTCCCCTAACCCGGACGACACTGGGCCAATTGTGCGCCGCCCTGTGGGACTCCCAATCACGGCCGGTTGTGATACAGCCTGGGATCAAGCCTGGGTCTGTAGTGACGCCTCTAGCACTGATCCCTGATCATAACAGATTCAAGTAAAGCAGCACTCAGGCAGCACTGTAGCAGTATCTTACCAATGTAAAGAGCTGAATTCCCAGGCTCAGCAAAGTCGTCTATGTAGGAGATGCCAAAGGGCTGGATGGGCACCGAGCCAATGCCAAACAGCACCTGGGAAGCTGCCAAGGTCAGCCACTGGGTCCGCGCCTCAGAGGGGTCCCCACCGCCCCCCTGTCTGCACACTTCAGGGGCAGAGGAATTCTCCCTTGGAACACACGTGTCCCATGACCCACCGGCTAAAAGCACATTCATATATATATTTCTGTGTGGTGATCAGTTCAGTCCCGTTGAGAAACATGCATTGAGTGTTAATTATTACTTGTGCCAACCTATGAAGTACAAAAACCAAAAATATATATACACTCAGTGTACAAAACATTAAGGACACCTTAATATTGAGTTGCACCCCCCCGGTTTCCCAGAAGTACAATTATCTCACTAAAGTTTTTAATTTCCTGTTTTACTTCTGGGGGGAATGCAGTTAACAATTGTGAATTCGTGAGGAAGGAGACTTCCTCGCGAACGGAAACTCTCACCCAAACACCTCTCTTTAAACACTGTGTTTATCATGGCCAAGAATCACATTTTTGTTTTCATGAATTTTTGCAATACAGACCATTTTGACTTTGTAGCTTTGGAATCTAGTGGAAACCGTCCGCACACAGGCTTGAAAATCACTGGACCATTTCACACACCGCCTTCACCCAATCCTGTTTAGTCCACTTTTGTTTTGTTTTTTTACCAAACCAAGAACTAACTACTGCTGCTCGTATTAACATAATTCTATGTGAGCCTTAACAGATTCTCACCGTTTCATCTGTCCATGAGAGATTAGTTGAAATATAACTAAATTGATAAAAATGTTGATACATTCTAACTTAACATTTGAAACATTTTATACATTTTATACATACATTTTCTCTAAAGTGTACTATCTCGAGCCAGCCTGCACTGTAATGCATTGAAGTTTGGCAAAACTGCACTGTAATATTCCCTGCACAGTAATATATTGAGAGTAATATATAGGGTTTTGTCTTCTTACCAGCTGACATAGAGTGGTACTGGTAGGGCTTGGACAGGAAGTGAGGTAGGGCCAAGGTGGCAGCTGCACAGGACATGAGCAGCCCCCCAAAGCCAATGAAACGAGGCCGGTTGACCCGGCTCCCAAAGTAACTGACAAACACCACCAGCACCATGTTCCCCATCTGTAGGACACAGTCACAGCCCAGCGGACATACAGTTGACGTCGGAAGTTTACATACACCTTAGCCAAATACATTTAAACTCAAGTTTTTCACAATTCCTGACATTTAATCTCAGTAAAAATTCTCTGTCTTAGGCCAGTTAGGATCACCACTTTATTTTAAGAATGTGAAATGTCAGAATGAAATGAAATGAAATGTCAGAATAATAGCAGAGAGAATGATTTATTTCAGCTTTTATTTCTTTCATCACATTCGCAGTGAGTCAGACGTGTACATAAACTCAATTAGTATTTGGTAGCGTTGCCTTTAAATTGTTTAACATTTTCTCCAAGGTGGCATAGCAGTTCAGACGTCTTTTGTCCTCGTCTTGTCGTGTCAACTTTTTCACATACATTTTATTTTTATTTTCCATCAACTCATCTTCAAAACACTCTCCTGCAACCCGCCTCACCAATGTATATTTATAAAAAAGTATTATTTACCTCAGATCTGTAATCCTCCAAGAAGCTAGCCAGAAACTCCAGGAGGCTGGCCTGAAACTAGCCAGTAGCTAATCCAGAAGCTAGTTCAGAAGCTAGTTGGCTCCTTTACTGGCAAGTCATTGGTGTTCAGCTAACCACGGTTTGTGGTCATCGGTTATCCTTTGGCTCGAAAGTCTATCGCCAGTTCTGTACAGCGCAGCGCGGCTCGGAGCGGAGCATACCGGCCAATTTTTCTCTCCATGTCCCTGGATTTCGACTGCTCTCTGGACATTCATGCCCGGATCTCACAGCTAGCTAGCTGCTATCCATGTGACTATCGGCCTTCGTCGATTCCGGAGCAAACATCAATTGTTCCGGAGCTAGCAAGCTCCGTCAATCACTCCTGAGTTCCATCAATCGCACCTGGGCTGCAGTCGCCTATCCGGACCCGTTTTGCTGCCTTCGCGGAGCCCCACCGGGCCTTCACAACTGGACTGCCGACGTTATCTACCCGAAGGAGTTATTCGGCTGGCTCCTCCGTCGCGACGTTACCTGAACGCCCATCTGCGGCCTGCTAACCGTTAGCTGTCTTACCGGGTGCTATCTGAATAGACAATCGGACAATTTTTTTATATTTTTTTATTTATTATTATTATGTTTTCTTCTTGGGCCTCTATAACTATATCTATTGTTTTTATTTTTGTTTTTGTTGTGTGATTTGGATTGATCCCCTCTACCACACGGAACCCCACTAATCTACTGACGGAGCGCAGGAGGTGGCTAACAACAGACCTCCATCCTATGCTAGCTTGCTACCGATGCCCTGGCTAGCTGTCTAAATCACCAACCAACCTCTCCACTCACCGGACCCTTTTGATCACTCGACTAAGCATGCCTCTCCTTAATGTCAATATGTCTTGTCCATTTCTGTTCTGGTTAGTGTTTATTGGCTTATTTCACTGTAGAGCCTCTAGTCCTGCTCACTATACCTTATCCAACCTATTAGTTCCACCACCCACACATGCAATGACATCTCCTGGTTTCAACGATGTTTCTAGAGACAATATCTCTCTCTTCATCACTCAATACCTAGGTTTACCTCCACTGTATTCACATCCTACCATACATTTGTCTGTACATTATACCTTGATGCTATTTTATCGCCCCCAGAAACCTCCTTTTACTCTATGTTCCAGACGTTCTAGACGACCAATTCTCATAGCTTTTAGCCGTACCCTTATTCTACTCCTCCTATGTTCCTCTGGCGATGTAGAGGTGAATCCAGGCCCTGCAGTGCCTAGCTCCACTCCTATTCCCCAGGCGCTCTCTTTTGACGACTTCTGTAACCGTAATAGCCTTGGTTTCATGCATGTTAACATTAGAAGCCTCCTCCCTAAGTTTGTTCTATTCACTGCTTTAGCACACTCTGCCAACCCGGATGTTTTAGCTGTGTCTGAATCCTGGCTTAGGAAGACCACCAAAAACTCAGACATTTTAATTCCAAACTACAACATTTTCAGACAAGATAGAACTGCCAAAGGGGGCGGTGTTGCAATCTACTGCAAAGATAGCCTGCAGAGTTCTGTCCTACTATCCAGGTCTGTACCCAAACAATTTGAACTTCTACTTTTAAAAATCCACCTCTCTAAAAACAAGTCTCTCACCGTTGCCGCCTGCTATAGACCACCCTCTGCCCCCAGCTGTGCTCTGGACACCATATGTGAACTGATTGCCCCCCATCTATCTTCAGAGTTCGTGCTGCTAGGCGACCTAAACTGGAACATGCTTAACACCCCAGCCATCCTACAATCTAAACTTGATGCCCTCAATCTCACACAAATAATCAATGAACCTACCAGGTACCTCCCCAAAACCTTAAACACGGGCACCCTCATAGATATCATCCTAACCAACTTCCCCTCTAAATACACCTCTGCTGTCTTCAACCAAGATCTCAGCGATCACTGCCTCATTGCCTGCATCCGTAATGGGTCAGCGGTCAAACGACCTCCACTCATCACTGTAAAACGCTCCCTGAAACACTTCTGCGAGCAGGCCTTTCTAATCGACCTGGCCGGGGTATCCTGGAAGGATATTGATCTCATCCCGTCAGTAGAGGATGCCTGGATATTTTTTTTAAATGCCTTCCTAACCATCTTAAATAAACATGCCCCATTTAAGAAATTTAGAACCAGGAACAGATATAGCCCTTGGTTCTCCCCAGACCTGACTGCCCTTAACCAAAACAAAAACATCCTATGGCGTTCTGCATTAGCATCGAACAGCCCCCGTGATATGCAGCTGTTCAGGGAAGCTAGAAATCATTATACACAGGCAGTTAGAAAAGCCAAGGCTAGCTTTTTCAAGCAGAAATTTGCTTCCTGCAACACTAACTCAAAAAAGTTCTGGGACACTGTAAAGTCCATGGAGAATAAGAACACCTCCTCCCAGCTGCCCACTGCACTGAAGATAGGAAACACTGTCACCACTGATAAATCCACCATAATTGAGAATTTCAATAAGCATTTTTCTACGGCTGGCCATGCTTTCCACCTGGCTACTCCTACCCCGGACAACAGCACTGCACCCCCAACAGCAACTCGCCCAAGCCTTCCCCATTTCTCCTTCTCCCAAATCCATTCAGCTGATGTTCTGAAAGAGCTGCAAAATCTGGACCCCTACAAATCAGCCGGGCTAGACAATCTGGACCCTTTCTTTCTAAAATTATCTGCCGAAATTGTTGCCACCCCTATTACTAGCCTGTTCAACCTCTCTTTCGTGTCGTCTGAGATTCCCAAAGATTGGAAAGCAGCTGCGGTCATCCCCCTCTTCAAAGGGGGGGACACTCTTGACCCAAACTGCTACAGACCTATATCTATCCTACCGTGCCTTTCTAAGGTTTTCGAAAGCCAAGTCAACAAACAGATTACCGACCATTTCGAATCTCACCATACCTTCTCTGCTATGCAATCCGGTTTCAGAGCTGGTCATGGGTGCACCTCAGCCACGCTCAAGGTCCTAAACGATATCTTAACCGCCATCGATAAGAAACATTACTGTGCAGCCGTATTCATTGATCTGGCCAAGGCTTTCGACTCTGTCAATCACCATATCCTCATCGGCAGACTCGACAGCCTTGGTTTCTCAAATGATTGCCTCACCTGGTTCACCAACTACTTCTCTGATAGAGTTCAGTGTGTCAAATCGGAGGGTCTGCTGTCCGGACCTCTGGCAGTCTCTATGGGGGTGCCACAGGGTTCAATTCTTGGACCGACTCTCTTCTCTGTATACATCAATGAGGTCGCTCTTGCTGCTGGTGAGTCCCTGATCCACCTCTACGCAGACGACACCATTCTGTATACTTCCGGCCCTTCTTTGGACACTGTGTTAACAACCCTCCAGGCAAGCTTCAATGCCATACAACTCTCCTTCCGTGGCCTCCAATTGCTCTTAAATACAAGTAAAACTAAATGCATGCTCTTCAACCGATCGCTACCTGCACCTACCCGCCTGTCCAACATCACTACTCTGGACGGCTCTGACTTAGAATACGTGGACAACTACAAATACTTAGGTGTCTGGTTAGACTGTAAACTCTCCTTCCAGACCCATATCAAACATCTCCAATCCAAAGTTAAATCTAGAATTGGCTTCCTATTTCGCAACAAAGCATCCTTCACTCATGCTGGCAAACATACCCTTGTAAAACTGACCATCCTACCAATCCTCGACTTTGGCGATGTCATTTACAAAATAGCCTCCAATACCCTACTCAACAAATTGGATGCAGTCTATCACAGTGCAATCCGTTTTATCACCAAAGCCCCATATACTACCCACCATTGCGACCTGTACGCTCTCGTTGGCTGGCCCTCGCTTCATACTCGTCGCCAAACCCACTGGCTCCATGTCATCTACAAGACCCTGCTAGGTAAAGTCCCCCCTTATCTCAGCTCGCTGGTCACCATAGCATCTCCCACCTGTAGCACACGCTCCAGCAGGTATATCTCTCTAGTCACCCCCAAAACCAATTCTTTCTTTGGCCGCCTCTCCTTCCAGTTCTCTGCTGCCAATGACTGGAACGAACTACAAAAATCTCTGAAACTGGAAACACTTATCTCCCTCACTAGCTTTAAGCACCAACTGTCAGAGCAGCTCACAGATTACTGCACCTGTACATAGTCCACCTATAATTTAGCCCAAACAACTACCTCTTTCCCAACTGTATTTAATTTTTATTTATTTATTTATTTTGCTCCTTTGCACCCCATTATTTTTTATTTCTACTTTGCACATTCTTCCATTGCAAAACTACCATTCCAGTATTTTACTTGCTATATTGTATTTACTTTACCATCATGGCCTTTTTTGCCTTTACCTCCCTTCTCACCTCATTTGCTCACATTGTATATAGACTTGTTTATACTGCATTATTGACTGTATGTTTGTTTTTACTCCATGTGTAACTCTGTGTCGTTTTATCTGTCGAACTGCTTTGCTTTATCTTGGCCAGGTCGCAATTGTAAATGAGAACTTGTTCTCAACTTGCCTACCTGGTTAAATAAAGGTAAATAAATAAATAAACTTGGGTCAAACCTTCCACAAGCCTTCCACAAGCTTCCCACAATAAGTTGGGTGAATTTTGGCCCATTCCTTCTGACAGAGCTGGTGTAACTGAGTCAGGTTTGTAGGCCTCCTTGCTCACACATGCTTTTTCAGTTCTGCCCACACATTTTCTATAGGATTGAGGTCAGGGCTTTGTGATGGCCACTCCAATACTTTGACTTCGTTGTCCTTAAGCCATTTTGCCACAACTTAGGAAGTATGATTGGGGTCATTGTCCATTTGGATGACCCATTTGTGACCAAGATTTAACTTCCTGACTGATGTCTTGAGATGTTGCTTCAATATAGCCACATACTTTTCCTTCCTCATGACGCCATCTATTTTGTGAAGTGCACTCGTCCCTCCTGCAGCAAAACACCCCCACAACATGATGCTGTCACCCCCGTGCTTCACGGTTGGGATGGTGTTCTTCGGCTTGCAAGCCTCCCCCTTTTTCCTCCAAACATAACGATGGTCATTATGGCCAAACAGTTCTATTTTTGTTTCATCAGACCAGAGGATATTTCTCCAAAAAGTAAGATCTTTGTTCCCATGTGCAGTTGCAAACCGTAGTCTGGCTTTTTTAATGGTGGTTTGGAGCAGTTGCTTCTTCCTTGCTGAGCGGCCTTTAGGTTATGTCGATATAGGACTCGTTTTACTGTTGATATAGATACTTTTGTACCGGTTTCCTCCAGCATCTTCACAAGGTCCTTTGCTGTTGTTCTGGGATTGATTTACACTTTTCGCACCAAAGTACGTTCATCTCTAGGAGACAGTCTCCTTCCCGAGCGGTATGACGGCTGCGTGGTCCCATGGTGTTTATACTTGCGTACTGTTGTTTGTACAGATGAACGTGTACCTCTGAAGGTACCCTTCAGGCGTTTGGAAATTTCTCCCAAGGATGAACCAGACTTGTGGAGGTCTACAATTTATTTTCTGAAGTCTTGGCTGATTTCTCTTGATTTTCCCATGATGTCAAGCAAAGAGGCACTGAGTTTGAAGGTAGGCCTTGAAATACATCCACAGGTACACCTCCAATTGACTCAAATGATGTCAAATCGTCTATCAGAAGCTTCTAAAGCCATGACAAAATTTTCCAAGCTGTTTAAAGGCACAGTCAACTTAGTGTATGCTAACTTCTGACCTACTGTAATTGTGAAACAGCGAATTATAAGTGAAATAATCTGTCTGTAAACAATTGTTGGAAAAATGACTTGTGTCACGCACAAAGTAGAAGTCCTAACCGACTTGCCAAAACTATAGTTTGTTGACAAGAAATTTGTGGAGCGGTTGACGACTGAGTTTAATGACTCCAACCTAAGTGTATGTAAACTTCTGACATCAACTGTAACTGGTTGGACTGTCATTTCAGCTAGGTTAAGGTTGTAAACTGGTTGTAATTATGTCTTTTCAATCAGCCATGCCTGCTGGGAGAGTGGTAGAACAGGGGAGAGACCCTTCTAAAGTGAGAATGGAGCACCACATAATATGTTACAATAAATCCCTTTTTTATTTAATAGAATTTTAAAGAATGTGACTTCAAAGTGGCTCTTATACCTGTGTATTGACGCTATGTTTCCCATGTACTTTTGACGTATCTATACTGTCATACATATGTATAAAAAAACATACATTCTTTAGTGATTTCAAGTATTGCTGTGCTCATCCGGCTATATAGAAGTGCTGGAGTGCATTGACAGTTGCACACGCAGGTGTTTATCCCAGTGGAGACCAGCAGGGGCTGCTGTACCTCGTGCAGAGAGGAGACGGTGCCCATAGACATGCTGTTGAAACCGAAGCGCCGTTCAATGGTGGTGATGCAGCTCTTGAAGTAGGCACTGTGCAGCAACTGGGTGAGCTGGAGCAGACTGTGACACAGCACAAATATCTATGTGTGTGTGTTGGGGGGGGGGGGGGGAGTAGTCGCATGGTAAAGAGGGAAATAGGGGAAGGAGAGAGACAGAGGGAGAACCAGAGACCGAGAGAGGAATAGGGGATGAAAGGGGGGATGAAAAGAGAGATGAAAAGAGAGATGTTGGAAGGAAGGGAGAGAGAGAGAGAGAGGGAGAGAGAGAGAGCAGACATAACTCAAACTGTCAGCCCACAGCAAAGAAGATATTCTCTGCTACTGCTACTACCTGAATCCCATCAGTCATGGAGTTACCTGCAGATGTTGGTACTTGGAGGTCTTCACTGCTTATAGACTTTCTCTGTGTACCAATAGTAAGTCGATAGGCACTGAAAACCTACATGAAATTCTTTGTCCTTTGTGTGTTCTGTTTTTTCCTCTGGTAACCTTTGTTCTGTCTCTTATGTCTTGCTGTGACTGAAGAATGAGGGGAAACGGTTTTTGATCTCGACTTTGAGCCTAAGTATAGAACGTTTGCAGTCCGTGCAACAAGTGGGATCTAGAAGCAATATTTGTGCTGATCTTCAAAGTATTTTCCCTCACCACAAAACACTTGCACTTTTCCTCATCCCCCCCCTTTATTCTTGTTGGACAGTTGAATCAGTCATTTCAAAATTGCTTGCTTGCTTAATGGACATTTTAGTTTTTAATCAAATTGGTCAGCAGCGTTCCGCTGCAGATATAAATTAAAGGGATATTCAACCCCAAAATCAAAGTTTGTCAGATGTTTACAGACCTCAGATAAGTCCACATTCCAGGCCATCTGTTTTGTAGATAAAGCTATATGCCACACTTCAAAATGAATGGAAAACATAAGCACCATGCAATTTACAGACGTGCTTATCTTTTACATTTATTTGGTTTTGAGGGATAGCCGGATCTACCCAGCCGATGTCATGCACTCATCTAGAGACTCTAACATTTTTGAGATGTAAAAACAGCTGAGAATGTCCCAAGAGCACATGCATTCATACATACCTTGATGTTACAAGATGGTTTTGACTTCTCTTTTTTCTCCTCCTCCATTCTGACAGTTTGGCAACGTTCACTCACCCCAACAGGCGGAAAACAATCCAAACTTCCACGCTTCTTGCCGACTGCGTGTGAGAGTGTGTGTGTGTGTATGTCAAGGTGGAATTGTGGTGTGCATGTGCGTTGGGTGGTCACAACAAATTCTTCAAGTTAACCCTTAGATGCCTCCGAGAACAAAAAGTCCCTTCCCAAACCACACCTGGACAGGAATGTGATAAAACGTCCAATGTGTCAGACAGTACAGAAACAGAGAGTTGTCGCGAGCACATGGGAACATCTGAGTCAGTAATTGGCTGAATGGCCCCCCCCCCCCTTCCCACGGATTGGCATGACTTCCTTTGGCTTTAAAAATGTGAGCAAAGCAACTTCAATCAAATCCCGGGAAGGTACATGTTTAGCCAACTGTATGGCCCAACCTGGATTGTTGTGCATTCTGGTCTAAGATCTGATGGACATTCTGGTCTACACCCAACAGAAGAATGGCTTAACATCAAAGAACATCCAGAGGACTTGATCCTTCAAAGGTCATTCGACATAAGGTGCTTTATAGTGTTGTAGTGGTTCAATAAAAAACAGTTTGAGCTGCAGTAAATCATGTTGTACCTTGGGCGTGGGAAGACCTTAGGTTATGTTGTAGGGACGTATGCTCTTGGTCTTAATATTTGCAGTATCGATATCATAATATACTCATTATGGAAGCAGAGTCATGCCAAAAACGATTTGGATTTGGATTTAATTACAGTAGACTCGGCTTCTTTCAATTGATTCACAATTGCATAACATGTATGCACACTCATAACCTCAATTCAGAGCATTCAATCTTCCAATTTACCCTCTGAAAGCACCAGATTAGCAAAGAAAAATCTAGAAATGCAACAACGTTATACAAAAATATCAAAAGGCAAAGTGAAAACAAGGACTAGTGTTTGAAATCAAACAGCTCAGCTTCTTTCTCCTTCCAGAAAGCAAAGCTACGGTTGATGTATTTACAGATCTCGTCATTGCTGAAACAGGAGAAGTCCGTGCCGCTGCTACACTTGAGAAGCTCTTCTTCTTCCGGAGTGGCAGTCTGCACTAGGACCTTGGGCACTAGCCTTGTGTCTGGATACTGGCACTCTCTGGTAACCCCAGGATGGGACCTTCCAGGTACTACAGCATTCCCAAAGAACCTGGCTTTGATGTCCTCAAATCCGTCACTCCACTGCCGCTTCCCTTCTTGGATCTCCTGGAGGATGGCCTTGTGGAAGTCCCTGACGGTCTCCCATGGGAAACAACCTACATGATCGAAGACCTCGAAGCACAGCAGGTGCCTCATTTTCCGCTCCTCAGCCAGCAAATCCTGCTCCAGGATGTGGAAGTAGCCCAGCATGAAAAGGTCAAGGGTCAGGCTGTCGTAGGCAACCGGCGCCCCGTCCACCTGGATAGGCAGGAAGTGCTCGGGGGAATAGGTGGTGGGGCACCACTGGCTTAGGGATACCGGCGAGGACTGTATTTTGGCGCTCCGCCAGGTGTTGAGCATCTTGTCTACAGCAGTTTTTTGGCGGTAGAAGAGAAAGAGAGAGCTGGTCCGGTGTGGCGTCCCCATTTGTGTCGTCCAATTTTGTATCCCTGATTGTATTGTTGTTGTCTGATGTGGTGTCCCTGACTGTGTCGAGTTCCTTATTGTGTCGACCACGGCCTCTGCTCTTTCGACTGCCTCCTTTCTCACCCTGGCTCTCACAGAGATGGCGTATGCTGACTTCTTCCAGTGGCTCAAGAACAGGACAACAATGCGTTCTTTTCTCAGGCTGGTCGTCTCCATGACCCGGATTGGGGTAGGGATGTCATGGCGGGCTAGTTCAAGTTCACAGCCTAGAGCGGTGTTAGGGGTTTGAACAGCTATCTCAGAAGCTTCCACCCTCCCTCTCGGAGTCTGGCTCCTTGTGACCGGTCGATGCGAGTCATTCACAAACCCCCCAAACGGGTAAATCCCCCCAATTTGACCTTCAAAGTTGGACCTCAAACTCCTCACCGACACCCCGGACTGCTGGATCTCCCTCTCCACCCTCTCCCTCCTCCCTTTGCTGTAGCTCTGGCTCTCCAAGCGGTGGCTGAAGGATGACACCATCTCAACACGCTGAAGCCTACACATGCCCCTCTCAATCCCCGCCCCCACCGTTCCCCCCTCCCCTTCCCCCACCACCTCCATAACCACTTCCTCATCTCGGCTCGTCAGACTGGCCAGGAGTTGGTACATGCTTTTGACAATGCCAGAGACACGACTACACCACACAGGAAGAGGTAGATGTCCGTCTGCGTCCATCTGCTGGAGGAACTCATTGTTGACAGCGATGTTGGCGATGGGGTCGGGTAGGATGGCGCGGAGCTCCTCGGTGAGACGTGCAAGCTCCAGCTCGTAGGCCTGGCAGCGCTTCTGCATGGACACGTTCTCAATCTGCCTCTCAAGGTAGAGCAGGTCGTCCTCAGTCAGCAGCTCGCCGAACGGGCCCAGGATGGCATTGTGGGCCTGTGAGTACTTCCAACCGTCTGCTTCGGTGTAGCTATTAGCCATGTCCTGGTGGTGAGCAAAGGAAGGAAAGGTCTCAACTTAAAAACAATGGAAAGGTTGAAGCTAAAATGGTTAGCATCATCAGCTACATGCTACTTTTAGCTATCTACATGCTAAACAAAACTAGTGTTACACATGAAAAATACTTGTTTGTGACGATGTTAGAGATTCTTCCACACTATAAATGGCACAATCCTCAGACACCCAATGGTAATTTACTCCAGTCCATATCCGGAAATCTATGGAAGCAAATTTGTATTTTTTGGGCATTAATCTGCTTCCATCGCAGTTAACGACTGTACAGAATGCTACATGCATGTGTTGAAAACATACCTTCATCCTTTGCTCCTCCTCGTCCTGTAACCTGGCCTTGAGTTGGCGCACCATAACCTGCCTCTTCCACTCTGCAATGGGCCGGCCACTCTCATCGTGGGTGGGCACCAGAGAGTCTATGTCAGCCAGGATCACCTCCTCTATGGGAATGAGCTCCAGTAGCTCCCCCTCACTGTCAGCCCTCTGAGGAGATAATATACCATCAACACATAGTTTATTTCCAAAAAGCTTTCTCCACCAATTTTTCAACAGAATTAAATGCTTATGGGTACCTTTATGTGTATGTAAAATATTATTGTTCTCAGATTTAATAGATTTTTTGTATTAAAATGGGCTTTGTTGCAATATGCTGTATATCCATTGTTTAGCTGGAATGGATATTCATATCGGTATATTTAAAATATAAATTCAACCCATCATGAATCGAGCCTCATTCTATAGTGTTCGGTTAGAGTTAGGACGTGTCCCAAATGGCATTCCCTTGTGGCGTAATACCAAGACGTGCATTTGACCAGAGTCCAGATCTCATACTACTGCAAAGATTTTTTAAATGTTGTTGTTTTTTTAAATATTGATGTCACAAATGTATAATTTGTACAGTTCTTTATTAAAAATGTAATTATTTGTCACCTTTGACTGTGTAAAGCCTTGCAGTGCTACTTTTCTCTGAGTGTGAGTCGGATAACAGTGCATTCGGAAAGTATTCAGACCCCTTGACTTTTAATACATTTTGTCATGTTAGAGCCTTATTCTAAAATTGGATTAAATAAATACAAATCCTCATCAATCTACACACAATACCCCATAATTGTCACGATCGTTTAGAGATGGATTGGACCAAGGTGCAGCGTGTACATTTTACTTTTATTAAATGACACCAAAAAAACACCAAAATACAAAAACGAAGCTACATGCAATGCAGAAAGCAACTACACACAAACAAGATCCCACAATCTAAGGTGGGAAAAAGGGCTGCCTAAGTATGATCCCCAATCAGAGACAATGATAAACAGCTGCCTCTGATTGGGAACCATACTAGGCCAACAAAGAAATAGAAACATAGATTTGCCCACCCAAGTCACACCCTGACCTAACCAAATAGAGAATAAAAAAGGCTCTCTAAGGGCAGGGCGTGACAATAATGAGAAAGCGTAAACAGATTTTTAGATTTTTTTTTGCAAATGTATTAAATATAAAAACAGAAATACCTTATTTACGATATTTAAGTATTCAGACCCTTTGCTATGATACTCAAAATTGAGCTCAGGTGCATCCTGTTTCCATTGATCATCCTTGATATGTTTCTACAACTTGATTGGGGTCCACCTCTGGTAAATTCAATTGATTAGACATGATTGGAGCTGGCCTCCCCAGCCAAACCTTGTAATCGGGGGAGAAAGGCCTTAGTCAGGGAGGTGACCAAACACCCGATGGTCACTCTGACAGAGCTCCAGAGTTCCTCTGTGGAGATGGGAGAAGAAGGACAACCATCTCTGCAGCACTCCACAAACAAGTCTGTAATCGCTGCCAAGGTGCTTCACCAAAGTACTGAGTAAAGGGTCTGAATACTTATGTAAATGTCATATTTCTGTTTATAAAAAAAAAATGTAAACTATTTTTTTCATTGTCATTATGGGGTATTGGGTGTAGATCCATTTTAGAATGAGGCTGTAACGTAACAAAATGTGGACAAAAGTAAAGGGGTCTGAATACATTCCGAATGCACTGTATATCTTGTTTGGCAATAAATGTCATAGTCTCTCTGAAAAAAAAGTGTCTAGCAAAAAAAAAAGTGTCTAGTGAAACAAACACATGTCTGTCATTTAACAACTCCATGCCATGATTAGATATGAAAAATACACACCAATCTCTTTCATAAGTATAAAAAAAATACAGAATTACCAACATTTCTGAAAATGTATATAGCGTTTTGGAATCATAATAGAGCATTATATTACACGGAGCATACAAATGATATTCTACTTTATTTATATAGGCCTACATTGACTTGTGTTGCTCAACACTCGGTGGGTGAAAAGGCAATGAAACAATAGTGCACAGATAACATCTATCTATCTATCTATCTATCTATCTATCTATCTATCTATCTATCTATCTATCTATCTATCTATCTATCTATCTATCTATCTATCTATCTATCTATCTATCTATCTATCTATCTATCTATCTATCTATCTATCTATCTATCAGAACAAGCTCCATGAAATGACTGACGTTTTGTCCAGTGAAGACAGCAGTGATCCCAGCCTGTCTCAGAGATTTGATAGGCTTCATCTGGGAGAACAGGGTTTGGTCCCTCTCTGGAGGCTTCAGCAAATTAAAGGAGCCAACAACTACAAAGGCAAACACAACACAGTCTGTTATATCACGCTTCAACAAAAATGTATCTTTGTGGACATTTTTATTTGAGTTGTTTTGGATACTTTAAACCTTGTGGTTTATTGTAATGTACGAATGGTGTATGATTACTTGGGGTTAATAGGTTTTTTGACATGTTAGCTAGCATACCCAAAGTGAAAAGGCTAGCTCAAACTTCCCCTGGTGAGAGTGTCGCAGCTGACTTGGCCCATTCAAGATAACATGTTGCAGATCAATAAAATCTGGTTGGTTTAGACACAAAATAATTAGCTAGCTAGTTAGTAATATAGTACTATAAAGTTGTAATTTATACAAGTGGGTCGGATATAAAAGAATACAAGTGAAAGAATATAAAAGAATACAAGGTCGGATTTTCATTTTGCCAACATGTAGCCTGCCGTTTGCTGGAGCTAACGGTAATCCATTAATAAAAGAGGTTCACACTTGCATTAGCTGGCCAAAATGTGATCAAAATGTATTAAAGAGCAGCTGAGCTGACTGATTTACACTGTTTCAATCCTACTCATTAGGAAATGTGACTGATAATGAGATTTGGGGGCTTGGAGACTTGCTTTGATGTGGGTGTCTCTTGTGTGTGTGTTTGCACGCGGGAAGTATTTGCACATTCACTCTGCCAAAACAGTACACAGTTGCAGTCACTCACCCTTCTAAATAACTTGAAACAGTTTAACCAGTTCTTGTTTCTGGAAGTAACCTAAGCAAACTAGCCAATTTCTTTCAGCCGGTGTGCGACCATGGCAAAGTTGGTTTGATTTTGGGTAGCCCATCTGTGGGGCTAGTTAGGGACCGTCAATAAATTACACAAAGTAAATGGAACAATATTTTCATCTTGTACACCTTTTAGTTTTCTTGTTAAATGCTTTCAATATTTATATATGAGTTTCTACCATTTATAAGTTGTTTTAGGTTTTTTAAGTATTTAAATTGAAATGTTTTGATATTGCACCATGTACATTGTGTAATTTACTGATGGTCCCTAACTAGCCCCATGGGATATTCAAATCAAACCAAATTCACCATGGTCGGCGTGGGCATAACTATTGGGTTGCGTGCAGCTTCGCTCTGAATTGATGATCAGTTTTGGACAATACTGACTTTATGACAAAAATTGTCCTATTTACACTTTGTAGCCAATTCTGACTAGAATGAATGTTTCTGACTCATACCAGAGAAGGTGATTGTTCAGCTCAGTCGCTCTTTAACAGTATTGCAGTAATTTCAGCAATTCGGAATTATTTTGATTTTAGACAGCAAAGCAATCGATATCCTATCCTAAACTTTTTGGAAGCGAGAGGCATCTTTTTAAAATGTATTTACCTTTTTTTTGAGGGGGTCGATCAGCTTTAATATTTTATATTTCTACTACCAGTCCCTGTATATGTATAGACTTACCTTCACCACTCCAGTGTGTTTTTTTAGGGGGTAGATCAGCTTTAATATTGCAGATAGATTGTAGCTTCCATCAATGTTATTGTCTGCATCCTTTCCAATCCCCTATATATTTTTTGTAAATATATATACAGTATATATATATATATATATATATATATATATATATATATATATATATATATATATATATATACAGTATATACACACATACATACAGTGGGGAGACCAAGTATTTGATACACTGCTGATTTTGCAGGTTTTCCTCCTTACAAAGCATGTAGAGGTCTGTAATTTTTTATCATAGGTACTGTGAGAGACGGAATCTAAAACGAAAATCCAGAAAATCACATTGTATGATTTTTCAGTAATTCATTTGCATTTTATTGCATGACATAACTATTTGATCACCTACCAACCAGTAAGAATTCTGGCTCTCACAGACCTGTTAGTTTTTCTTTAAGATGCCCTCCTGTTCTCCACTCATTACCTGTATTAGCTGCACCTGTTTGAACTCGTTACCTGTATCAATCAAACAGACTCCAACCTCTCCACAATGGCCAAGACCAGAGAGGTTGTAAGGACATCAGGGATAAAACTGTAGACCTGCACAAGGCTGGGATGGGCTACAGGACAATAGGCAAGCAGCTTGGTGAGAAGGCAACAACTGTTGGCGCAGTTATTAGAAAATGGAAGAAGTTCAAGATGACGGTCAATCACCCTCGGTCTGGGGCTCCATGCAAGATCTCACCTCGTGGGGCATCAATGATCATGAGGAAGGTGAGGGATCAGCCCAGAACTACACGGCAGGACCTGGTCAATGACCTGAAGAGAGCTGGGACCACAGTCTCAAAGAAAACCATTAGTAACACACTACGCCATCATGGATTAAAATCCTGCAGCGCACGCAAGGTCCCCCTGCTCAAGCCAGCGCATGTCAAGGCCCATCTGATCCAGAGGAGGAATAGCCTAGTGGGTAGAGCGTTGGACTAGTAACCGGAAGGTTGCAAGTTCAAACCCCCAAGCTGACAAGGTACAAATCTGTCATTCTGCCGAATGACAGGCAGTTAACAGGCAGTTAACCCACTGTTCCTAGGCCGTCATTGAAAATAAGATTTTGTTCTTAACTGACTTGCCTAGTTAAATAAAGGTAAAATAAAAAAATAAAAAAATGGGAGAAGGTCATGTGGTCTGATGAGACAAAAATAGAGCTTTTTGGTCTAAACTTCACTCGCAGTGTTTGGAGGAAGAAGAAGGATGAGTACAACCCCAAGAACACCATCCCAACCGTGAAGCATGGAGGTGGAAACATCATTCTTTGGGGATGCTTTTCTGCAAAGGGGACAGGACAACTGCACCGTATTGAGGGGAGGATGGATGGGGCCATGTATCGCGAGATCTTGGCCAACAACCTCCTTCCCTCCGTAAGAGCATTGAAGATGGGTCGTGGCTGGGTCTTCCAGCATGACAACGACCCGAAACACACAGCCAGGGCAACTAAGGAGTGGCTCCGTAAGAAACATCTCAAGGTCCTGGAATGGCCTAGCCAGTCTCCAGACCTGAACCCAATAGAAAATCTTTGGAGGGAGCTGAAAATTGCCCAATTGCCCAGTGACAGCCCCGAAACCTGAAGGATCTGGAGAAGGTCTGTATGGAAGAGTGGGCCAAAATCCCTGCTGCAGTGTGTGCAGACCTGGTCAAGAACTACAGGAAACATATGATCTCTGTAATTGCAAGCAAAGGTTTCTGTACCAAATTTTAAGTTCTGCTTTTCTGATGTATCAATTACTTATGTCATGCAATAAAATGCAAATCAATTACTTAAAAATCATACAATGTGATTTTCTGGATTTTTGTTTTAGATTCCGTCTCTCACAGTTGAAATGTACCTATGATACAAAATTACATGCTGTGTACTACTCCATTCACAGAACAAACTGGCTCTAACCAGAATAGAAAGAGGAGTGGGAGGCCCCAGTGCACAATTGAGCAAGAGGACAAGTACATTAGAGTGTCTATCCCGGAGTCGCCTCTTCACTGTTGACGTTGAGACTGGTGTTTTGCGGGTACTATTAAATTAAGCTGCCAGTTGAGGACTTACCCACAAAACACCAGTCTCAATGTCAACAGTGAAGAGGCAACTCCGGGATGCTGGCCTTGTAGGCAGAGTTGCAAAGAAAAATCTCAGACTGGCCAATAAAAAGAAAAGATTAAGACGGGCAAAAGAACACAGACAATGGACAGAGGAAGATTGGAAAAAAGTGTTATGGACAGACGGATCTAAGTGTGAGGTGTTTGGATCACAAAGAAGAACATTTGCGAGACGCAGAAAAAAAATGAAAAGATGCTGGAGGAGTGATTGACGCCATCTATCAAGCATGGTGGAGGCAATGTGATGGTCTGGGGGTGCTTTGGTGGTGCTAAAGTGGGAGAGCTACATATGGACATTACCCAAATAAATGATCTAATGACTGTCTCTTCGCCGCAAAATCTACAGAGCTGGGAAGGTTGTGTCTCCCATATAAATATATAACATTCTATTGGTTCCAAGAATTTTGTATAATAATTTAAATAGAAAAATTCTAAGTTTTGAATCCGGTGTCATTTTCCGTATCAGTTCCTAAACCATGTGCCATGGAATCGGTACATCGAAAATCTCTTTCCAACTATTTTGCAATCTATATGGCACAGCTGTCAATTATAGTTTGGTGAATCATGGGTGACTCCATCATTTGTAAAAAGTTTCAGTAAATTATTTTTTGGTATCATTTCCATGTTGAAGGTAAAAAAATTATTTGGTGCATTTTCCCCCATATTCCATCCAGTTCGAACAATTATCTGGAGGTGTCTTGCAAAGTTCTCAATGCTCCTTACCAGAAGAGGCCACCTGTACATGTTGCATGGAGCCCGTGGCATTTCTCATTAGGGGGGAGTATATCGGGGTCAAAGATGAGGATGACGCCAGGGGCGGGGTGGGGTAGCGAGGCTGGGGAGGCACCTCCTTCACCGGCTGCTGGGGACACATACGGGACAGGGATGAGGAGTATGTCAATGAATAAACAGTAATAGATAAATATATTGGAACAAAGATATATTACAAATATATTACACATATATTTAGCATTGTAATGTATATAGAGAAATATATATATTTACAATATATTTCTGATATTATATACACTGTATGTATATGTGCACTGAGTGTACAAAACATAAAGAACACCTTCCTAATATTGAGTTGCACCCCCCCTTTTGCCCTCAGAACAGCCTCAAATCGTTGGGGCATGGACTCTACAAATTTGGCTGGATGTCCTTTGGGTGGTGGACCATTCTTGATACACATGGGAAACTGTTGAGCGTGAAATCCCCAGCAACTTTGCAGTTCTTGACACAAACCGGTGCTCCTGGCACCTACTACCATACCCCATTCAAAGGCACTTCAATCTTTTGTCTTGCCCTACACCGTCTGAATGGCACAAATACACAATCCATGTCTCAATTGTCTCAAGGCTTAAAAATCCTTCTTTCCTGCAGTGGGCTAAATCAGGGTCACACAGAGTGTTTCTTGGTAGTCTTAACCAAATCTAATTTGAAACAAAAGTATACACCTCACACGCATGGTTATGGGCTTACAAGAAATACCAGGTCAGATATAAGAGTTGAAATGTATTAAATTTAGAGTTTTCATCACAATATTACACTTTATATACATCACAGAAGAAAAAAAGGTTTATTAATGACTAAATTATGAAAAATATGAACAACATTCCACCCATGAGGCCACTAGGTCATTTGACGGACCGCCCCCCAGGTGGTGAGGGTAGGTAGCAACACATCTGCCACGCTGATCCTCAACACTGGAGCCCCTCAGGGGTGCGTGCTCCGTCCCCTCCTGTACTCCCTGTTCACCCATGACGGCTTGGCCAGGCACGACTCCAACACCATCATTAAGTTTGCAGATGACACAACAGTGGTAGACCTGATCACCGACAACGATGAGACAGCCTATAGGGAGGAGGTCAGAGACCTGGCCGGGTGGTGCCAGAATAACAACCTATCCTTGAACGTAACCAAGACTAAGGAGATGATTGTGGACTACAGGAAAAGGAGGACCAAGCACGCCCCCATTCTCATCGACGGGGCTGTTGTGGAGCAGGTTGAGAGCTTCAATTTTTTTGGTGTCCACATCACCAACAAACTAGAATGGTCCAAACACATCAAGACAGTCGTGAAGATGGCACGACAAATCCTATTCCCCCTCAGGAAACTAAAAAGATTTGGCATGGGTTTTACAGCTGCAACATCGAGAGCATGGTTGCATCACTGCCTGGTACGGCAATTGCTCGGTCCTCCAAAAGCAAGGCACTACAGAGGGTAGTGCGTTCAACCCAGTACATCACTGGGGATAAGCTGCCTGCCATCCAGGACCTCTATACCAGGCGGTGTCAGAGGAAGGCCCTAAAAATTGTGAAAGACCCCAGCCACCCGTCATAGACTGTTATTCTACTACCGCATGGCAAGCGGTACCAGAGTGCCAAGTCTAGGACAAAAAAGCTTCTCAACAGTTTTTACCCCCAAGCCATAAGACTCCGGCACAGGTAATCAAATGGCTACCCGGACTATTTGCATTGTGTCCCCCCCCCCCCCCCCCCCACAAACCCCCTTTTACGCTGCTGCTACTCTCTGTTTATCATATATGCATAGTCCCGTTAACTATACATTCATGTAGATACTACCTCAATTGGCCCGACCAACCAGTGCCCCCGCAAATTGGCTATCCCGGGCTATCTGCATTGTGTCCCGCCACCCACCACCCATCACCCGCCAACCCCTCTTTTACACTACTGCTACTCTCTGTTAATCATATGTGCATAGTCACTTTAACCATATCTACATGCACATATTACTTCAATCAGCCTGACTAACCGGTGTCTATATACAGTGCCTTGCGAAAGTATTCGGCCCCCTTGAACTTTGCGACCTTTTGCCACATTTCAGGCTTCAAACATAAATATATAAAACTGTATTTTTTGGTGAAGAATCAACAACAAGTGGGACACAATCATGAAGTGGAATGACATTTATTGGATATTTCAAACTTTTTTAACATCTCAAAAACTGAAAAATTGGGCGTGCAAAATTATTCAGCCCCCTTAATTTAATACTTTGTAGCGCCACCTTTTGCTGCGATTACAGCTGTAAGTTGCTTGGGGTATGTCTTTATCAGTTTTGCACATCGAGAGACTGAATTTTTTTCCCATTCCTCCTTGCAAAACAGCTCGAGCTCAGTGAGGTTGGATGGAGAGCATTTGTGAACAGCAGTTTTCAGTTCTTTCCACAGATTCTCGATTGGATTCAGGTCTGGACTTTGACTTGGCCATTCTAACACCTGGATATGTTTATTTTTGAACCATTCCATTGTAGATTTTGCTTTATGTTTTGGATCATTGTCTTGTTGGAAGACAAATCTCCGTCCCAGTCTCAGGTCTTTTGCAGACTCCATCAGGTTTTCTTCCAGAATGGTCCTGTATTTGGCTCCATCCATCTTCCCATCAATTTTAACCATCTTCCCTGTCCCTGCTGAAGAAAAGCAGGCCCAAACCATGATGCTACCACCACCATGTTTGACAGTGGGGATGGTGTGTTCAGGGTGATGAGCTGTGTTGCTTTTACGCCAAACATAACGTTTTGCATTGTTGCCAAAAAGTTCAATTTTGGTTTCATCTGACCAGAGCACCTTCTTCCACATGTTTGGTGTGTCTCCCAGGTGGCTTGTGGCAAACTTTAAACAACACTTTTTATGGATATCTTTAAGAAATGGCTTTATTCTTGCCACTCTTCCATAAAGGCCAGATTTGTGCAATATACGACTGATTGTTGTCCTATGGACAGAGTCTCCCACCTCAGCTGTAGATCTCTGCAGTTCATCCAGAGTGATCATGGGCCTCTTGGCTGCATCTCTGATCAGTCTTCTCCTTGTATGAGCTGAAAGTTTAGAGGGACGGCCAGGTCTTGGTAGATTTGCAGTGGTCTGATACTCCTTCCATTTCAATATTATCGCTTGCACAGTGCTCCTTGGGATGTTTAATGCTTGGGAAATCTTTTTGTATCCAAATCCGGCTTTAAACTTCTTCACAACAGTATCTCGGACCTGCCTGGTGTGTTCCTTGTTCTTCATGATGCTCTCTGCGCTTTTAACGGACCTCTGAGACTATCACAGTGCAGGTGCATTTATACGGAGACTTGATTACACACAGGTGGATTGTATTTATCATCATTAGTCATTTAGGTCAACATTGGATCATTCAGAGATCCTCACTGAACTTCTGGAGAGAGTTTGCTGCACTGAAAGTAAAGGGGCTGAATAATTTTGCACGCCCAATTTTTCAGTTTTTGATTTGTTAAAAAAGTTTGAAATATCCAATAAATGTCGTTCCACTTCATGATTGTGTCCCACTTGTCGTTGATTCTTCACAAAAAAATACAGTTTTATATCTTTATGTTTGAAGCCTGAAATGTGGCAAAAGGTTGCAAAGTTCAAGGGGGCCGAATACTTTCGCAAGGCACTGTACATGTAGCCTCGCTGCTGTTATTTTTCACTGTCTTTTTACTGTTGTTTTTATTCCTTTACTTACCTATTGTTCACCTAATACCTTGTTGAACTGTTGGTTAGAGCCTGTGAGTAAGCATTTAACTGTAAGGTCTACACCTGTTGTATTCGGCGCACGTGACAAATAAACTTTGATTTGATTTATTCAACGGTGACTGGTTTCCCAGACTTCAGGGTCGGTCACCTTGCTGCTCTCCATTTCAGCCCGTGAATAGGTTCCTCCTTTTGTCCAGGTAGAGGCAGGATAGTTCAAGGTCAAGTCCAAGGAGTATCTTCAGACCCAGAGCCTCTAATACACTGTTGGTCTCCCACTCCTCTCTTTCTCTCTGGATGGGAACACTCTCTGAAAGACAGTGTCAGAGAGGAAGAAAACCACATAACATAGCAGTTGCCGTTACTGTCGGATGATAATCAGTAGTGAATTGGGTTAGCCATACTGTTCACATGACATTTCACCTACATTAAGCATTTTAACAACAACAACAACGACGACGACATCAGCAACTCACAGACCCGAGCTGGCCAAGAGTACCCCACCTAGAGAGAAACGTGACCTCAGAACATGACCCACGAGTCGATAAGAGGCCCCAAACCAATCTTCTAAGAGACCAAGACCCCCAGGAAGGAGGATACATACAGTATGCAAACACCCACACAAGCACACACACACACACTACTGTACACAAAGTCCAGAGGTAAAAGCTAGAGGTGAAACGTGAGCCCAGACTGTTGAATGTAGCATACCCCCCCCCCATGGGATGTAGGAGAGACAGACAGTGAGTGTGTAAGAGGTCAGACACCTGATAGTACGGTTCAGGTAACCTTAGTGATTCACAGGATGTTTAAGGACTTAATGCTATTCATTAGCCTAAATGCTACAGGGTGCACTTATGGTAGGCTGTGCCACCCAATAACGCTACACTGGTACTTAATTCAAGTGCTGTGGTTCCTTAGCTACAGTGATACACACTCTAATTAGTCAATATTAAGATATCAAGAGCCCAATTGAAAGACGGATTCATTGAATGCATGAAGACATAAGCAAAAGTATGCTTTCCATATCTAATTTGAAGAAAGCTTGTTTTATAAGCATCCGTAAGCCCCCCCACACAATCACAGCAATGATTCCTATTACTGAAAGATAGGGTCAATATGAAACGAAATAAATCACTATCTGTTCACAGTAGCAGGAGTTTATCAGTCACCTCACCTGGAGACTGACACACTGAACAACAATGTGACACAAATGTAATGGTGTAAGTGTCCCTACTATGGTTATTTCCCCGTTTTATAAAAGAAAACCATCCTTTGGTTCAAGGAATCAGACAACATGGCTTGGCATTCATTATTTCAGAAAGTCATTTGTGTTAATACTAAAACTACTGACAATATGTCTAGACACAGATCTGTCTCTGCTGGTGAAATTCTACCCTGCAGTACTCCAATTATCACATGTTTTGCCCTCTCAAAACACCCAACTATGGTTCCCACATCATTTTTAATTTTTATACTAGAGATTCCTCTAAGCAAAGATGTATACTTACAATAACTGCTGGATTCCCGGCATAGATTAAGTGCTGGTATGTTTGAGAAACGGTCTTCAACTTCTTTGACGCCCTCTTTAGCCGGGCCAGCCAATGAACAAGGAAGAGTGGCCCATGTTCCAAACCCTCAGATAGGGGCCTTCTTAATGTTAATTATTCAAGGGTGGGATTGGATGTCCAGGGATATGGAAGTACAAGTAGACCCAATGTCATGTGGATGTATGTATGCGAGGGAACCAAAGGCTGGGGGCAGGTGAAAGAAATGATATGTGACAAAGGAAGGCAAGCAATGCCTGTCAGTCAAATTGAAGGCAGCGAGGCATTGAATAGCGCTTGGCTGATTGGCTCGCCATTATGTTGTGGCGCCGGAGACATTCATTGGCATCTGGCTATTGATTGATAAAGAGATCTGGCTTTGCAGCGATGGGGCCAGAACAAAATTATTGAGGCTGTATGGGAGAACTTTTCGTGTAAGAAAAGGAAAAGCACCAAAGCCAGAAACGCACACACACTCACTGGCGCGCCCCCCCCCCCCCCCCCCCCCCCCCCTCCTCCCCCCAAACACATGCTCGCGCTCACAATTCCACATACATACAACAGGCCATGTTCCCCAATATGTCCCAGATTACAAAACCCTTTTAATCCCTGAATTGTGAATTGTCCTGTAATCCCTTCTGCACCATCCCCACCATGGCACACTATTGAGTCCCATTGTGTGGAGTAATAAGCAAAACATTTATGTCTCTGTTATTAAGGGATTAGGCTTAATGACCTGTCTGTCTGGCCTGAGAACATCCTGAGTGCATTATCAATTATGGAGGGAGGCCATCACGGGCGTCGAGGACCACACACACACACACGCACACACTGAACAGGTAGGGCCAAACACACACACACACACACTGAACAGGTACGGCCAAACACACACACACATACACACACACACACTGAACAGGTAGGGACAAACACACACACATACAACAGGCCATGTTCCCCAATATGTCCCAGATTACAAAACCCTTTTAATCCCTGAATTGTGAATTGTCCTGTAATCCCTTCTGCACCATCCCCACCATGGCACACTATTGAGTCCCATTGTGTGGAGTAATAAGCAAAACATTTATGTCTCTGTTATTAAGGGATTAGGCTTAATGACCTGTCTGTCTGGCCTGAGAACATCCTGAGTGCATTATCAATTATGGAGGGAGGCCATCACGGGCGTCGAGGACCACACACACACACACACACACACTGAACAGGTAGGGCCAAACACACACACACACACACTGAACAGGTACGGCCAAACACACACACACATACACACACACACACTGAACAGGTAGGGACAAACACACACACGCACACACACACACACACACTGAACAGGTAGGGCCAAACACACACACACACACACACACTCACTGAACAGGTAGGGCCAAACACACACACACACACACACACACACACACACTGAACAGGTACGGCCAAACACACACACACACACACTGAACAGGTAGGGCCAAACACAGACACACACACACACACTGAACAGGTAGGGCCAAACACAGACACACACACACACACACTGAACAGGTAGAACCACACACACACACACACACACACACACACTGAACAGGTAGGGCCAAACACACACACAAGACACACGGACACACACATTGGCTGTTCATCCCAAAAAAATGAATCATCAAGTATTTGATTAGGAAGAGGAATGAATAGCACTGCATTAGAGATGCTTAGAGTTCTCGATGTCCAGTTGAGTTGTCCAAACCAGCACATCTATGATCTTTAGCTAATAAATGATGCCAAACAAAATCCAAACAAATGACACAAGCAAGTGTTGCATAAATGTCACATTTATTTCACTTTATTTCGACAACTGGTTACGTGTCCACAAACATTAGAAGACACTAGAACTCCAACACTCAAAGATAACGTGAGCACTGAGATGATGTCACAGGCCAGTTATTATGGTATAAAGGAACAGGGGGGTTACATCTGTGCGATTGGCTGTGGTGGATCCTATCAGGTTAATTATTTACAAGAAAGGTGCCAATCAAATGTCAAGAAGAGTCAATACCGAGTCATGGAGGTGGGCGTTTCTCTACAGGGCTGCACTGAGGGGGATAGGACATCAATAGCAAGCAGTAAGGGAAAGAGAGAGAGACCAGGGTGAGGAAGAGACACATCTACATGCTTGGATCCAGGAAATGTCATGTTAAAAAAGCAGTCAAATCAGTGAAAGAGCCAATCCATATTCGTCTATAGCCAGATCACTGAACTTCAAATGCGTTGTTTTAACCTGCAGTGAATTCTTCTTTGAGGACAGAAAGTCAGCTATCCTAGCATTAACAAGTAGAGTTAAGAGTCCCCTTTACAGTAGATGCAGTAAGATGCATTTAAGGTGCTTACACGCTAAAGCGACAATAGTACAGTTGAAAAAACAACATCTCCTTCTGTTGAAGGATATCCTACCCCCCCAACCAATCTTACTCACACATTATTATTCATTCAATTATGAGGTGTGATAAATACAATAAATTAGACTTGGATGACAATTCAATAGCTCAAACATTCCCCGCTGACATACTCCACCTCCAAATAGCAACAATAATTCATGAATAAAGCTTTATTTTCTTCCATTGTTCGAGCAGACAAAATAAAGTGGCATACCAGTGTACAACAAAGCTTAAAATGCATACACCAAGATGACCCCAACCTGACCCACCATATGAATCCCAGATTCCGTAGTTAATGGTATTTAGATCATGTTTTTGGTGTTTTTGGTGTCAGCGTTCTAGAATCAGAAAACAGAAAGAACCGCTAGGGGGGGGGGGGGGGGTTGATTTACCACTGAAACCAATCAAATATTGCACTGCAGTATAACAGCAATTATATTCCTTATTGGGAGGATATGTTTATAATTGGAGGCTATAAACGCGTAGTTATGGGACAGCGTGTGAGCATGCCATGTCTTGCATGTTTTACCTTGCCGTGGCTATCTCAGCATGCTCTGTAGGTTGGCTGGCCTAAAGCATGCACGATGTGCTACACGGGAGAATTGTGTTTGACCCGAACCACGACCCTCGCAGTAAGAACAAGGAACAACAGTAAGACATGATCCAATTGGCTGTCTGGCCACGGCCCTGGTCTGCTGCGCTAACACACAACGTTACCGTAAACGCAAGACTAGCACTTGATTTTCAATAAAGCATGGTCACGCAAGAGCATAACACAGCTAGACTAGGAGACAACCGGCAACTTTAGTTTGAAATTGCCCATCTTTTATGGGCTGCTAGACCAACGTAGCTCTGAAAGAGTCACTTTGCTTTTACTTCAGTCGGCAGCGCCCCCTTGATTGACTTAGGACTTGTTTTGTTCCAGAGAGCAGTTTGCATGTCATCTGGATGTAGCAGTATGGTGACAAAAACAATAAACGGCTTCCTAAGTCCCTGGATGTGAGACAGGTTCATACTGTATAGGTTTCGGATACAAAAGCAGAGCAAAGGATGTTAAGACGCTACTTTACAACAAGGAGCTGACGTAGGCTATATACTGTATTAGGGCTATTTAATCCAAACGGATAGATTCACATGGACACATAGCGTCAATAGAAGGTTCATAGCAGCCTATTAAATAAATGTTTGCTTTGATACATGTAGTACTGAGCGAACGTGTTGGACGTCAATGATGTGAAAGTGTGGGATTGATGAAAAACTGGAAAGAGAGAAAGAGAGGGGGGGGGGGGGGGGGAGGCACTACCTGGTGCATAACGATGTACTTTCAGACTCACAACTGGACTGTCGGATAAAAAAAGGTCAAAAATATCCCACGAACCCGTCAATACAGTAGGATCAAATTTGTCCTTACAATTATTCAACATTACTGTAACCCACCACCATAGAACGGAATAAACGTCAACTTGCTCGATTGGAACCATTCTCAGTGTATCCACATGGTATAATTCACTTATAAACAGACATTCAGGGTCAACATAGAGGAGTAGAATAGTAGGTTTTGATGTTTTGAAGATTACATTAATATCTCTAAAACCTGGGAGCCATTTTGTCAAGTCTACACAACAGAGAATATCTTTACTATTTAAAATTGAGATTGGAATGCTTTGGTTTAAAGCAACTGAGTGAAATAAAGTGTACATAATGCAACAATAAAGTGCGACGCAACAAAACTGGTCAGTGATCCCATACAAAAAAAAAAAAAAAAGAACAAATAATGTACATACACAAATAATATGGAAAAACACATAAGGTGAAAATAAATCAAGGACACAACTGCTCTCCACTGTCAGGCAGCCAGCAAAATTACATGCTTTATACTCTACTGTAGCAAATGTGTTACTATGAAATGTCAGCACAGCGAACTCACCATTATCCAAACATGGAAGCCAAAGAGTCATCCTATTGTCCTATCATATTCTATCCATCATATTATCCAACTATTACAATTATATCCCACTGTATTCTGTCCAAAACATTGGCAACAAAACAGTGTCCTATTATGTCACTTTTCACTCTACACTGTCCAATGTACCTTCACATCATCCCATCTATCACACTGTATATCGTCCAAAACCTTGGATACAAAACAGATGCAATGACAACGAGTTACAGTATGCGCCTGCAGCCCAGCGATTTTCAACATGAGGTAATATGGATACGCTGTTTTAACATGAGAAAAGAGCATTGATAGGTACTGCTATCTTCCCTGCACTAAACACACACACACACAGAAACAGAGATATCTTATGAGAGGACTAGAAAAGGGAATATACCATTTTCCCATTATTCTTTTTCTTATTAGACTACAGTGTTTATAAGAAATACATGAGAGGTTTGGATATGGGGCATCATATACAAATAGAGTGTGGTAGTAGTAAGTTGCATGATATTGGAACTGTTAACAACTCGGACTAAGACATAAACGTTATATTCTTCCTTTGTTTGGCTAAACCCTATAGGGGCTGTAAGCCTGGAAGGTAAGGTCTACATACACATGACAGTAAGGAGCATCACAGCCAGCGGAGCTAAGCCCCACTACTCAGGGTTGCGTTGTTAGTTAGTCTTACAGTATATGGGTTTTAATGGTCTTTAATGGGTAGTTTATACCATGCATGATCCAGGTAACCAGGAAGAGGCGTCAAATAGGAGATGGGCTGGGATGGTTTTAAGTGCTGTTTGAGGACGTATCAGCGACAGGATGGAGCACTGTTAGGACGGAGAGCAGCGCAGGAGAGAGCTGTTTAGATAAGCTATATACAGCAGAGGGTCCGTGGACATTTCAGATGACCCCCCCCCCCCACAGCGGGTGTTCCTGTTTCTCACATCCTCTGGCCTGACTTTCTTCTGGAGAGCTTAGACCTTGAAGAGGTAAGAGAGGGGAGGGTTAATCTTAAATAAGTGTTTACAAGGAGATTGAACTAATCTGGTATTACACAAAAAAATCAAGAGTTGAGGATTTCATTCATGAACACGTAAGGTAACCAGGTTGAGGCAGTGAGGGGTTCGTATACCTGATGGTTCCGGCGAGCAAGGGGTTAAAAGCATACAGCCAGTCATGCATCTCCTTGTCATTACTGGCCTGGAGGAGTATTCCACGATGTTCGGTGCACACTGCAAATGTGTTTGGAGTCTAAAAACAGAGAGCATATTCTGTGGTTACAAGGAGGATGACACATGGTAAATTAAGATCCAGGATAACATTAAGGGTAAGGGTATGTGTATTATATATTTACAAATATATTGATAGAACAAATGTATATTCCAGCAAATATATTTGTGGAATATTGTATTTGTGTTATATTTATAGTATATTCCTGAAAAAACATATGATGTATTTGCAATACATTAATGACATACAGTACCAGTCAAAAGTTTGCACACCTACTCATTCAAGGGGTTCTCTCTATTTTTACTATTTTCTACATGTAGAATAATAGTGAAGACATCAAAACTATGAAATAACACATATGGCATCATGAAGTAATCAAAAAAGTGTTAACAAATCAAAATATATTTTATCTTTTGTATTTTTCAAAGTAGCCACCATTTGCCTTGCACACTCTTGGCACTCTCCTTCTTGGTCAAATAGCCCTTACACAGCCTGGAGGTGTGATTTGGTCATTGTCCTGTTGAAAAACAAATGATAGTGGGACTAACACAGAACCCAAACCGGCTGTGCGCATGGGCCATCTAGCATGCATTAACTTTGTCCCCCCACATCAAACGCGATCACGACACGCAGGTTAAAATATCAAAACAAACTCTGAACCGATTACATTAATTTGGGGACAGGTCGAAAAGCATTAAACATTTATGGCAATTTAGCTAGCTAGCTTGCACTTGCTAGCTAAGTTGTCCTATTTAGCTAGCTTGCTGTTGCTAGCTAATTTGTCCTCGATATAAAACATTGAGTTGTTATTTTACCTGAAATGCACAAGGTCCTCTACTCCGACAATTAATCCACAAATAAAACAGTCAATCGAATCATTTCTAGTCATCTCTCCTCCTTCTAGGATTTTATTCTCTGGACTTTATATTGTGATTGGCAACATTCATAAATGAGGTGCATTACCGCCAACAACCTTGTTCGTCTTTCAGTCACCCAAGTGGGTATAACCAATGAGGAGATGGTACGTGGGTACCTGCTTCTATAAACCAATGAGGAGATGGGAGAGGCAGGACTTGCTGCGAGATCTGCATCACAAATATAACTGACTTCTATTTTAGCGCCTGTCAACGCAGATGCTCGTTGGCGAGTGCGAGCAGTGTGGGTGCAATAATTGAATAATATAGATTTCTAAATGTATTTTGCAACGCTAGCGCACACGACGCTAAATGACTATTGCCCCGTAGCACTCACTTCCGTCATCATGAAGTGCTTTGAGAGACTAGTCAAGGACCATATCACCTCCACCCTACCTGACACCCTAGACGCACTCCAATTTGCTTACCACCCCAATAGGTTCACAGACGACGCAATCGCAATTACACTGCACACTGCCCTAACCCATCTGGACAAGAGGAATACCTATGTAAGAATGCTGTTCATCGACTACAGCTCAGCATTTAACACCATAGTACCCTCCAAACTCGTCATTAAGCTTGAGACCCACCCCGCCCTGTGCAAATGGGTCTTGGACTTCCTGTTAGGCCGCCCCCAGGTGGTGAGGGGAGGTAACAACATCTCCACCCCGCTGAACCTCAACACTGGGGCCCCACAAGGGTGCGTTCTCAGCCCTCTCCTGTACTCCCTGTTCACCCATGACTGCGTGGCCATGCACTCCTCCAACTCAATCATCAAGTTTGCAGACGACACTACAGTCATAGGCTTGATTACCAACAACGACGAGATGGCCTACAGGGAGGCGGGTGAGTGCCCTCGGAGTGTGGTGTCAGGAAAATAACCTCACACTCAATGTCAACAAAACAAAGGAGATGATCGTGGACTTCAGGAAACACCAGAGGGAGCAGCCCCTTTATCCACATCGATGGGACAGTAGTGGAGAAGGTGGAAAGTTCCTAGGCGTACACATCACGGACAAAATGAAATGGTACACCCACACAGACAGCGTGGTGAAGAAGGCGCAGCAGCTGCACAGTTGTACAGGTGCATCAAAGTGGAGTCCGAGCTGGGACTGAGAAACTGAAAAACAGCTTCCATCTCAAGGCCATCAGACTGTTAAACAGCCATCACTAACATTGAGTTGCTGCTGCCAACATACTGACTCATCTCTAGCCACTTTAATAATGAAAAATTGATGTACTAAATGTATCACTAGCCACTTTATATAATGTTTACATACCATTTCAATGTGTCGGAGGGTACACCGTGCATTACTCATCTCATATACTGTACTCTATACCATCTACTGTATCTTGCCTATGCCGTTCGGCCATTGCTCATTCATATATTTTTATGTACATATTCTTTATTTTTTTGAATTTTTACCCCTTTTTCTCCCCAATTTCATGGTATCCAATTGTTGTAGTAGCTACTATCTTGTCTCATCGCTACAACTCCCGTACGGGCTCAGGAGAGACGAAGGTTGAAAGTCATGCGTCCTCCGATACACAACCCAACCAGCCGTACTGCTTCTTAACACAGCGAGCATCCAGCCCGGAAGCCAGCCGCACCAATGTGTTGGAGGCTACACCGTGCACCTGGCAACCTTGGTTAGGCCAATTGTGCGTCGCCCCACGGACCTCCCGGTCGCAGCCGGTTACGACAGAGCCTGGGCGCGAATCCAGGGACTCTGATGGCACAGCTGGTGCTGCAGTACAGCACCCTTAACCACTGCGCCACCCGGGAGGCCATGTACATATTCTCATTCATTCCTTTACACTTGTGTGTATAAGGTAGTTGTTATGAAATTGTTAGGTTAGATTACTTGTTAGATATTACTGCATGGTCGGAACTAGAAGCACAAGCATTTCGCTACACTCGCATTAACATCTGCTAACCATGTGTATGTGACAAATACATTTGATTTAATTTGATTTTGTGTAGTCAACCTGTAAGTGCAAACCAGATGGGATATCGCTGCAGAATGCTGTGGTAGCCATGCTGGTTAAGTGTGCCTTGAATTCTGAATAAATCACTGACAGTGACACCAGCAAAGCACCCCCACACCACACCACCACCTCTGTGCTCCACGGTGGGAACCACACATGCAGAGATCATCCGTTCATCCGTTCACCGTTCACCTGCGTCGCAAAAAGACACGGCGGTTGGAACCAAAAATCGCAAATTTAGACTCATCAGACCAAAGGACAGATTTAAACCGGTCTAATGTTCATCGCTCATGTTTCTTGGCCCAAGCAAGTCTTCTTCTTCTTATTGGTGTCCTTTAGGAGTGGTTAGTTTGCAGCAATTCGACCATGAAGGCCTGATTCACTCAGTCTCCTCTAAACAGTTGATGTTCAGATGTGTCTGTTACTTGAACTCGGTGAAGCATTTATTTGGGCTGCAATTTCTGAGGCAGGGAACTCTATTGAACTTATCCTCTGCAGCAGAGGTAACCCTGTGTCTTCATTTCCTGTGGCGGTCCTCACGAGAGCCAGTTTCATCACAGGGCTTGAAGGTTTTTGAGACTGCACTTGAAGAAATTGGCAAAGTTTTTGACATTTTCTGGATTGACTGACCATGTCTTAAAGCAATGATGGACTGTCGTTTCACTTTGCTTATTTGCCATAATATGGACTTGGTCTGTTACCAAACAGGGCTATCTTCTGAATACCACCCCTACTGTTGTGCACTTGAGTGAGGACCCAAAAGCGATTTAACAAAAACAGAGTCCTTTAATGTAGAAAATGGCAAAATAGACAACCTTCAGAGAGGGCGACAAATGAAACAGAAAGTCCTTCTGATATTTACTAAAGAGTCCCCTTCTTAGCAGCAGAGGAGAATAGCTGGGTTGCGGCGACAGACTGCTGGTCTCTCTGGGTAGGCGCGGGTCGTAGCGGACAGAGGTACCTGATCACACGTAGCATCAGAAGAACAGGCAGATTCCAACAGGATGGGACAAGGGTGAAGCAAACAAGACGATAGTTTGGTTCTGGCATGAGAAACTCAAACGAGAATCTGACAAGGAAAGAAGCAGGAACAGAGAGAGAAATAGAGACCTAATCAGAGGGAAAAAGGGAACAGGTGGGAAAAGGGTGAACGAGGTAGTTAGAGGAGATGAGGAACAGCTGGAGGAGGAGAGAAAGAGAAGGTAGCCTAATACGACCAGCAGAGGGAGACAGAGTGAAGAGAAAGAACAGGAACAAGACATAATATGACAAGACATGACACCTACCTTGTCTCAACACAAGTGATTGTCTCAAACGCATTAAGAAAGGAAAAACATTTCACAATTAAACTATTAACAAGACACACCTGTTAATTGAAACGCATTCCAGGTGACTACCTCATGAAGCTGGTTGAGAGAATGCCAAGAGTGTGCAACGCTGTCATCAAGGCAAAGGGTGGCTACTTTGAAGAATCTCAAATATTGTTTAACACTTTTTGGGGGAGTACTACATGATTCCATATGTGTTATTTCATAGTTTCGATGTTTTCACTATTATTCTGCAATGTAGAAAATAGTAAAAAGAAAAGAAAAACCCTTGACTGGTACTGTACAATACATGACCAAATGTATGCGGACGCCTGCTCATCACATTCCAAAATCATGAGCATTAATACGGATTTGGTCCCCTTTTTACTTCTAATATTCCATACCGATCTCGACAAACCATTTCTGTATGGACCTCGCTTTGTGCACAGGGGCAGAGTCGTCTGGAATGTAATTTTATGCTGTAGCGTTAATATTTCCCTTCAATGGAATTAAGGGGCTTAGTCCGAACAATAAAAAAACAGACAGACTATTAATCCTCAACCACCAAACATTACAGTTGGCACTATTTATTGGGGCAGGTAGCGTTCTCCTGGCATCCGCCAAAACCCAGATTCGTCCGTCGGACTGTCAGATGGTGAAGTGTGACTCATCACTCCAGAGAACGCGTTTCCACTGCTCCAGTGTGCAATGGCAGAGAGCTTGACACCACTGATGCTTGGCATTGCGCATGGTGGTTTTAGGCTTGTGTGCGGATACTCGGCCATGGAAACCCATTTCATGAAGCTCCCGATGAACAGTTCTTGTGCTGACTTACTTCCAGAGGCAGTTTGGAACTCGGTAGTGAAGTGTTGCAACCGAGGGCAGACAATTTTCACGCCCTACGCGCTTCAGCACTCGACGGTCCCTTTCTGTGAGCTAGTGTGGCCTACCACTTCGCAGCTAAGCTGTTGTTGCTCCCAGATGTTTTCACTTCACAATAACAGCACTTACAGTTGACCAGGGAAGCTCTAACAGGGCAGAAATTTGACGAACTGACTTGTTGGAAGGGTGGCATCCTATGACGGTGCCACGTTCAAAGTCACTGAGCTCTTCATTAAGGCTATTTTACTGTCAATGTTTGTCTATGGATATTGCATGGCTGTGGGCTCAAATTTTATACACCTGTCAGCATTGGGTGTGACTGAAATAGCTCAATCCACTAATTTGGAGGGGTGTCCACATACAAGGTTATGTGTTACATATTTTTTCATTTGGACAATTGAAAATGAGATGGTGCGTCTCAAGAGATTTCATCCTGTAAAATGTCTAATAAATAAACATATTTACAGTGCATTCGGAAAGTATTCAGACTCCTTGACTTTTTCCACATTTTGTTACGTTACAGCCTCATTCTAAAACTGATTAAATAGATTTTTGTTCCTATCCCATAATGACAAAGTAAAAACAGTTTTTTTTACATAAAATAAAAAACTGAAATATGACATTTACGTAAGTATTCAGACCTTTTAATCAGTACTTTGTTGAAGCACCTTTGGCAGCGATTACAGTCTCGAGACTTCTTGGGTATGAAGCTTGGCACACCTGTGTTTGGGGAGTTTCTCCCATTCTTCTCTGCAGATGCTCTCAAGCTCTGTCAGGTTGGATGGGGAGCGTCAGTGCACAACTATTTTCAGGTCTCTCCAGAAATGTTAGATTGGGTTC
Source organism: Oncorhynchus kisutch (assembly GCF_002021735.2). NCBI lineage: Eukaryota > Metazoa > Chordata > Actinopteri > Salmoniformes > Salmonidae > Oncorhynchus > Oncorhynchus kisutch. The sequence goes on from NC_034203.2 coordinate 9,695,400, forward strand.
AAGTCCGGGCTCTGGCAGGAAGGTGAACCTTCTTCCCAGTCTGAGGTCCTGATCGCTCTACAGCAGGTTTTCATCAAGGATCTCTCTGTACTTTGCTCCGTTCATCTTTCCCTCGATTCTGACTAATCTCCCAGTCCCTGCCAATGAAAAACATTCCCACAGCATGATGCTGCCACCACCATGCTTCACCGTAGGGTACTGGTTTCCTCCAGGCGTGACGCTTGGCATTAAGGCCAAATAGTTCAATCTTGGTTTCATCAGACCAGAGATGCCTGATTGCTGCAGAGATGGATGTTCTTCTGGAAGGTTCTCCCATCTCCACAGAGGAACTCTGGAGCGCTGTCAGAGTGACCATCGGGTTCTTGGTCACCTCCCTGACCAAGGCCCTTCTCACACCAATTGCTCAGTTGGGCCGGATGGCCAGCTCTAGGAAAAGTCTTGGTGGTTCCAAACTTCTTCCATTTATGAATGATGGAGGCCACTGTGTTCTTGGGTACCTTCAATGCTGCAGAAATGTTTTGGTACCCTTCCCCAGATCTGTGCCTCGACACAATCCTGTTTCGGGGCTCTAGGGACAATTCCTTTGACCTCATGGCTTGGTTTTTGTTCTGACATGCACTGTCAACTGTGGGACCTTATATAGACAGACATGTGTGTGCCTTTCCAAATCATGTCCAATCAATTGAATTTACCAGAGGTGGACTCCAATCATGTTGTAGAAATCTCAAGGATGATCAATGGAAACAGGACCCACCTGAGCTCAATTTCAAGGTACAAGGTACTTCTGTGTTTTCTTTTTAATACATTTGCAAAAATGTTTTCAACTTGTCATTATGGGGTATTGTGTGTAGATTGATGAGGTGGAAAAAAACGATTTAATCCATTTTAGAATAAGGCTGTAACGTAACAAAATATGTAAAAGGTTGAGCGGTCTGAATATTTTCCAAATGCACTGTATGTTATATTTGAAAGTAGTTCTGGTTGGTCGTACCCGGAGCAGAGTCTGCTTGTCCTCGCTGTATTCCACCTGGGCGGAGGAAAGGTTGATGACGGAACGCTCCACGCTGTCCCTCTCGTTGCGGTACAGGTAGACGTAGGGCCGGCGCACCACTACATAGCGCTTCACCCAGCCACTGGTGTGGGGCTCCAGGAAGTGTAGGTAGCCTTTCTTAGACACGATGGGGCTGAAATAAACATAATTTCTATTTGATTATTTGTTGTTGAGAAAATTTTTAAAAACAACAACCAAAAACAGCCCATTCAATACATTGATTATTATCCAAATAACTCAGGTGTTGTTTATATATTTTCCAACATTAAAGTGATTCTAAATAATGAATCTAGCATGGATACTGCCGTCATAATTCACAACAATATCATACTGCATGACTCATCTGGTCTCTATGGAATCCTGTACAGTAGTCCTAGTTTAATCGTACTTTTGTTACAGTGGGGCAAAAAAGTATTTAGTCAGCCACCAATTGTGCAAGTTCTCCCACTTAAAAAGATGAGAGAGGCCTGTAATTTTCATCATAGGTACACATCAACTATGAGAGACAAAATGAGGGAAAAAAATCCAGAAAATCACATTGTAAGATTTTTAATGAATTTATTTGCAAATTATGGTGGAAAATAAGTATTTGGTCAATAACAAAAGTTTCTCAATACTTTGTTATATACCCTTTGTTGGCAATGACAGAGGTCAAACGTTTTCTGTAAGTCTTCACAAGGTTTTCACACACTGTTGCTGGTATTTTGGCCCATTCCTCCATGCAGATCTCCTCTAGAGCAGTGATGTTTTGGGGCTGTTGCTGGGCAACACGGACTTTCAACTCCCTCCAAAGATTTTCTATGGGGTTGAGATCTGGAGACTGGCTAGGCCACTCCAGGACCTTGAAATGCTTCTTAAGAAACCACTCCTTCGTTGCCCGGGCAGTGTGTTTGGGATCATTGTCATGCTGAAAGACCAAGCCACGTTTCATCTTCAATGCTCTTGCTGATGGAAGGTTTTCACTCAAAATCTCACGATACATGGCCCCATTCATTCTTTCCTTTAAACGGATCAGTCGTCCTGGTCCCTTTGCAGAAAAACAGCCCCAAAGCATGATGTTTCCACCCCCATGCTTCACAGTAGGTATGGTGTTCTTTGGATGCAACTCAGCATTCTTTGTCCTCCAAACACGACGAGTTGAGTTTTTAGCAAAAAGTTCTATTTTGGATTCATCTGACCATATGACATTCTCCCAATCTTCTTCTGGATCATCCAAATGCTCTCTAGCAAACTTCAGACGGGCCTGGACATGTACTGGCTTAAGCAGGGGGACACGTCTGGCACTGCAGGTATTGAGTCCCTGGCAGCGTAGTGTATTACTGATGGTAGGCTTTGTAACTTTGGTCCCAGCTCTCTGCAGGTCATTCACTAGGTCCCCCCGTGTGGTTCTGGGAATTTTGCTCACCGTTCTTGTGATCATTTTGACCCCGCGGGGTGAGATCTTGCGTGGAGCCCCAGATCGAGGGAGATTATCAGTAGTCTTGTATGTCTTCCATTTCCTAATAATTGCTCCCACAGTTGATTTCTTCAAACCAAGCTGCTTACCTATTGCAGATTCAGTCTTCCCAGCCTGGTGTAGGTCTACAATTTTGTTTCTGGTGTCTGGTATCCTCTTTGGTCTTGGCCATAGTGGAGTTTGGAGTGTGACTGTATGAGGTTGTGGACAGGTGTCTTTTATACTAATAACAATTTCAAACAGGTGCCATTAATACAGGTAAAGAGTGGAGGACAGAGGAGCCTCTTAAAGAAGAAGTTACAGGTCTGTGAGAGGCAGAAATCTTGCTTGTTTGTAGGTGACCAAATACTTATTTTCCACCATAATTTGCAAATACATTTTGTCATTTTGTCTGTCATAGTTGAAGTGTACCTATGATGAAAATTACAGGCCTCTCTCATCTTTTTTAAGTGGGAGAACTTGCACAATTGGTGGCTGACTAAATACTTTTTTGCCCCACTGTATATTCCTTTCCTAATTTCGTCATAAGATGTAAATATTGTGATTTTTCATTCTTCCTGGAGGCTGTTGCCATAATGATAACCAAAAAATGGTCTGGTCTCACCTGACGCGGATCTCCTGGATGTCAGGGACGAAGGTGCAACCTCTACCCAGGGTCCTCTTCTTGTCCACAGGACTGAAGGGGTCCAGGTCTGGGCTGGAAGCACCAGAGATGGGCTCAGTGAGTCTGCAGACCAGGGGGGAAAAAAACTCTCGCAACGCTCTCAAAATATTCTCTGTGCTCTCTCAATGTCCTATCAATGCCCTATTAACAAGGTCCTCTCAACAAAGAGAACAAACTCATTTGCATATGCTATTTGTCCAGGAGCAAGCCTTGGGTGAATAAAATGGGAGTAAGAGATGACAGTTGAAAGGTCACATACCTGATGTCATAATGTCCCTCCACCAATGAGGGGCAAGTAGAGGACGGAGTTAGCGTGCTCAGACTAGAAGAGGATGGAGACATCAGCGACGCTGACATCTCAGAAAGCTGAAACGCACACACACATACAAGTACATACAGATAATCACACAGACACACACACACACACACACACACACACACACACACACACACACACACACACACACAGATATGCACGTACACGAGAGCAAACAAACACACAAAAATAAGCACACAAAAAGACACATACAGTGACACCATTATACATAAATCAACAGCTCCCATGTACTGTATCGCACTTTGAAGGGTCTGCAAGGTCTGATGAGGTCACGAGAAGAGATAGGTTTCTGCCCCAGGCCTTTTGGTTAAACATGTTACAGACAACATGCTGTAGTAGGGATAAAGAGACCTGTCATTCTCTGAGGGGGGGGGGGGGGGGGTATGATCAAAAAAGGCTAGGTTGATTAGGGTCTGGGTGAAGGATTCCATAGGTCAGAGGTAAATCTACAGAGAATATGGGACCTTGGCTTAGGGGATGGGGTTTATGATTGATGAGGACAAGAGCAAGTACACGTGAATGAATGAAGGAACTGAGTTAGTTACTCTGTTTTTAGTTCAAGTACTTTCTTAGAATGCAGTTCCTCGTTAGAATTCAGTCATTTGTTGGAATACTAAATTCTCGGAGAGGCTGAGTGTGTGAACGAGACAGGGGATCAGGAGGGGAAAGTATCTTGGGTGGGATTAGTGACAATGGGCCCGGAGTCCACAGGGGCCAAGTTTTTATGGGATACAAAGGGCTTCGGGCTAGGGTTCTGGCTGGTTAAAAGTAGCCTGCATGGGGTACTGTAAGTGGGTTATAGAGGGGGTTAAAGGGCCTGGGGGCTGGGGCTCACCTTGCTCTCACTGGCACTGCTGCTCACCTGGCTGTACTCCCTGTTGAACGTGTGCATGAGCAGCCGCAGACACTGAGACCCCAGGAGGAAAAGAGGACGAGGAGGAGGAAAAAGAGAGATTATTATTACTCATAACAACTACCAATACAAGTTATAATGCATTTTAATCCAACAAAGAGAGATAACCAAAAAGGTGGCCAAGCAAGTGTTAGGCCTGGTTCCTAACTGAAGCCAGGGACTGGTAGTCACCTTGGCAGCCAGCTCCCTCTGCCTCTGGCTGGGTCTCTCCAGGGCGGGGCTACCCCCGGGGCAGTGGCTGAGGATGGGGCTCTTCGCAAAGTCGCTAAGGTCACCACTCTTGCAGAGAGCGTCCTGCCCCACTGCCAGGGTGGCCTCCAGTTTCTCCCGCAGCAGCAGGTAGTGCCTGGTCTTCTCCACCTGTACAGACACAACCAGAGAAAACATTAACTTTCTTTTGGCACAAAATGGCCGTCATGCATCGTCCAGGTGAGTCACCTTCATTGGTGAGTATTAACTCTATTCAATAAAAGGTACTTTGAAAATAGCTACTGTATATGAATGCCAACCATGATGCATAATGTATTCCTATTTATTGACCAACCAATTCCATCACAAATTGACTCCACTACTCTGTGGAGTCTTCGCCCCAAACACCCTACAGACCCCACCAATGCCAGGCCTCACCTCCTGCAGAAGGCTGAGTTTCTCCAGCTCCCATTGGTGGTCCAGGATAAGGCTGTCGCTACGGGGCCTCCACCCAGCCAGGTTCTCTTCCCCACGGACGTATGCCACCGAGGTGTCCAAGACGCGCCTACGCCGCCGCTGCATGCCTGAGGGTGAACAAGAGGGCAACAGAGTGTTTCATATATGCCTGTAGAATAACAGATACACACTGCCAAGAGATCATTTGGTGATATGCCCAGTGGTTAAATCAAGGTTCTGATGCACACGGGAGGACACGGGATGACAGACATCACGGCATCCATGCTTGTGACAAATTGTGTAAGGGTGACAACATGGTGGAGCGTTCATTTTTCTCAAGCTTCAACTGTGTCATTCTTGAACTTACCAGGACTTCCGGCATCAGCGACATGGCAGAGACTGACTTCATACACTCCAGTGACACGATTACTGAGAGAGAGAGAGAGAGAGAGAGAGAGAGAGAGAGAGAGAGAGAGAGAGAGAGAGAGAGAGAGAGAGAGAGAGAGAGAGAGAGAGAGAGAAAGAGAGAGAGAGAGAGGAGAGAATGAGTTGTGTCTACTCTACAAACAACATAGAAATAAAGTTCAGATTCAGAGTTCCAGAAAGGAGGTCGAACCTCTCTGAGGGCCTGAGACAGCCGGTGCTGAAGAGGTTCCTGATGGAGCGAGAGGCGGGGAGCTTGGCGTCACGGGAGTAGAACACCATACAGAAGTCTTTGGTGATCACTGTTGGTTGGGTGCAGTTCTCCATCTGAAGAAAGTTGGAACAAAATGTATCCAAGTCAGAACTCACTTAATCCAAGCCGATACTACTTGGGTTACGGTTTAGAACGAATGTTGATGCGTTTACCTCTAGGTAAGCGGAGAGAGTGATGTAGATCTTTTCTCCATAGGGAGTGACACGGTTCAGGAGGAGGGAGTTGTGCATGGAGCTATCCCATGCCGCCTCAAATCGGTAAAACGTCCTGTTCAGTCAACATACAGGCAAACGTTACGGGGGGTTTTGTGTATAGAACTTGTTTTCATTTTGTCAATGGTGAATGAATGGAGACATGTAAATATGATTTTTCTCCATCAGCATATCAGTGAAAAAAAAGATTAAGTTGCACAAGACCCTCTACAACAACACTCAAACAAACTATATATACACATATTTACAAGGACAGAAACAAACACCGCTGAGTTCACCTTTGAGAGTGAAGTCAAATGAAAGCATGAGGAAACAGACAACAACAACAACAAGAACAGAAAGCTGATTCAGGGAACATACAATTGACAAGAGGAGAAGGAGAAAGGTTGTGTGTTATACCTATGGTCAACTCCCAGGGACATGCTGCCATACAGCGAAGCGCGAAGAGAAAAGGGCGAGAAGTTATAAGCAAGCAGCTCGGCTGTGGATTTTACAGTAACAAAGTGGCAAAAAAAGTGAAGAAGACAAGTAACACAATAGAATATTGGATAAAAAAATACATGTGGTCTTCAGTGCAAAAATACGGTAAAAAAAAGAAGAGAAATAGAGAACGGAGAGAAAACAAAAACCTACTCAAAACTTTCCATTATGGAAAAGGCCATTAATACACAACCATGTTATTAGGTGTTACAGTATGTACAGGAACTAGCTGTGAAAGAGGAGAGGGGACGTACTTGTCATTATATGAGGGCCAGATGTAGCCCGCAGATAGAATGTTGAGAGACAGGATGTTGGGGTCGATGATGGTCTCATCAGCCTCTGGAGTATTCCGGATCCGCCCTGAGAGGTCAAAGGTCAGTGGTGGATCTTTATGTGCTGAAAATATGAACCTATGCAATCTTTATGCACCGTAAAGACGGATCTATGGGATCTTTATGTGCGGTAAAGATGAATTTACTGTGCACATGTTATTGTCGTCTACTTTCATCCGTACTCACCCACCACCAGCTCCTTGACCTCCTTCCACTCCACGTCATTTCCTGTCTCGTGCGCTATGGTGACTGTGATCCTCCGCTGGATGCCCTGATGAAGCAGGAAGGTTCCGTGGCAGGGCATGCCCCCTCTGTGGTCCACCACTGAAGGGATATAGCTAAGGACAAAAAAAATGGCATATTCATCAATGACTCACATTAATGACCCTAAACTATCAGTACCACTGGTATTTACCATGAAATTACTTGGTGAGAAAATGCTGTAATTTCAATGGCTAATGGTGCAATATGTAGAAATCAATCCAGAATTTCCTGGTTGCAAAAACTCTAATAGTTTGCCTAATTTCAGTTTATGTGACAAAACAAGCAGTCATTGTGTAGAGAATCATTGTACCATCTAAACCACTGTGAAATATATTTTCCATAACCAAAAATATTGTATTTTCAGCTGTTTGAAGCTGGTGTACAAAACCGAAAGTAAAAGACAAAACTTAAGAATGGGAAGCATAGAAATAGTGCATGTATAACAGATCTAATGGCTTTCAATGAGAATGACAGATCTATTATCTATATATTTCTATGTTAATTTGGTTGGGTTGCCCAAAAAGTGACATATTGCCACTTTAATGACCATGAAGAAGGGGAAATATTTAAATGTTTAAACATGAAACTATTTGTACAAAGATGAAATGTCATTTTTGCCTCCTAAATAAGATCATTGTTTCACAGTAAAACGTAGGCCCAGTCAGTGGCCACACCCAAGTGAACCGACATTGGTTGAGAACTATGAAACACACCCTTCTCTCCCCCAGTACAAAGTCCGTTTGACAGAAGTCAACGTCAGTTCCCGATGACTGGTGTCCGTACATTTAAAATGTCAAATTTCAACGTGGAGGTGACAATCACCATGCTGGAATGGTGAATTTCGACTAGACCAGCCAGAATACAGCATGAGCTGATTATGGCAACTTGTTATGAACGTTGATCTATTATTCACTAAAGAAGAAGTGATACCTCTTAGACGTCGAGTTATCAGCTGCAGCTGTAAACATACGGCCTAGGAAAGGACAGATATCTCCTAAGAACAACAGGGTACTTTAACGTATCCGCTCTACAACACTACGGCCAGAAAGATTCTTCAAAGGACAATGGCGATCTCTGTCTTCCATCTTCGACCCATCTATCGAAGCGCAGCTCAGCTCAGAGTAAATATATATCTTGCATTTTTCTTTTCCGATTGGCCGGATATTAGAATGCATATGATTCTGTATTTACGGTAGCAAAGCTTCTCAAGGTCCGATAGAGACCCAATCCCTTTGTCCCTTAGTCTTCCCGCTCTTTAATTCAAACCCAACCCCTTTCCTTTGTGTAACCAGCCATCATTTCGGGTTAGCCCACCAGGGACTTTTCATGACATGATTAGTAATCGATGTGTGATCTATCCTGTGTCTATATATATGTAATTCTGTGTGATTATTTGGGTATTTAGTAAATAAATAGTTAAGCCAATTTGTGTATTGCTGATTCAACTTGTTAGCTAGGGTTCGTGCAGATAACCAAGTACTTACGACAAACAGAACAATACTGATCAAGGTGACGATTAATAATTGACTGCTATTGATATAAAAGATCTTCAGATCTTTAAGAGAGTGGATTCGGGAGATAACCACTCTATATAAATGAATGCTTCCGTGGTGCCCCAGGTTATTAATGGTTTAATTGTTGCATGGTTTAATTCAATCACGTAATCAATTAAACATTAGGTAATCGATTTGATAAAATACCATGTCATTTAATTTAATCATAGTCAGAGACAAGACAATACTTACTCTCCATTGGCCTCCAGCTCACAGATCTCGAAGAAGGCCATGAGGTCATATTTGGAGTGGCATGGGCCGGCCGTGGAACGGGTCAGGGTATTCAGCTTGGTGGCTGGTACTGTGAAAGAGAAGGTCAGAAATGTGTCTGAATATTTGTGACACACAAGCACAATGAGGTGGATGAAGGTAGGGATGTTTAAAAAATATATCAAATCAGCAAAAAAAAGATTGGCCCTTTTTTAGGACCCTGTCTTTTAAAGATCATTCGTAAAAATCAAAATAACTTCACAGATCTTCAATGTAAAGGGTTTAAACACTTTTTTCCATGCTTGTTCAATGAACCATAAACAATAAATGAACATGCACCTGTGGAACGGTCATTAAGACATTAACATCTTACAGACGGTAGGCAATTAAGGTCACAGTTATGATAACGTAGGACACTAATGAGGCCTTTCTACTGACTCTGAAAAACACCAAAAGAAAGATGCCCAGCTCATCTGCATGAACGTGCCTTAGGCATGCTGCAAGGAGGCATGAGGACTGCAGATGTGTCCAGGGCAATAAATTGCAATGTCCGTATTGTGAGACGCCTAAGACAGCGTTGCAGGGAGACAGGACGGACAGCTGATCGTCCTCACAGTGGCAGACCACGTGTACCAACACCTGCACAGGATCGGTACATCCGAACATCACACCTGCGGGACAGGTACAGGATGGCAACAACAACTGCCCGAGTAACACCAGGAACGCACAATCTTTCTTAGAAGGAATGAGCGTTACACCAAGGCCTGCACTCTGGAGCGAGAATTTGGAGGTGGAGGGTCCATCATGGTCTGGGGTGGTGTGTCACAGCATCATCGGACTGAGCTTGTTGTCATTGCAGGCAATCTCAACACTGTGCGTTACAGGGAAGACATCCTCCTCCCTCATGTGGTACCCTTCCCGCAGGCGCATCCTGACATGATCCTCCAGCAATGCCACCAGCCATACTGCTCGTTCTGTGCGTGATTTCCTGCAAGACAGGAATGTCAGTGTTCTGCCATGGCCAGCGAAGAACCCGGATCTCAATCCCATTGAGCATGTCTGGGACCTGTTGGATCGGAGGGTGAGGGCTAGGGCCATTTCCCCCAGAAATGTACGGGGTAACATCTCACAGCAAGAACTGGCAAATCTGGTGCAGTCCATCAGGAGGATGCAGTACTCAATGCAGCTGGTGGCCACACCAGATACTGACTGTTACTTTTGACCCCCCCCCCCCCCCCCCCCCCCCCTTGTCCACTTCTGTTGGTCACATGTCTGTGGAACTTGTTCAGTTTATCTCTCAGTTGTTGAATCTTGTTATGGTCATACAAATATTGACACGTTAAGTTTGCTGAAAATAAACGCAGTTGACAGTGAGAGGACGTTTCTTTCTTTGCTGAATTTATATATAAAACATGTACAAATATTTTCACATTTTTTTCTCCAGTAATGCCTTCATGAACATGTGAACTTTCATGTGCCTCAATTGCAAACTTGAATGGGGTCTGTAAATATAAAATTATGAGTTTAGCCAAGGAGAAAGCACTGAGCTAAATAGGGAGAAAGACAGGATCCTTTCTGGCTAGCCATGATTGGCTGAGATAATGGAGGGTTTGACCATGCTGATGGTTGGCCATAAGCATTTTTCGTCATAAGCCCCATTTGGGATGGGCCGTCACATTTGTACAACTAACCAATATCTGGTTAACATTCTTGTACAAAATGGCTGCAGTGCCAACTTGCTCAGCTTGGTGGCTGGCACATTCAAAGATGTAGAAAGAGACACATACCAAATAAACCACTCACCTGGTTTAGACAAGGGCATGACCCTTGGGAACTGCCTCCTAGAAGGTCGAAGGGGACTGAAATAGAAGTGTGAACTTTTAAAATTGTCTACTTTAGCAAGACAGTGAAACGGGATCATTTGAAGAAGAAGAGAGCAAGTACAGTTCTCACCTGATGAGGTCTTTGCAGAGGGGTGGGAATGGATGTTTCTGGTAGTGGCCAAACACCTCAAAGACAATGGGCTGGGTCTTGATGTACTCCACAAACGACTTGGTAACCTCTACCGTGATCTAATAGACCATCAAAAAAAAAACGAGGTAGGCTATCACTCAAGTCCCTTAACGAGGCCAGCGACAACAGGATGATTACAATGCAACACAACAACAATCGGTAATTCATGATTCATTCATGGCAATATCATAGAAATAACGCCTGTAGTAACCTATGACTAATAATAAGGAATAGCAATGTTATTTCCGGGCGGCGCTTACATTCTGTACATGGTAGAATCCCAGCGGAGGTCCTCTGCCAGTGTTCTTGAGTGGCTCAGTGGAGAAAGCCTCATCATGTCGGTGGATGAAGCTGGAAAGTAGGGAGACCACATTCAGTCAATATGCGTACCTATTCACTACACATATATATTAAAACGACGACACTGTTGCATTACTACTATGTACTGTTGACTACTCTCAATGTGGCGCACTGATTACGATCACATTTGGTGGGACACTTGTCTCGCACCATCAGACGAGTCTACTTCAGGAATAACACTAACCATGAGAATTTTGTTTGTTTAAACCAAGAGAGGATGGAGTCGTTTCTGGATGAAGAAAAGAGAGAAGTGAAAGGTCTTGAAAGACAAGGCTTTTTGCATTTACATTTGAGTCATTTAGCAGATGCTCTTATTTCAGAGACAATTACAGTAGAAATTACGGGAAGGTGCTTTGCTTATGGGGCACAGACAGACAGTTACCTTTCAGTAACTGGCACAACGCTCTAAACCACTAGGCTGCCTGCCGCCCTTTTCCATAGCATAGCTTTCAAATAGTTAACGTGTTAGATGTCATCTAAAATGTAGATTCCTGCCTCAATAAAAATCGTTGTAAATTGCCGAGGAGACAAAACTCAAGTACATAGTCAAAATATGATGAAAATAGGAAATAAAGTTGAGGAACAGGCCTTGAAATGACTAATTTTGCTTTCGACACATAACAGTCCAATTATACATGACTAACTATTAGATTTCGACTTCCTTACAACTGTCAAATGGATATGATCATGTTATGTGACAGTACAAAATTGGCACCATTTCATAGACTCTGCCTCCCTGCACCTAAACAAGCCACCCTACCCTGGATTGTGTGCCCCACATCCTCATTACTCTGGCAGTGACATGTGTTACTGTCATGTCTACAGCGCTTTCACCCCTCTTGCTTTTGCTAGCCTTTTCGGGTTGGCATTAGCAGTGAGCGAGACTCTCGCATTTACCGACCTCTTCCGCGGTGTCCATCTGCGGCTTGCGGTGGCTGCTTGGTCAAGTGACTGCCGCAAGGATTTCTGCTCTAACAATTCTACGGATGTAACTGGCACATTCAACACTGGACGTGGCTCTTATCGGGTACTTCTCCATTGGACTGTATCAATTCCAATCGTGTCGCTATAAAGGAACCCCCTTTTCCCCTCTGGCCTCACTGTTATTAAAGGATTGTGCGTCGGGTTGGCTATTCTCAGAGGGGCTCATCACAGAAGATGCTAAATTGATGTCATGTGTTTGACTGAAACCTGGCAACAACCCGTATGAATGTTTGACCTTTTAACCTTGCGATCAGACCTCAAACGGGCTGTAACTCAGGTACAGAATCTGACCTCATTTGAATGCCTAGCGCTCACACTGTTTGGCCCAAAACCACTGCTCCTCATTTTGATATACAGGCCTCCCATAGTCTCCCTTGTCTTCCACTCAAGAGTTTAAGACACTGACATCTTCCTGCTCCATGTGCTGCTTGGGGACTTAAACATTCATGTACACTCCAGCATGTGACTTTTACAGCCTATGTCAAAGGCTACAACCTGGACCTGGTGTGCTACACTGGCCATAGATCCCTCCGACACGTGTGGCCTGAACCTCACCATTTCTGACCACTTGGCCATCATATTTAATCTTTACATCTCCCTCCCCAAGCTCCGTACCAAATGTACCATGACCCTCAGAAATGCAAAAACTGTCAACCCCCCTGATTGAACTGATTCAGTCCCATGAGAACCCTGACGCTCTCCACAAGGCCAAGGCTACCCACTACTCTAACATCAGAAAAAGGTCATAACCCGAGAGCTCCCTCCTCCCTGATCTATAAGCTACAACTGCCACGTAACGACCCCCCCACCCACCCCCCCCACCCTCACACTGTTTCAGCTGACCTCTGTGATCGGTATCTGGACTTATTCCAAAATAAACTAGACGCAATACATGCACAGCTCCAACAAACGTCTACTGAACCCCCCGTCTCCCACCACAGCTCGACTCAGAAACCCTTCCGTCACTCTCCACCTTCTCCTCTGTTGATGCAGTGTTCATCTCTGGTCTACACACCAAAAGCCTCAACCTGCTCACTTGACCCTATGCCCACACTCCCACTCTTTCCCCTCATGGTTGACATTGTCAATGTGTCCCTCTGCTCTGGCTCTGTACCCCCTGAACTCAAACCGGCTGTTACCACTCCTTTTCATCGTCTATATCGTACCAATCCGGCAAAATCCTCCGTCAACACAGTCTGGAATTCCACTGTTACGCTGATGACACACAAATCTATGTTCACTCCAAACCCACCTCTGACAGCAGACCCCCCCCCCCCCCCCCATCATCACTTGTCAACTGTCTGAAATGCATAAAAGCATGGATGAGCTTGAAGTCCTGAAGTTCAACGGCGATAAGACAGAAGCTATGTTGGTGGCACCCAGATCTCTCCTGAAGAAGGTTGACCTTAACGTCGACGGCTGCTCTATCTTTACTACCTCTCAGGTGAATAATCTGGGGGTCATCCTCGATACCACACTCACCTTTGATGCCCACATTAAAACCATCACAAAATCTGTCTTCTTCCATCTCAAGAACATAGGCAGTCTCAGCCCCTCACTTACTGACTCAGTTGCTGAAAATGAAAATCTTATTCATTGCCTTCATTACCTCACGCCTGGACTATTGCAATGGACTCCCTGCCAGCTCCCTCAACAAACTTCAGTATATCCAGAACTCAGCTATAAGACTCCTCACCCGCACCAAACCCTGGGAGCACATCACACCCACACTTCTCCACCTCCACTGGCTTCCAATCAAACACCTTACCTACAAATCCATGCATGACTTGGCTCCCTTCCCTCTTTCCAGCATGCAACACATCTACACCCCCACCCGCAGCCTTCGATCCTCTGTCTCTGGCCTACTGGTCACCCCCCATCCCCACCAGACTATTCTCCATGGGGGATTGTGCCTTCAGCAATGCCTCCCCCACTCTCTGGAACTTTCTCAGCCCTGAACTCCTAGTGCGTTTTAAACCTTGGTCTTTTTGTTGTTGTCTTTTTAATCTTCCTATCGTGTAAGGGATGCAGAGGTCGTTGAAGTTAGCTTCTCAATTTGAACTGCCTTGACGACTTTTGTCTCTGTTGTTGCTGTTATTATTACTTTTTTCTAAATTCAGGGAGTTTACATTGTTAAAGTACCTGAACCACTGGCACTTGCAGACGTTCCTAAGGAGAGATTTTAGAAACAGATGCCTCTTTATGCATCATCTTGTCATCGTCATCATTCAAAACACTTTCCCTCACTGACATCTTGTCAAGTCTCTCCCTAAAACAAAACTCCAAACCATCCTGGTCAAAGCTAAAATACCACAAAATGAAAGAGCTTGAATGAGTGGGAGGCACTTACTTGAACTGGCAGAAGATGTCAGCATACTCAGCGGAAATGCTGGAGGCCTGCAGGACTGTGACCCTGAAGGTGAAGGTGGAGCCTATGTGGAGGTGGGACAGGGCCTTCTCCAGGGGCAGCTCCAGACCCAGACCACCCTTCAGTGGGCTCCTGGGGACCTCTGGTGTGGCTGTGACGGGGGACAAGTCTGTGGTCATGGTAAGTACACATGATAAAGACAGGAAATGCCTGCAGTTCTGCACACGGTATGACGGGGGAGACACAGTGCTTTACTCCTGCACCATGACTTACACAAATTATAAGTACATGACCTTTTCAGTTAAGTCTTCCCCTACTAAACAAATGTGTGCTGTTCATATCTACCGCCACAATGATGTAATCGAAAAACATGATTGGGAGGATCTCCTTACCTGCACAGGTGTTGTTGTTGACCTCGTCAGGGTCAGCGCCTACATCAGAGTTCTGTCCCTCCCCTTCCACGAAGCGTAGCTCTTCGTGAGAGGTGTTAGAATGGGACATGCCGCCGGAACACGACTCTGTCTGGAACTGACCAGCCAAACACATGGCCTTTTAAATAATGACACAGCATTTTCCCAATCTCGATACTGTATGCAGACAGCGATTTGGCAAGTAATTCAAGTTCCTGTATAATTTCTTACGGATTCTACCTTCTCAAACTGTTGGTCCTCAAAGGATATCTTGGCGGTTCCTGACTGCCTTACGCCAGAACCATAGTCAGGGGCTTCTTCATCAGCTGGGGAGAGACAATAAAAATGTTGGAACCTCATCCTATTTTGAAGGCCATTTTTATCAAACAGCAATTCACTACCCTCTCAGCACCCACGTGGATGTCCTACACAAAACACTAAACATTTGTGTCTAATACTGCATGTTAACACAAATTTATCGCACAGTAAAAGGATAGAGACATGACAATTTGGCACAGTAGCTGATACCTGAGATGGCCTGTACTGCCACCCTGAGGAAGCCCTTCACCTCTCCCTTCTCACTGACGATGGCCACGCGGTGCACGAGCGGCACGGGGTACAGCAGGTTACTCAGGTACACAAAGGCCCTGCGGACGGGGGAGGAATAGAAGGGGAGAATGGGATAGAGAGGAAAAGAGGGGGAATGAGGGATAGAGGAGGAGAGAGGGAGAGAGAGGAATAGAGGGGGAGAGAGGAATAGAGGGGGAGAGAGGGATAGAGGGGGAGAGAGGGATAAAGGGGGAGAGAGGAATAGAGGGGGAGAGAGGAATAGAAGGGGAGAGAGGAATAGAGGGGGAGAGAGGAATAGAGGGAGAGAGAGGAATAGAGGGGGAGAGAGGGATAGAGGGGGAGAGAGGGATAGATAGAGAGGAGGAGAGGAGGAGAGAGGGATAGAGGAATAGAGGGGGAGAGAAGAATAGAGGGGGAGAGAGGGGGAGAGAGGGATAGAGGAATAGAGGGGGAGAGAGGGTTAGAGAGGGAGAGAGGAATAGAGGGGGAGAGAGGGATAGAGAGGGAGAGAGGAATAGAGGGGGAGCTGTATCAGACACAGGGCAATCATTTCAGAGCAGAGGACCGTCGTAGAATGTTGAGGTAATCTCTAGTGGGGCAAGTCTACTGACTCTGGCCCTGTTCAAATATTTCTCATGTGCATCCTCCTATAAGTGTATTATATTTAGGGAGCCTTTTAATCAGGGCAATGTGACCGGAAACATGACCGAATACAAACAGTGCAGCTATTCCCTCCGCAAGGCAATCAAACAAGCTAAGCGTCAGTATAGAGACAAAGTAGAATCTCAATTCAACGGCTCAGACACAAGAGGTATGTGGCAGGGTCTACAGTCAATCACGGACTACAAGAAGAAAACAAAAAAGAAAACCACAAAAAGAAAACCAGCCCCGTCACGGACCAGGATGCCTTGCTCCCAGGCAGACTAAATAACTTTTTTGCCCGCTTTGAGGACAATACAGTGCCACTGACACGGCCTGCAACCAAAACATGCGGCCTCTCCTTCACTGCAGCCGAGGTGAGTAAAACATTTAAACGTGTTAACCCTCGCAAGGCTGCAGGCCCAGACGGCATCCCCAGCCGCGCCCTCAGAGCATGCGCAGACCAGCTGGCTGGTGTGTTTACGGACATATTCAATCAATCCCTATCCCAGTCTGCTGTTCCCACATGCTTCAAGAGGGCCACCATTGTTCCTGTTCCCAAGAAAGCTAAGGTAACTGAGCTAAACGACTACCGCTCCGTAGCACTCACTTCCGTCATCATGAAGTGCTTTGAGAGACTAGTCAAGGACCATTTCACCTCCACCCTACCTGACACCCTAGACCCACTCCAATTTGCTTACCGCCCAAATAGGTCCACAGACGATGCAATCTCAACCACACTGCAGACTGCACTAACCCATCTGGACAAGAGGAATACCTATGTGAGAATGCTGTTCATCGACTACAGCTCGGCATTTAACACCATAGTACCCTCCAAGCTCGTCATCAAGCTCGAGACCCTGGGTCTCGACCCCGCCCTGTGCAACTGGGTACTGGACTTCCTGACGGGCCGCCCCCAGGTGGTGAGGGTAGGCAACAACATCTCCTCCCCGCTGATCCTCAACACCGGGGCCCCACAAGGGTGCGTTCTGAGCCCTCTCCTGTACTCCCTGTTCACCCACGACT
Organism: Oncorhynchus kisutch; assembly: GCF_002021735.2. Lineage (NCBI taxonomy): Eukaryota > Metazoa > Chordata > Actinopteri > Salmoniformes > Salmonidae > Oncorhynchus > Oncorhynchus kisutch. The sequence continues at coordinate 9,712,584 of NC_034203.2, forward strand.
GTGTGGCCACGCACGCCTTCAACTCAATCATCAAGTTTGCGGACGACACAACAGTGTTAGGCTTGATTACCAACAACGACGAGATGGCCTACAGGGAGGAGGTGAGGGCCCTCGGAGTGTGGTGTCAGGAAAATAACCTCACACTCAACGTCAACAAAACTAAGGAGATGATTGGGGACTTCAGGAAACATCGATGGAACAGTAGTGGAGAGGGTAGCAAGTTTTAAGTTCCTCGGCATACACATCACAGACAAACTGAATTGGTCCACCCACACAGACAGCATCGTGAAGAAGGCGCAGCAGCGCCTCTTCAACCTCAGGAGGCTGAAGAAATTCGGCTTGTCACCAAAAGCACTCACAAACTTCTACAGATGCACAATCGAGAGCATCCTGGCGGGCTGTATCACCACCTGGTACGGCAACTGCTCCGCCCACAACCGTAAGGCTCTCCAGAGGGTAGTGAGGTCTGCACAACGCATCACCGGGGGAAAACTACCTGCCCTCCAGGACACCTACACCACCCGATATTACAGGAAGGCCATAAAGATCATCAAGGACAACAACCACCCGAGCCACTGCCTGTTCACCCCGCTATCATCCAGAAGGCGAGGTCAGTACAGGTGCATCAAAGCTGGGACCGAGAGACTGAAAAACAGCTTCTATCTCAAGGCCATCAGACTGTTAAACAGCCACCACTAACATTGAGTGGCTGCTGCCAACACACTGACTCAACTCCAGCCACTTTAATAATGGGAATTGATGGGAAATGATGTAAAATATATCACTAGCCACTTTAAACAATGCTACCTAATATAATGTTTACATACCCTACATTATTCATCTCATATGTATACGTATATACTGTACTCTATATCATCTACTGCATCTTTATGTAATACATGTATCACTAGCCACTTTAACTATGCCACTTTGTTTACATACTCACCTCATATGTATATACTGTACTCGACACCATCTACTGTATCTTGCCTATGCCGCTCTGTACCATCACTCATTCATATATCTTTATGTACATATTCTTTATCCCCTTACACTTGTGTGTATAAGACAGTAGTTTTGGAATTGTTAGTTAGATTACTTGTTGGTTATTACTGCATTGTCGGAACTAGAAGCACAAGCATTTCGCTACACTCGCATTAACATCTGCTAACCATGTGTATGTGACAAATAAAATTTGATTTGATTTATTGGATCTGTTTCCATCCTTTTGCTCTTATTAGGAAACCACTGGTTACTTAGTGATTACCTCAAGAAAGGAAGGGAATGACATTTGAAAAGACTAGGACCTGGGACGGTGACTGACCTGCCCACCAGACGGAACCATGGGAAGCGGTCATAGAAGGGGTCTCCTCCAGTCAGAGCCTGGTCACAGTCCTCCACAGTGCTGCTAGGCACCTCCGCCGCACGGTCGTACATCTCCCTCATCAGGTCCAGCCTCTGTCTATAGGGGGCAGCAAAGACAAGGCACACGACCAGGACAGAGCACATCAGAGCAACAGACACTGTAAAGTAGACGCAGACCGGGTAAGTCCATATAGGCCTACATACCAGGGCCTCGCGTGTACAGAGACACATATCATAATGTAAAGCCGCAGAGAAATAACCGGAACAAATGCTCAGAGACACGAAAACACACTCACACAGTCTAATGTCAAGGTCCTCACAAGTATAGTGATACTGTACAAACTCACACACACACACACACAATTCCCCCCCACACACACATACCTGAGTTTCTCCAGGGTCCAGTAGTGTGTGGCCCCGTTCTTCTGGTCCTGGACCTCCACAGCTACGATGGTGCTGGGGAAGGGCCGTTTCTCCCGCTCCATGGCCACGCTGGGGGGCAGCAGGTCCGGGGGCAACGGGGAGTACAGTGTGTCTGTCAGCAGCACAAACTGGAACTGGACCTGTAAAGGAGAGGACCAGTTTAGCATTTTAGCATGTCAGCAGGTTAGCAACAAAATCATTGTTGTCAATTGAAATCTCATTTTGCGGACTCATCGAACCGCTTCACAATAGAGCCGATCTGATTCAATGACTTTGCAGGGGCACTATTTCGCAATAGCAGTCATTGCTGACTCATCGAATCGATTCATCGTTTTCTAAGAATAGACTCATTCGATGTACACTCATTTGGTAGACTGACTGAACTGATTAATAACACAGTTTCCTTTGACTGATACCTCACAGTTTCACCACTGAATCCTTGTTCTACTTTATAGATTGTATATAATGACAGTGTACCTTCTTCTTGAGCTCCACACTGATGGCGTTGGCTTCCTTGAGGAAGATGGCATTGCCCCACAGCAGGTCCCTGAGGGAGGTGAACTGGTAGAAACGCCACTTACGGAACGCCCATGATGCAAGCTCCATCTCACGCTTTGTCCACGGAACTATGGGAAAAACTTAAAACATTCCATAATTCAGAAAATATTCCATTCTCTGACCTTACCTCAGAAATAGATATTTTATTTCAAAATCAATGTAAACATTTGATAAAGGTTGTTCTAGCTGGGTAACTGTCAATCAATGTCTCACCTTCCTCCTCAGGCTCCTCTTCTTCGTCTGGGGACTCCAGGTAACGGGAGTTTCTGTCCACCTGTTTCTGCAGGGCTTCCAGTTTACTCTCATAGTCCTGAGAGAGACCCCGGTACAGACACATCAAATCACATGACAGAATAACGGCCATATACACTCACTGGCCAGTTTAAAAATGGTCAAAGACTCCAGCCACCCTAGTCATAGACTGTTCTCTCTGCTACCGCACGGCAAGCGCTATCGGAGCCCCAAGCCTAGCCTAAACAGCGTCTACCCCCAAGCCAAAATGGCTACCCAGACTATTTGCATTGCCCCATGAATCTGTACCGGTAACACTCTGTATATAGTCTCACTATTGTTATTTTACTGCTGATCTTTAATTGCTTATTACTTTTATTTCTAATTCATATTTTTTTAAATATATATATATAATTTTTTATTTATTTATTATTTATTTATTTATTTTGATTTGATTGTTTTATTTATTTAACTGCATTGTTGGTTAGGGGCTCGTAAGTAAGCATTTCACTGTAAGGTCTACACCTGTTGTATTCGGCGCATGTGACTAATACAATTCGATTTGATTAGGGACACCACCCCGTTCACGAAAAAGGTTCTCTCCCACAGACAGTGAGTCACGTGGCCATTGTTCACTAGATAAAGCAGGCAGACCGGCATCGAGGTATTCGGTTACTCTTCGAATGAACGTTGGAATGGGCAAAACTAATGTCCTAAGCGACTTTGAGCGTAGTTTGATCGTCGGTGCCAGGCGCCGGGCGCCACCGGTTCCGGTGTCTCAGAGACGGCCTCCTGGGCTTTTCACACACGACAGTGTCTAGAGTTTACTGAGAATGGTGAGACAAAAAAACATCCTGTCAGTGGCAGTCCTAACAACAGTGGTGTGCAGAACAGCATCTCGGAACGCACAACTCGTCTCGGTCCTTGTCACGGATGGACTATTGCAGCGACCACACCGGGTTCCACTTCTATCAGCTAAAAAACAGATGAAGCGGCTCCAGTGGGCACGCGATCGCCAACACTGGACAACTGAGGAGTGGAACAACATCGCCTGGCCCGAGGAATCCCGGTTCCTGTTGCATCATGCTGATGGCAGTGTCAGGATTTGGAGGAAGCAGCATGAGACCATGGTCCCATCCTGCCTGGTATCAACGGTACGGGGCTGGTGGCGGTGGTGTACGGAACGTTTTCCTGGCACATGTTAGGTCCCTTGATACCAATTGAGCAACGATTGAACGTTGTATAATCCATGCCCGAAGAATTCAGGATGTTATGGAGGCAAAAGGAGGGGTCCGACCCGGTACTAGATGGGTGTACCTAATAAACTGGCCACTGAGTGTCTCCATATCCAAGTAACTGCCAAAATAAAGGAAACACCCAATAAAGTGTCTTAATAGGGCGCTGGGCCACCAGTGCAGCTAGAACAGCTTCAATGCGCCTTGGGCATAGATTCTACAAGTGTCTGGAACTCTATTGGAGGGATGTGACACCATTCTTCCATCATTTGGTGTTTTGTTGCTGGTGTGTGGAAAACTCTGTCTCAGGCGCCAATCCAGAATCTCCCATTAGTGTTCAACTGGTTTGAGATCTGGTGACACAAACACCCTTTAAACCCCCTCCTTATGCTCATTTGAGACCCCTCTTTCAAAGTCACTGAGATGTCTTCTTCTAGCCATGGTAGAGGAGAATAATGGGCAACTGCCTTCAATATACAGTACTTTGTGTCCCTTTGTGTTTCCTTTATTTACACAGTTACCTGTATTTATAAAAAACTAAAGATTTGCTTTTTAAGGGGTCTCTCTTAGTGGCCTGTCTTACCAGTCTCTGTTGTTCCAGAAGGTTACTGGCCTCCTCTCGTTCTCGGCGGTATTGATCTTCTAACTCTTGAAGCCTGCAAAACAAAATAATTGCAAATCATTTTCAAGCAAAGTCATACAAAGTCATACAAAAGGATGATACAACAGCTGGTGCTTTGCCAAAGGCAGTCCATCTGTTATTGTACCTTGACTCCATCTCCTGCTTCATGTCGATGCCCTGTTTCTCCAGCAGCTCTCTCTGGGCGAAGGCCCAGTCCACGGGCTCCACGGGGGTCTCGGCGCAGGGGGTCCTCTCCCGCTCCTGCCGCGCCTGCTCCGGGTCATTGAAGCGGAACACATGGCTCTTCCCCATGATAATGCGATTTCCTGAGGTCAGGAGTCCGGTCAGTCGCATCACACCTCAGTCATTTCATCAATGTCATAAACCTGTTACAGTTTGTTTTACAATCGCTTACACACTAAAAGTGGTACTTGAGGCACACTGTGAAACGGTTAACTCTAGTACCTAATCTCCAGACCAAGTCCCCTTTACACTCAGTTTGCAATTGCAAAACACACTTTTTGCAAAACACTAATAAACACAGTTCTCTACGTTAGACACATCATTCAAAACCAACAGGTCTTGTGTTTCGTTTGGAAAACACTTCCATTCAAAATGCCACACTCATTTACCGATTACCTAAACCCAGTGAAAACACTTATAGCTCATTTCTTCACATAGAAATCAGAGCTTGAGCACTGTAAATAGGCTTCAGGTTGGCTTTCTTGGTTTGGACAAGAAAGGAGGCCAATTTTGGAGAGAGAGTTAGAGGAAGAGGAGTTGGAGGAAGACGAGGACAAAGAGAAGGAGGATGAATACACAATGTTTTGAGAAAGAAATTCATTTTTTTTTTCCCCTCCTTGCATTTCTGTTCATAGTGTGAATATATACTGAATATGCATACATACTGTATATATTTGTGCACATACATGTACGTGTGAGTGCTATGACAAACTGCCGTGGACTCCACTGAACATGCAAAATACGCACGATAGTAGTGTTTTACATTTGTCACATCTGTGTGTAGTTGGCGTGTATAGGAGCTAATCATTTGATGGTTTGTGTGTAGAGTTGTGGTGCAAAAACACCACTTTGAGAAGAGTTAAATACCGTTTTGAATAAAGTGTTTGGTTTTGCAAGAGATCTGTGACGTTTTGCATGTTGTGCGTGTGTGTTTTTGGGGTTTTGTGTGTAGAGTCAAGAGACGAGGAGCCATAGTTTCAGAAATCATGTGGAAGCAATTGTCAAAAACTGTAATGATTTTAACCTTGGACTGTTCAAGTGAGAATCACCAGTGTGAATCACCTATGGTGATTCTTTGTGTATTTATGATGTTGTATATGGAAGCAGATTCATGCCTAGACAAATACAAAATATTTCATTAAAATCAGTGTAGTGTTTTTCAGTATGTTTAGTGTCTGTTATGTATCTTTTCCTGTACTTAGTGGAAGATGCTGAGGGGTTGAAGCCTTACCTGAACGAAGCAGAGTAGGCGTGGTCACCAGTTTCCCGTTGACGTAGATCTCAGCCCCCTCGCAGGGCTCCAGGATGACATTCCCTGTGTCATCATCATCAACAGACAAGAACCACCGGGGATGGTGAGCCTTTGGCCATTCTACATTGGCTCCGTTTCTTACTCAATTTCTAGTCCTGGAGGACCAAAACACTTCTAGTTTTCATCCTCTCCTTCTAATCAGGGACTAATTCACACCTGTCACACCAGATGAGTGCAATTAACTACCGCGTAGAAACAAAAAAAACGAAGTGTTTTGGCCCTACCGGGACCGGGAATTGGTCAGCCCTGATGTACATGTACTGAATGGATCATTTGTTTGCCATCAATGAGCTGTGATCTACAAAGCCTGCATAGGTAAAGTCAAGAGGGAAAAAGGCAACTACCGTCTTTTTCTGCAGAGATTACATAAGAGGGGCTATGCGTTCTTTGGAAAATAATGAATGAGGTGGAAGGTGTGTTCCACGAAGCTGCTAGCGGAGTGGAACTGACCTTCCACAGTGTTACACTATTTTCCAGGGAACGGCATAGAGGCCCGAGTTGATTATCCCTTTTGTACCATGGTTATAATTGAACACATTTGCGCTAGAAATGTGTTGATTTGCCGGGAAAGAAACGTGTTCAACATTCACTGAAGTAGCTAGCAAGTTTACGAGATAGCTACAGTAGTTGCTATGCTAACCATTTTACATTGGCATCCAGTTTATAAAAGCAATAAGGCACGAGGGGGTGTGTTATATGGCGTTGGCGTCGTGCCTAAGAACAGCCTTTAGCCGTGGTGTATTGGCCATATACCGCACCCCCCACAGGCCTTATTGCTTTTATAAACTGGTTACCAACGTAATTAGAGCAGTACAAAAATGTTTTTGTCATACCCAAGGTATACGGTCTGATAAACCACGGCTGTCAGCCTATCAGCATTCAGGGCTCGAACCACCCAGTTTAGAATTTACTATAACTATAGCCTCACTAGTCCAAGTCTCTTTAGTCCATAACCCAGTCTCAATAGTCCCAGCCTCTACAGACCCTATAACCTCTGGTGCACGCAAGCAAAATCTGCTAATGATTCTTCTCATAGAACTAGAACTAATAGAAACTATCATGGTTCGTCCACAGTTGGTCAGTTCAGTCTCACCTTCTCCGCCGGAGCCTGCGGTGCTACTGAAGGTGCAGTGCTCGTCTTGGATAAAATGGCCACTGAGCACGATGTCCTGGCGACTTCTGGCGTCGTCACGTCCAACCCTGAGGGAAAGATGCATAGGATACGGAGTCGATTGATCAGCTTTTTACATAGATGTCTTTCTTGTAAGAGCACTGTTTCACTCTTCAAATTCCGAAGGAAACATCGTTGCCCACTTCACAGGGCCATTCTGATCCTTGATATTCCAGGTAGTAAACTTAAAACAGCTGACTCCCTACTCCAAATCCCTCCGTACTGTACCACAGGACTGGAGGCCACTTCAATACAAAAGAGGTACACTTCACTACATTTCCTGCAGATGAAAGAGTCGTTCTTACTTGGTGGTCCCATCTTTGATGTAGTAGAGTAAGCACTCAGACATCAGTGGGTCCTCATTCAGGTTCACCAGGTGAGGGGTCTAAAAGAAAGACAAGAACATGGTGACTTTGCTTCCACATATGTTGACATTTTGTGTTGAAATATTGTTGACAGGGGTTGTTGTAGCATGATGGAAATGGATATCATGCACAGAGGATTGTGGGTAGCGTAGTACATCTCACTACAGTTGCCTTAAGGGGTGTACTGGGGTTCTGACCTTCTTGGGGGAGAACACGCCCACGGTGCCTCCATCTTCTCTCATGGCCACACCCATCTCAGCCAGTAGGGCCTCCCTACATATAGCAGAGAACCACAGTTATTTGAGACAGGTGGACTCAGATAAGGATAGAGGTTAAAGGTTAAAGCCGTCTGACACACCTCTGCATCCGGATATCTTCAGTACGGCGCAGCTTCTCCTCCCATGTCTCATTAAGCTCAGCAATGATTTTCTCTGTTTCCTAGAGTGAAAAGAACGACAAATGCCAACAAATGTTGGCATGGTACATACACGCCATGACATTATGGTTAGCCTCCATGACCCTTACCATCTCTCTCTAACCTCCTGGTTCCACTCCCTGATCTTTTTCTCCATCTGTCCCCAGCTGTCTAACTATCCCTCTATCTCTCCACTGCCCTTCCTCTCCTCCTCTCTTTCTCCTTCCATCTCACTCACTCACTCACTCACCACCTCTAAGTTCACCCTCCCTCCCTTCCTCCTCCCTACCTTGAGTCTCTCTATGGCCTCCTCAGAGGCAGGGCTGAAGATGCGGTCATGCAGGTTTGCCATGGAGCCCGCACGGCTGGACAGGGCGGAGAGAGAGGGGGAAGGGCTCATCCCAGTCATGGCATTGGTCACTGTGGATAGATCACCCGTTTGATTGACAGCCTGGCGATTATTGACAAAGTTCTTGTAATCGCACAAGTCTGCCAGAAGAAGAGCGGGAGTGTGTGGGGGAGAGAAGGAAAGAGAGGGGAGCAAACAGCAGGAAGGTGAGGAGGAGGAGACATTGGGGGTAGAGAGAAAGAAACGCAGAGAAGTGGGTATACGGAAGAAAGGGAAAACAAGGGAGGAGTAAAAACAGAAGAAGAGAGCTCAACAAAAAAAATGTATCGAAGAAGCAGAGACAGGTGCTCACCAAAGGCATTGCAGAGAGAGCGAGAAAATAGCAACTTACACTGGTGGATATGCAAAGTATAGAGAAGTTAGAGAGCAAACGCTTTTCTCTGCCATTCATATGCAAAATACATACAGTAACAAGCTGAAAAACAAGCAATGTCATATGATATATAGGGCAGCCAATCTAGAATACATGTATTTTAGTTCTTACTTGCAGCATAATCTCCAGGCTGAAAGGCTGTGAAAGTATTATTCAATTAAAATCAATGCAATTCCTAAAAACTGAATTTATCCCGCAAGCGACAATTATGCAGGGCAAGCAGTGTGAATTAGAAGTAAGGCAGCAGAGCTCTGGAGCCCTAGCCAGAGCCCACATTAAGAACCTGGCATATCAAAGACCATCTACAGAAGCAGAGCATCCAATCAGATAGCTACACACCCAGAGAACCAGAGTGTAACACAGGCTGCATCCCAACAGTCTAAAATGGCTTCCTCTCCCCCATCTTCTTCTGCACTGATCTGAAAGGACTGGAAAGAGGAAAGTATATTCTCTTAGGGGAGTCCACCATCTTGCTTTCACCTATCCCATGTTTGCAGATCAGTGCAGAGGAAGAAAAAGGAGATGAGGAGAAGATGCCATGTTACACTTTTGAGACCCATTCCAGTCCCAAAGAGGCGGACAGTAAAAATGTTTCTTCAGTGTGTACTGGATTTATGGATTTTAGATGGGTTTTTGGGTTGGAGTCTTTCCATATAGCTCTGGGGTGTTATAGGATTTTAGTATGGTAGAGGTTTAGCTTTATTTTCAGTTAGCTGCAAAGCGGGGGGGGGGGGGGGTTGCTAGAATATACACACTTTTCAAACCAGCTATCACAGGATCGGGACATCGATACGCTGAGAGGAAAGAGGAGAGAGAAGAGTGTGTGAGACACACACACACATCTGTATGGCTCCCATCCAGTGTGTGTGTGTGTGTGTGTAGGTAGGTACTCACTGTCTATGATATCTCCCAGGCCCTGGGCGTAGAGGAGGTCCTTGAGTCGGCACACCTCCTCCTTCAGCTCACGCACCAGACGGTTGTTGGGGTCCTCGTTGATGACGGCGTTACAGCGGATCTGTTTGGCGCGGTCAGCATACCTGGGAAGGATCAAAACCATTCAAAGGCAGGTTCACCCCAAAAATATGTCCACTGTTTATATGATGGGAGAAACATCGTCATCGATAGGGACAACATAGGTTCAAGGTATCATTATTTGCAGGTCCTGGATCACTTCCTGGTTTAGTCTCTCAATGCTGGTGATGGTTGTGATGGTGATGGTTCTATGTGGACACATAATGACTCAAAGAACACTTTGAGCTCTTCAATTGTTCTTTACAGTTCACAAAAGGGTCCTTTGCTCTTTTAGTGATAGTTAAAATGTGGGGGAGGAAGCTCGGCCTGGTTTGCTCACACTTCTTTTTGTGGAACCATGAGTGAGAGTGTCATTCCAGTTTATCTAATGTGTTGTGTTATGCTATTTTATGTAACTACAGCCAGTGACGGTGTCTAGTGAAAGACTCACATATGCCCTGGTGCCAGCTGGGGGTCCTCAGGGGTATTTGATACACTGCCAATATTGCAGGTTTTCCTACTTACAAAGCATGTAGAGGTCTGTAATTTCTATCATATGTACACTTCAACTGTGAGAGACGGAATCTAAAACAACAATCCAGAAAATCACATTGTATGATTTTTAAGTAAGTAATTTGAGTTTTATTGCATGACATAAGTATTTGATCGCCTACCAACCAGTAAGAATTCCGGCTCTCACAGACCTGTTAGTTTTTCTTTAAGAAGCCCTCCTGTTCTCCACTCATTACCTGTATTAGCTGCACCTGTTTGAACTTGTTACCTGTATAAAAGACACCTGTCCACACACTCAATCAAACAGACTCCAACCTCTCCACAATCGCCAAGACCATAGAGCTGTGTAAGGACATCAGGGATAAATTGTAGACCTGCACAAGGCTGGGATGGGCTACAGGACAATAGGCAAGCAGCTTGGTGAGAAGGCAACAAATGTTGGCGCAAATATTAGAAAATTGAAGAAGTTCAAGATGACAGTCAATCACCCTCGGTCTGGGCCTCAATGCAAGATCTCACCTCGTGGGGCATCAATGATCATGAGGAAGGTGAGGGATCAGCCCAGAACTATATGGCAGGACCTGGTCAATGACCTGAAGAGAGCTGGGACCACAGTCTCAAAGAAAACCATTAGTAACACACTATGCCGTCATGGATTAAAATCCTGCAGCGCACGCAAGGTCCCCCTGCTCAAGCCAGCGCATGTCCAGGCCCGTCTGAAGTTTACCAATGACCATCTGGATGATCCAGAGGAGGAATGGGAGAAGGTCATGTGGTCTGATGAGACAAAAATAGAGCTTTTTGGTCTAAACTCCACTCGCCGTGTTTGGAGGAAGAAGAAGGATGAGTACAACCCCAAGAACACCATTCCAACCGTGAAGCATGGAGGTGGAAACATCATTCTTTGGGGATGCTTTTCTGCAAAGGGGACAGGACGACTGCACCGTATTGAGGGGAGGATGGATGGGGCCATGTATCGCGAGATCTTGGCCAACAACCTCCTTCCCTCAGTAAGAGCATTGAAGATGGGTCGTGACTGGGTCTTCCAGCATGATAACAACCCGAAACACACAGCCAGGGCAACTAAGGAGTGGCTCCGTAAGAAGCATCTCAAGGTCCTGGAGTGGCCTAGCCAGTCTCCAGACCTGAACCCAATAGAAAATCTTTGGAGGGAGCTGAAAATCCATATTGCCCAGCGACAGCCCCGAAACCTGAAGGATCTGGAGAATGTCTGTATGGAGGAGTGGGCCAAAATCCCTGCTGCAGTGTGTGCAAACCTGGTCAAGAACTACAGGAAACGTATGATCTCTGTAATTGCAAACAAAGGTTTCTGTACCAAATATTAAATTCTGCTTTTCTGATGTATCAAATATTTATGTCATGCAATAAAATGCAAATGAATTACTTAAAAATCATACAATGTGATTTTCTGGATTTTTGTTTTAGATTCCGTCTCTCACAGTTGAAGTGTACCTATGATAAAAATGACAGACCTCTACATGCTTTGTAAGTAGGAAACACTGCCGATTTGGCAGGTTATCAAATACTTGTTCTCCCCACTGTATAATATGGCTGACCAAATTGAGAAAGGTTCTTTACAACCATCCTCCATAAAGGTGTCTTCAGAAAGTACAGCATTCATACCCATAGACTTATTCAACACTTTGTTGTTTTACAGCCTGAATTAAAAATTGATGAAATAGAAGCACCTTTGGCAATGATTACAGCTGTGAGTCTTTCTGGGTAAGTCTCTAAGAGCTTCCCACACCTGACTTATACAGCAATTGCCCATTATTATTTTCAAAATTCTTCAAGCTCTGTCAAATTGGTTGTTGATCATTGCATGACAACCATTTTCAGGTCTTGCCATACATTTTCAAAAAGATGTAACTCGGCCACTCAGTAGCATTCCCTGTCTTCTTGTTAAGCAACTCCAGTGTAGATTTGGCCTTGTGTTTTAGATTATTTGCTGAAAGGTGAATTAATCTCCCAATGTCTGGTGAAAAGCAGAATGTACCAGGTGTTCCTATAGGATTTTGCCTGTGCTTAGCTCCATTCTGTTTCTTTTTTATCCTGAAAAACTCCCAAGTCCTGTTACAATCATACCCATAATATGATGCAGCCACCACTATGCTTGAAAATATGGAGCGTGGTATTCAGTAATGTGTTGTATTCGATTTGCCCCAAACATAACACTTTGTATTGAGGACAAAAAGTGAATAGCTTTGCCACATTTTTTTCAGTATTTCTTTAGTGCCTTGCAAAAGGCATGCATGTTGTGGAATATTTTTATTCTGTACAGGCTTCCTTCTTTTCACTCCATCAATTAGGTTAGTATTGTGGAGTAACGACAATGTTGTTGATCCATCTTCAATTTCTCCTATCACAGCCATTAAACCCTAGCTGCTTTAAAGTCATCATTGGCCTCATGGTGAAATCACTGAGCGGTTTCCTTCCTCTCTTGCAACTGAGTTTGGCCTCATTGTGAAATCACTGAGCGGTTTCCTTCCTCTCCTGCAACTGAGTTAGAAAGGACACCTGTATCTTTGTAGTGACAGAGTGTATTGATACACCATCCAAAGAGTAATTAACAACTTCACCATGCTCAAAGGAATATTCAATGTCTACGCTTCTTTGTGAGGCCTTGGAAAACCTCCCTGGTCTTTATCTGTCCTCCTAGACCTTAGTGCTGCTTTTGATACCATCGATCACCACATTCTTTTGGAGAGATAGGAAACCCAAATTGGTCTACACGGACAAGTTCTGGCTTGGTTTAGATCTTATCTGTCGGAAAGATATCAGCTTGTCTCTGTGGATGGTTTGTCCTCTGACAAATCGACTGTAAATTTTGGTGTTCCACAAGGCTCCGTTTTAGGACCACTATTGTTTTCACTATATATTTCACCTCTTGGTGATGTGATTCGGAAACATAATGTTAACTTTCACTGCTATGCAGATGACACACAGCTGTACATTTCGATGAAAATGGCCTCTCCTGGAAGCCTGTGTTTCTGACAGGAAGTGGATGGCTGAAAATATTCTACTTTTAAACTCAGACAAAACAGAGATGCTTGTTCTAGGTCCCAAGAAACAAAGAGATCTTCTGTTGAATCTGACAATTAATCTAGATGGTTGTCCAGTCGTCTCAAATAATACTGTGAAGGACCTCGGCGTTACTCTGCACCCTGATCTCTCTTTGGACGAACAAATCAAGACTGTTTCAAGTACAGCTTTTTCCCATCTACGTAATATTGCAAAAAATCTAAAACTTTCGGTCCATAAAATGATGCCTAAAAATGTATCCATGCTTTTGTCACTCCTAGGTTAGACTACTGCAATGCTCTCCTTTCCGGCAACCTGGATAAAGCACTAAATAAACTTCAGTTAGTGCTAAACACGGCTGCTAGAATCTTGACTAGAACCAAAAAATTTGATCATATTACTCCAGTGCTAGCCTCTCTACACTAGCTTCCTGTAAAGGCAAGGGCTGATTTCAAGGTTTTACTGCTAACCTACAAAGCATTACATGGGCTTGCTCCTACCTATCTTTCCGATTTGGTCCTGCCGTACATACCTACACGTACGCTATGGTCACAAGACGCAGGACTCCTTACTGTCCCTAGAATTTCTAAGCAAACAACTGGAGGCAGGGCTTTCTCCTATAGAGCTCAATTTTATGGAATGGTCTGCCTATCCATGTGAGAGACGCAGACTCGGTCTCAACCTTTAAGTCTTTATTGAAGACTCATCTCTTCAGTAGGTCCTATGATTGAGTGTAGTCTGGCCCAGGAATGTGAAGGTGAACGGAAAGGCACTGGAGCAACGAACCGCCCTTGCTGTCTCTGCCTGGCCGGTTCCCCTCTCTCCACTGGGATTCTCTGCCTCTAACCCTATTACAGGGGCTGAGTCACTGGTTTACTGGTGCTCTTCCCTGCAGTCCCTAGGAGGGGTGCGTTACTTAAGTGGGTTGAGTCACTGATGTGATATTCCTGTCCGGGTTGACGCCCCAGCCCTTTGTGTTGTGCCGTGGCGGAGATCTTTCTGGGCTATACTTGGCCTTGTCTCAGGATGGTAAGTTGGTGGTTGAAGATATCCTAGTGGTCTGGGGGCTGTGCTTTGGCAAGTGGGTGGGGTTATATCCTGCCTGTTTGGCCCTGTCCGGGGGTATCGTCGGACGGGGCCACAGTGTCTCCCAACCCCTCCTGTCTCAGCCTCCAGTATTATACTGCAGTAGTTTATGTGTCGGGGGGCTAGGGTCAGTCTGATATAGCTGGAGTATTTCTCCTGTTTTAAAGTAAGTATGCTCTCTCTAATTCTCTCTCTCTCTTTTTCTCTCTTTCTTTCATTCTTTCTTTCTTTCTTTCTTTCTTTCTTTCTTTCTTTCTTTCTTTCTTTCTCTCTCTTGGAGAACCTGAGCTCTAGGACCATGCCTCAGGACTACCTGGCCTGATGACTCCTTGCTGTCCCCAGTCCACCTGGCCGTGCTGCTGCTCCAATTTCAACTGTTCTGCCTGTGGCTATGGAACCCTGACCTGTTCACCGGACGTGCTACCTGTCCCAGAACTGCTGTTTTCAACTCTCTAGAGACAGCAGAAGCGGTAGAGATACTCTCAATGATCGGCTATGAAAAGCCAACTGACATTTATTCCTGAGTTGCTGACCTGTTGCAACCTCGACAACCACTGTGATTATTATTATTTGACCCTGCTGTTCATCTATAAACATTTGAACATCTTGGCCATGTTCTGATATAATCTCCACCCGGCACAGCCAGAAGAGGACTGGCCACCCCTCATAGCCTGGTTCCTCTCTAGGTTTCTTCCTAGGCTCTGGCCTTTCTAGGGAGTTTTTCCTAGCCACCGTGCTTCTACACCTGCATTGCTTGCTGTTTGGGGTTTAAGGCTGGGTTTCTGTACTGCACTTTGTGACATCTGATGTAAGAAGGGCTTTATAAATACATTTGATTGATTTATGGTTGAATCTGTGTTTGAAATTCACTGCTCGACTGAGGGAACTTAGAGATAATTGTATGTATGTACAGAGATAAGGTAGTCATTCAAAAATCATGTTAAACACTATAATTGCACACAGAGTGAGTCCATTGAAATTATTAGGTGACGTGTTAAGCCTGGATTTATTTAGGATTGCCATAACAAAGGCGTTGAATACTTACTGACTCAAGACATTTCAGCTTTTCATTTTTAATTAAAAAAGAATAATAAATGGTGCTAGATAGAACCTTTGTTACCCCTTTAACTGGCACACCAAGAAAAACATATTTTTCTGTAAAATATGTGTATTAGCCTCAGTATAGGCCATAATTGAAGGATTTGTCTTTGCGTGACTTAAACTTTGATAGATAATGCATTTCAAACATCTCAACCAGCCGGTTGAGTTGCCCTTTTAGAGTAAACTAGTTTTCTATCTGAATTTGCATAGACTTTTTAATGTGTTTAGAATATGCTTAGAATACCAGTAAAATGACATGTATTGAATGATATTGTGAAACATATAGAAGATAATAGGCAGACATTGAATCATGATATGAATTTCAAAGGATTTTTGTATTTGCACAGACAAAGAAAGTCCCATAACAATATTTATCCATTGTCCATTATCACTAGCTTTGACTTAATAGCATTCCTTTAATGGGCAACTCAACTGCCTGGTAGAGCAGAGATTTCAAGAGTTCCTAAATTAGTAACAACAACACATTTGTAATTGAATCATTCTTAAATGATGTTTTAGAGGTCAACAACAAGGTCAACGTTGTATATGTCCATTTTATACCCAATGAGTTAATAATTAATAATAATGATTGGTAAATGACGTTCACTTGCTGGTTTTCAACCATTTTTGAATGCATGTTAAAAAAAAAATGGGAGTCCAATAACAATGACCGCATGATCAATTTACTAAATTACATTGGATGAGATGATAAAATATGCCAAAAAAAATACATATGCTTAATTTAATTTAAAATTGGTTGTCAAAATTAGCTCAACTGCCCAGTTGAGCTGCCTGTTAAAGGGTTAATGGTTCTTTATAGTTCCATTTAGAACCTGATGCGCATGGTTCTTTATTGAACATTCAAACAAGGGTTCTATAAAGCACCAAAAATAACCCCTGTCTTGTACTATTTAGAACCACTTGTGTGTGTAGTCATTACACTTGTGTACATTACTTTATAAGGAGGCAGGTGGCTGGAACTAAAACTGATCCTCACAGAGAATGACAGTGATACTGAAGTACTGTAAGGTCACAGAATAACTATGGATTTGAAGTTTTTTTTAACCTGAGCATTTGACCTCAGAGCTGGGTTGTTACCTGAGGGTGCTCAGGGTCTCGTCATAGTTGATGTCAGCAGGGCTGAGGGCTGCCACCATGGCGGTGCGAGAGTTACCTCCTAATGGACAGAAAGGGGCAAAGAGGTTCATTTGGGGATGAGGGCAAGAGGAGGAAAGATTATTTAAAGGGCATCTGCAGAGGAATTCAACAAAAGAGTAAACAGTGATAAGGATGCTACATTTGACGTAGTTGGCAGGATCTGGGCTAGTAGGTGGAAAGGGGGGCCGCGGCTGGTCAGGTAGGTGAGGGAGGACTAGAAGGTAGGTTGGCAGGTCTTGTGTCTTATGTTTATTCATGTATTGTTTGCTGCAGCCCCCTATAAAATAATGGGGGGGGGGGGCGTTGGTTGCCCATCTTTTCCCCTGGAAACAACCAAACAGGTATTTGAAAACCAGTGGGATTTGAGTTGTAAGCTGCTTGGATGGATATGGGCATCTAATATGTTTATAGACGTGTGAATTGTTCACCGTGGAAATGATGGAAAAGTTGAATAAAAGCTTTGAATCATCATCTGCAGGGGAATTAAACAAAATAGCAAACAGTGCTAAGAATGTTACAATTGGCGTAGTCGGCAGGTTCTGGGCTAGTAAGTGGAAAGTACGTACCCAGATTCTCTCTAAGAAGCCAGGTCAGCACTGAGTCTCTATAGGGGATGTGGCTCTCCACCTTCTTCTTCTTCTTGTTCTGTTAACAGTTCATTTTAACAATTAGGATAAGGATACTGTCTCAATAAAAGTGCATTTACCTGTTGGGAAATACAAGAAGAAACGCTCGTGAATCATCTACTTCCCAATCTCTTAATACCATTTCCCAAAATATTTTCGGAGAAAAAAAATGGAAGAAGTCATTGAAATTGTGTACCTTATTTGGTGCTGAGTCCTAGAAAGAAAAAGAAATTGACCGAACTTAATTAATTGGCAGTCTTACCAAAATTCCTTCAATGACCATACAGACAAAGAGTTGTGTACTGAAAACTATAGACTCTCACCACTTCAGCTAATGCAGAGATGACTTTCCCCAGTGTGGTCAAAGATTTATTGATATTTGCTCCTTCCTGAAAAGGAACAGATGGGGCACACTTAATCAAACGAAAAGCCTTGCGTGCAACACAAACAACTACACAGTCCACAATCTTGAGAAAGAGAGCCTAGAGGCTTTGTAAAGTTCATAGACATGTCAACTTGAAATGTTAACTTGAAACGGAAGAAATCCATACATTGATATCACTGGGGGGTCGGATTCAGCACATAAAATTGACCCAAAATAGCCTCTCACCTTCAGCCTGGTTCCTTTGGCTCCTGTAGAGTCTGCTCTCTCACTCCCAGCCAGATCCACCAGGCTGATCTTGCTCACCTGCAACAGGAAACTCTCTGTTATCATTTGTTTTGGCATGAATCTGCTTTGATACTCTGTATCAAATATATATCTGGAGTACTTCTCCTGTCCTATTCGGTGTCCTGTGTGAATCTAAGTGTGCGTTCTCTAATTCTCTCCTTCTCTCTCTCGGAGGACCTGAGCCCTAGGACCATGCCCCAGGATTACCTGACATGATGACTCCTTGCTGTCCCCATTCCACCTGGCCGTGCTGCTGCTCCAGTTTCAACTGTTCTGCCTTCTAATTATTCGAACATGCTGATCATTTATGAACATTTGAACATCTTGGCCATGTTCTGTTATAATCTCCACCCGGCACAGCCAGAAGAGGACTGGCCACCCCACATATGCTCTCTCTAATTCTCTCTTTTTTTCTCTCTCTCTGAGGACCTGATCCCTAGGACCATGCCCCAGGACTACCTGACATGATGACTCATTGCTGTCCCCAGTCCATCTGACCGTGCTGCTGCTCCAGTTTCAACTGTTCTGCCTTATTATTATACGACCATGCTGGTCATTTATGAACATTTGAACATCTTGGCCATGTTCTGTTATAATCTCCACCCGGCACAGCCAGAAGAGGACTGGCCACCCCACATAGCCTGGTTCCTCTCTAGGTTTCTTCCTAGGTTTTGGCCTTTCTAGGGAGTTTTTCCTAGCCACCGTGCTTCTACACCTGCGTTGCTTGCTGTTTGGGGTTTTAGGCTGGGTTTCTGTACAGCACTTTGAGATATCAGCTGATGTACGAAGGGCTATATAAATAAATTTGATTTGATTTGATATCACAGTGGGAAATGCCCAGATTCCAAATGCACAGTGGTAGCCCTGAGAAACTCTCTTTGAGGACTTATCTGTAATGAGTAGTGTTATCATGAACGATAACACAGTGGATGTCCAGATAGCATGGCAATATAGACCTCAATCATAGAGTTATAAACCATGCATAGGTCAAAGTGTTACAAAATCCTCCAAAATCCAAAATCCTGAGGCATCTTGAGGGATCTTAATTTGAGACAGTTTGCTACAGCAGGAAAATAATCCCAGCAGCAAGATGAAATGTGAGTTATTATGTGGATTATAATTAATGGACATTTTTTGTAGAGGTCAATACATTTTTCTTTAGGGTGAATCATGTCTGATTTCTTTTGGTGTGGAAATTACAAACTTTAAAAGCCCTTTGAAACCTGGAATGCACTACAAATTTCACAGCAACAAGAGTGATCAAATTAAGATCCTACATCTGTAGGGGTTTATAACTCTATGGCCTCAACCTATTGCAGTAGCTTGAATATAAGGTTGAACCTGGTTATTAAGTCTGCGCAGTACCTTCTCAGATGTGTTTTCTGAATCCATGTCGTGTTTCTTCTGCGTGAAGATGATGTTGAAGACAGCATGAGAGCGGCTGCTGGTCTCGTTCATGTTGGTGGCTGCCACCGTCCTGAAGGAAGAAAGCATTTAACCTTGTGACATCCATCCATCTCTCATCCATCCATTCATTCATCCATCCACCTATTTATCCATCTATCCAGTCCATCCACCCCCCACATCCACCGACCCACCCATCCATCCATCATCCATCCATCCATTCTAAGTCCCATTTACCTGGCCTTGTTGCCAGACTCCATGAGGTCCTGGATGTCATTGTAGGAGGTAACGGCCAGCTTGGACAGGTCCTCCACGTAGGGCCCCATCAAGGGGTGCTCTCTCACACGCAGGTTCCCCTTGTTCTTCGGGTTCAGCAGGTCCCGCACACGCTCACAGTAGATCTCCATGTAGCTCACCTGTGGAGGTTGTCAATACTCTATAGAAGTGCCAATCAAGATAACTAAGTGCCAATCAAATGTCTATTGAGCAACACCACCTTGGGGCAGAGAAGACACTCTTATCTGAACTCTTAACATATGCACAGCAAAATTAATGGAGTGCATTTAACTTGGAAATGTACACTAAAACGACGTTGGAGGCGGCTTATGGTAGAGAAATTAACATAAAATTATCTGGCAACAGCTCTGTTGGACATTCCTGCAGTCAGCATGCCAATTGAGACATCAGTGGCATTGTGTTGTGTGACAAAACTGCACATTTTAGAGAGTGACCTTTTATTGTCCCCAGCACAAGGTGTACCTGTGTAATGATCATGCTGTTTCATCAGCTTCTTGATATGCCACACCTGTCAGGTGGATGGATTATCTTGTCAAAGGAGAAATGCTCACTAACAGGGATGTAAACAAATTTGTGCATACAGTATGGGATCTTTTCTGGGATCTTTGATTTGAGCTCATTAAAAATGGGACAAACACTTTATATTTTTGTTCAGTATGTATCACCCAAGAGGTAAAAGCCCTACCCCACTGATAAGCAGTAGGCCTGTCCTGTACAGAAACTAATTCTCAAACCACTAGAGGGAGCACTCACCTCCACAGAGTAGGACAAGCTGTTTTCCTTATTGCTGTCACTTATCTTGGTGAATAGGTCCTCACACAGCTGGCAGGCAGAGAACATGGAGGAGCATTGTTAGACTCGGATATGAACCAGGGTTGGGGTCAATTCCATTCAATTAAGAAAGGACACTGACATTCCAATTCCAATTGTCTTCAATGCTTTTCAATTAGGAAAATGTGGAATTGGAATTTGTTTTAGTTTCTGAATTGAAATGTAATTTACCCCAACCCTGATATGAACACAACATATGTATTATCAATAAAAGGCTTTGATGTTTTTGGCATGAAACTAAATGGGTTTCCAAAGATCCAGTATCTGACATGATGAAGTAACTTTACATTATATGATGTTTAACTACATTTGGTCATTCGTTCATTCATTAATTCATTCATTCATCCATCCATTCATTCATCCACCTATATATCCATCCATCCATCTACCCTTCCACCCATCCATCCATCCATCCACCCATCCAGCCTTCACCCTTCCACCCACCCATCCATCAACCCAACCGTCCATCTACCCATCCACCCTTCCATCCATCCATCCACCATTAACCCATCCACACTTCCACCCACCCATTCATTCATCCATCCATCAACCCACCCTTCCATCCACCCACCCATCCATCAACCCACCCTTCCATCCACCCACCCATCCATCCACCCTTCCACCATTAACCCATCCACACTTCCACCCATCATCCTTCCACCCACCCATTCATCCATCCATCAACCCACCCTTCCATCCACCCACCCATCCATCATTCCATAATTCCATCTACCCTTCCATCCACCCTGCCATCCATCATTCCATCCACCAAGCCATCCAGCCATCCAGATTACCAGAGGGATGATGCCTTGCTGATCCTTCTGGTCCTGCTTGCCCATCATGGTGTAGCTCTTCCCAGATCCAGTCTGGCCATAGGCAAAGATACAAACATTGTATCCCTCAAAGGCATGCAGCAACATCTCCTCCCCAATGTCCTTGTACACCTGCTTCTGGGAATGATAGTTGATGTCCTCCGGCTGCAGAGAGAAAGACAGTGTTTGAGTATGAATACACCGTTAGTTAGCTATTACGGAGTGAATGCAGAGCTCATGGCTTGCATGGTCTTGAAACGCATGATATTCAAGTCTTTCAGGTGTATGGGGTGAAACTCACTGTTGTGTGTGACCAGTAAGAGTAGTCGAAGTTATAGCTCTTGTTCTCCTTCGGCTGTTTGGGGTTTATGATTGCTAAAAGCACAGACAACAAGTAAAGAAAGGTTAGAGAAGTGCCCAGACCAAGCCCATAAACTAGCAGAAAGTAAGCTATGGTGAAACACTGTGTAGTTCTTGGCTATGGCAGACCAAATGTAAATAGCAACTAGAAAGAGTCTTTGGCTGGCTACATAGATATCATTAGTGCAAAATGCATTGTCATCATTTTAAGGATAATTGTAGACCTGGTGGAATCTGAAATTAGGCCAGGCGTTTGGGGAAAGCTGAGCAAGTGCCTCTCTGTGAAGGCTTGAATGGCCAAAGCACAAAAGTTGATCATGCTCCTGGTAGCAGCTACTGTATGTGGTCCATATACACTGAGTGAAGAAAACATTAGGAACACCTTCCTAATATTGAGTTGCACCCCCTTTTGCCCTCAGAACAGCCTCAATTAGTCGGGGCATGGAATCTACAACGTGTAGCAAGCGTTCCACAGGGATGCATGTTGACTCCAATGCTTCCCACAGTTGTGTCAAGTTGGCTGGATGTCCTTTGCATGGTGGACCATTCTTGATACACATGGGAAACTGTTGATCGTGAAAAAAAACAGCAGCGTTGCAGTTCTTGACACACTCAAACTGGTGCGCCTGACACGTACTACCATACCCTGTTCAAAGGCACTTAAATCTTCGGTCTTGCCCATTCACCCTCTGAATGTCACACATACACAATCCATGTCTCAATTGTCGCAAGGCTTAAAAAAATCCATCTTTAACCAGTCTCCTCCACTTCATCTACACTGATTGAAGAGGATGTAACAGGTGAAAATCAATAAGGGATCATAGCTTTCACTTGGATTCACCTGGTCAGTCTATGTCTATGTACCTACACTGAGTGGTTTTGTGTACTCAGTGTAGGTACTGCAGTGATGCAATAGTGATGATGTTCCTCTGGTTAATACAGTGGTGACTGACCTATGATGATGTCACTTATGCACTTCAATAGACTGGGTTTGTGGGTTATATATTGCGTATCAGGTATTCATAGGGATATGTGATCAGCCAAATTGGAAGTCTTTGTTGTGTGGAACAGAATAATGTGGTTCAGTCCTCCTGAGACAGTTGCATCCAAGAGAGAGGGTAGGACAACTATTTCCTATTTCCTTTCGTATTTTCTAGTTCATCCTTGTTCGCTTGTATTGACTGGAAAGGTGAAATTGAAGAGGATGGTTGGTATTGCTATTTGCCGTCCTCCCTATTACTTTCAACGGTCCAGAGGAAA
The DNA here is from genome assembly GCF_002021735.2 of Oncorhynchus kisutch. Taxonomy (NCBI): domain Eukaryota; kingdom Metazoa; phylum Chordata; class Actinopteri; order Salmoniformes; family Salmonidae; genus Oncorhynchus; species Oncorhynchus kisutch. The sequence goes on from NC_034203.2 coordinate 9,735,477, forward strand.
GGAAGCCATTTTTGAGTATTCCGAATCTGTGCCATGCTAAAGACTGTGGGAATGAGGTCATCATCAGACCGTTGACAGGCACAAAGAAGCAGAATATGACACACACACACATATCATCTGACCTAGCGTCTCAGCTGAGACAGAAACAACAAGGCCTTTTGGACCCTCTGGGCTACGTGATGAGGGATGAGAAGCTCTAGAGGTCACCCCCACAAACACATACACAGAGACAGGCTCTCAGTTCTCATTGGAGCCTTTGTCTCATGTGTTGCACGCCTCACTACCCACCATCCTGTCGCTTTCAAGCATGTGTTCCGAGCACCAAGCAGAAAATGGCAGAAGCGCAATGTTTCAGTGATTCTCTACAGTAGAGATGATCGGAATCCATCATGAAGGGTCTATGTTGTGAAGTGATGAATTTATTCAAATAAGCTTGAGATGGTGTTAGATCGAATGTATAGCACCTCCAAAACCATTTAAAATGCCATATGAGGCTGTCTCCTAAAAGCCCAATCTAAAGCAGACCATATTAGTAAATATTTCATCAAACTACATTCATTATTGATGAGAACATCTCTGCCTGGAGTTATCAGACTGGAAATGCTGTATATCCCAATGGAAGGCCTTTCAAGGATTCATCAATACATATTCCAGAGATCTTACTAGTATAGAACATTACCTACATAGACTAATATTTCCCCTACCAGTACGTAAGCATGGCGGACCCCAAATCACTTCCTCATCAGTTGACTTGGCCCAACTAAAATATTTTAGATTTGAAATACTTCAATAGAAATGTTTTGTTTTGGTTGTGGTAGCCCAACCCTGGATAGGCCTTCTGATTTGGGGGCCAATTAACATCCATCCCAGGTTAATCAAGAAGTAACCTACAATGAAAGAGCAAAGCTGAAGACCTCAGGTCCATGTGTTTTCTTACACCAATGACAATATAATAGACATTTCTTATCATGCAAATATGCAATACTCACTTGTGGTGTTCCCTGACATCTGGATGATGCACTTGCTGTCCTTCCCGATCTCTCGAGAGTTGAAGGGACGGACCCGGACAGCCACCTTCACTGAAGCCCCCGCCATGATGCCTGTCAGTGGGGGGATGCGCCCGCGACTATAGAGGGGCTCAGTCAGGAGGGGCTTGTCACCAGGTAGATGCCTAACACCTGTGGAGAGGGAAGCCATAGTGAGATGGTGATTTGATTGAAGATCTAATTTGAACGAATTTGTAATGCCATCATCTAAGAATTATTATTTATTTTTTTCAAATCAATTTCTGAAAAGACTGCGCACGCACAAAAATATTGAGAAGTATAAACTTGGCGCACTTGGCGACATGTTTGATTCCCGTAATGAATCAAACATGTCGTGAAACTGTGAACGAGCATTATACACTCTTAGAAAAAAAGGTGCCAAGTAGAACCATACAGGGTTCTTCGGTTTGTCCCCATAGGGGAACACTTTTTGGTGCTGGGTAGAACACTTTGCAGAGGGTTCTAACTAGAACCCTCTATGTAGGGTTTTTCAAGGAACCCCATGCATAAAATATGGTTCTGCCTAGAGTCGTCTATGAATGGTTCTACCATGAACCATTTTATCATCTAAAGGTTCTTCCTAAGCCATCTACGAAGGGTTCTAACGAGAACACTTTTTATGAATGTATAGAGCCCATCAGCCTTATTATGACAATACATAATATTTACTGTATCAGAAGACCTTTCTTTAAGGGCCAAGTTTTATCCTAACACAGTGATGTTAAGAATCTCCTGGTTTACAATGTTGACTTATAAAGTGATGTGTAATTCTTACTGCAATCCAGCCAGAGTTAGGATATCCAACAAGTGGAATTGTTAATCACCCGCAACCTGCATTCTGGACTACCAAGGTAGGGAAGATGGGATATCGAGACTACCTCAAACATCTAAACTGTCTCAACCATCTCAGTAACGGGTGCCATAAATCCAATTACTAACAGAGTGGATTCGTTTAGAAAACTGTATGATATTTATATTTGTGTAACATAAAATGTATCAACCAATCAATGTACATGCAAAAACACAGATATTACAGTAAAACAAACCATTCTGAAACGCTACCTGCAATAGAGCATGCTGGGAAAAATGATATATGGGTCTTTGTAGAACACTTCTTGCCTTCCAAGGAATCATCAAAGACTTCCAAAAACTGGATGTTAAAGGTTCTAGGTAGTTTTCCAAAAAGGGTTCTTCTGATCAAAACGGTTGTTGGTAGAATCCTATCCCTCCGCAAATAACCCCTTTTATAGTGACTATAACACCCTTATTTTCTGTATACTGGGGAGGAATTGGAATTAGGCCAAGACTGTATCTAAGGAAATAGCATTGCATGGTGAACTTGATCAAATGTCTTTCGAGGTGTTGGCAGAATGTTTTCTTTTGCAGTGACATTTGCTGTATCTGACCGTTTCTGAAAGACAACAACAAGTGCACATTGTTGTGAACCTGTAAACAGATTGTTTGAATTCAATAATGTTTTGTATTTACTTTTTCATGAACCTAAATATGCGGCACTGTCTGCGAATTCTGAAACATTTTCTACTTTCTAATCTAAACTAGCCTACAGTAGGCCCACATACAGTGGTAGCCTACACACATCAATGCAAAAGATCAACTGTCTGTTCACCTGTGAAATTCTACTGTATGTAAACCGCACTCTCTTTCAGACATACAAATGTGAAATTATAATATCGAATAGGCACAATGAGAGATGCGCACAATAATTTGTTGTATGGCTACTTGGGGAATATGAACTCATCGTGGCCATAAAAGGTGAGGGATTTATTTTGCAATGGTTATGATACATGTATTATGTTTATAAGTGAAATATTGTCTGCTCTGGAAATTTGACAGTACAGTATTCAGACATAGCCTACAAAACGTCAATGGAAAAGGTGAACTGTCTCGGATCAAATAGAGCGAAATACTTTAAATAGCTTATCTATTTACTACTGTAAACTGGGTGCAATTAAATGAGAGATGGGACAAATGGTAACCTATCTTAACTTGTTGAAGGCCTATAGGCTATTTCGCAAATAGGAAAACATCACAGTCAGAAAAGGTGAGGAATTTATTCTGCAATGATCATGGAAATGAAATAAATCATAGGAAATAAATGTCTATTTCCCACTCTCCCACTCCGGCGCACGACGTAGCCGGTTTACTAAGCGCCAGTCCTGGCAACCCAGAATTACGCACACCTGGCAACCATCATTACGCACACCTGCGCCCCATCATTATACACACCTGGACTTCATCACTGCCTTGATTACTTCCCCTTTATCTAGCACTCTGTAGCCTCATTCAACAGACAGTATTAGTTCTGTTTTCTTGTCCAGACGCTGCGCTTGTTTTGTATCTCGCCACATTAGTTATTATTAAACTCACCAACTGCACCTGCTTCATGACTCACTATGTCTCTGTTACAATAGATTTTCACTTTTCTCACAGCAAATTATTGCACCTTGCTATTATATTTAGCTTCCTGTTTTTTTGTTATGAAAACGAGTGTCATCATACTGTATATCGTTATTAATATACACCTAATGTGTGATAACTAGAAAATTTATTAGCAAACTAACGTCAGCCTGCCTAGCTGGAGTTTCTGAAGAAGGAAAATGTTTTATTTGTACAATTTCCAAAAGATAAACAAACAAAAACGTGTTTGTGCCGTCATTAGTAGCACAATTTCTAACTTATTTGCATTTATTTTGACTTGCACTTGTATGTTGACTTCTCCATTGATGTTGTTTTTAAGTTTTCGCAGATTTCCTTAGCGAATGTACAACCGTCACAAATTGAATTAAGGGGAGTTTCAGGCCCCGGAGTGAACATAATTGTACAATCGCAAACACGACTATAAACGAGGGCTGAGGGGCTTGGCTAACAATTTGGACCGCCCGCCAAGGTGGCGACGGGGATTCCCCCAAGGGCATAAGGCGAGGTTAAGTGGACGAGGGTGTGTCTTTTAAGTGTTTGAACTGCAGCCAGGGTGGGAACAAAGATGGGGAAAGCGACATCACGTTGCTATTGTCCGAAGCTCACTATAGTTTCCAGACCCTACTGGATTGGCTGTTAATATCTACACTGCGGGGAGGGGGGGGAAATACTGTAATATTTACAGTAAATTACTGGCAGCACAAAAACCAGTAAATCACTGTAGATTTACAGGCCCTTTACCGTAACACAAGTTTACTGCATATTACTGGAACACCTGACTACAGTACCATTATGGATTTCTAGAATTTACAGTGCATTACTGGAAGCACAGTGATAAGTAAACTGTTGAAGATGTTCAGCGCCAGTAGCTAGTGCCAACAACAGGCAGTATTTAGCACAGTCATAGCAAGTAAACCCTTTCTGTAACCGTTACTGGGAATGTTGTTGTAGTTAAGGATGCATTGGTCTTCAAATGAACCTGGATTTGTTACAAGATACCGTTCTGATGTATCTCTGCACATCTCTGGCTAGTGCAAAGTATATTGCTATGTTCACAGTAACTTGCCACTAGCTTCCTGTAAGTTACTGTAAAATTCTGAGCAATGACAGCGCAACACGGGTTAAAAAAAAAAGTAAATGCAACTGTAAGCATGTTAGCATTTGTGTAGCACTTGCACTTCTAGAGGCCTGAAAGTCTTCCAAACTGGCTGGGATTACAGTGCAAAACAGATCAAAATGACACAGATAAATATTCAACCATTTGAAGTTTAAGACCTGCTGTCACTGACGTGTTCTTTATACACCTTAAACAGCTAGAAAACTACTCCAACATATCGGGTGCATGAAATAACTTACAAGGCACGCCTCAAAATAAGTTCATGAGCCAGTGATGCTTTCCCCTCCCACAACATTTTCCTACAATACACTATATTTTTGAGAATGCTGCAGTAAATATACAGCAGACAGTACTTTATTGTTAAATGTTACTGTAATGAAAGTACAGCAATTGCTAACATCAAATATGTAATTATATATATCAGCATACCAATTGGCCGTTTTATTTCACTTGAACTTGTAGAGGCCATAACCAAGGTCTAAACTGGCAGTGACTCCCAGGACAAAAAAGATCGAAAGGACATGGCTAAACATTCAATCATTAAAGGTTTGAAACTTGATGCCACTTTGATCTGTTCCATATATACATTTAATTGTTAGGAAAGTACTACCGCACATCAATTCAATGGGGTTTATTGGCATGGGTAACATGTGTTTACATTGCCAAAGCAAGTGAACTAGACAATCAGAAATGAACAACAAACACTAAACTCACAAACATGGCAAGGGGATAGAAACATTTGTCATATAGTGATTATATACAGTCTTGTAAAAATGAGCAAACACATCTCATTTACATTGGTACAGCACTCTCACTAACAGGTGAAACAAGTGTAGCCTCTTACAAGGTATACCTCCAAATTTGTGAGGAGGGTGCAAATTGTGGACTGCAATTTTGGGGAATTCCTGCATCTTCAGGAACCTCTCTTTATACTTACTGTGCATTCGGAAAGTATTCAGACCCCTTCCCTTTTTCCACATTTTGTTACTTTACAGTCTTACTCTAAAATGGATTACATATTTTTTTCCCTCACCAATCTACACACACAACCCCACAATAACTAAGCAAAAACAGTTTTTTAGATTATTTTTGCTAATTTATTAAAAATAAAAACAGAAATACCTTTATTTACATAAGTATTCAGACCCTTTGCTAGGAGACTCGCATCCTGCTTCCATTGATCATTCTTGAGCTGTTTCTACAACTTGATTGGAGTCCACCTGTGGTAAATTAAATTGATTGGACATGATTTGCCTATATAAGGTTCCACAGTTGACAGTGCATGTCAGAGCAAAAACCAAGCCATGCGGTCGAAAGAATTGTACGTAGAGACAGGATTGTGTCGAGGCACAGATCTGGGGAAGGGCAGGAAAAAATGTCTGCAGAATTGAAGGTCCCCAACAACATAGTGGCCTCCACCAATCTTAAAAGGAAGAAGTTTGGAACCACCAAGACTCTCCAGGGGCTGGCCGCCCGGCCAAACTGAGCAATTCTTGGAGAAGGACCTTGGTCAGGGAGGGTGACCAAGAACCTGATGGTTCCTATGTGGAGATGGGAGAACCTTCCAGAAGGACAACCATCTCTGCAGCACTCCACCAATCTGACCTTTATTGTAGAGTGGCGACACGGAAAACACTCCCAAGTAAACGGCACATGACAGCCCGCTTGGAGTTTGCCAAAAGGCACCTAAAGGACTCTTAGACCATGAGAAACAAGATTCTCTGGTCTCATGAAACCAAGATTGAGCTCTTTAGCCTGAATGCCAAGTGTCACGTCTGGAGGAAACCTGGCACCATCCCTACGGTGAAGCATGGTGATGGCAGCATCATGCTGTGGGGATGTTTTTCAGCGGCAGGGACTGGGAAACTAGTCAGGATCGAGGGAATGATGAACTGAGCAAAGTACAGAAAGATCCTTGATGAATATCTGCTCTAGAGCGCTCAGGACCTCAAAATGGGGTGAAGGTTCACCTTCCAACAGGACAATGACCCTAAGCAAACAGCCAAGACAATGCTTGAGTGGATTCGGGACAAGTCTCTGAATGTCCTTGAGTGGCCCAGCCAGAGCCCGGACTTGAACCCGATCGAACATCTCTGTGCAGCGACACTCTCCATCCAACCTGACAGGACCTGCAGAGAAGAATGGGAGAAACTCCCCAAATACAGGTGTGCCAAGCTTGTAATGTCATACCCAAGAAGCTTGGGCTGTAATCGCTGCCAAGGTGCTACAACAAAGTACTGATTAAAGGGTATGAATACTTATGTAAATGTGATATTTCTTTTTTTATATAAATTAGAAGAATTCCTAAATGCTTTGTCATTATGGGATACTGTGCGTAGATTGATGAGGAGAAAAAACAATTGAATCCATTTTAGAATAAGGCTGTAACGTAACAAAATGTAGAAACAGTCAAGCGGTCTGAATACTTTCCGAATGCACTGTATAACGTTACATTTTTAAGCTAGGACAGGCGGGAGACTTTGGGCGCTCCAGTACAGTAGATGGCGTTAATGCACAATAATGTTGGATGCCGATAAACCCCAGAGAAGAAGGGGAGGGGGCGACAACGGTAGTTAGCTAACCATACACCAGTAGACAGTGTCCTTTGTCCTCGCCTGTCAGGCGCAGTTTTCTCGCAGTTCTGTTAATGACGGCAGGGGTAGGTGTTCAACAGGAGAGAGCGAAGGACACTGTGTGCTAGCTTAGCCAGCTAGTCTGGTAGTCCGGGAGGCGGTGGCGACACTGTGTGCTCGCTAGCTAACTAACTAGCTAGCTAGCACATGGTGTCCCTAACGAGCAAGTTAGCTTGTTAGCACACCGTGTCCCTAACGAGCAAGTTAGCTAGCTACACAGTGTCACCCCAGCCTACGGTGCTAGCGGGGGGCTGTTCATGAAGGAATCAATGGAATGCTTGAGGGGGAATGCCCACATGCAGGAATGCCCCAAATTACGGGCCCATTATTGACATGTGTTAATGGGCCACAACAATACCATAAACCCGAAAAATGCTTTTGGCACTCCAAAATTACAGTATGGTACAATATTATGTTGGGGGAGTACTGAATTACAGTATATTACTGTAGATTTACAGGGAAAGGTTTTTAAATTCACAAAACAGTTTGTCACTGTATTCTGTGGGTGGTACTGTGTTTCAGTACATATCTAACAGTACAGTAGCCTGTGTGTTACTGTAGATATACAGAACAAATATATACATATTTGTATATATTTGGTATGTAGACTACTGTATTATGTAGGGTACAGCATTCTAACTAATGGGTGCAAGAAAATATAGCCTTTTACAAGGCGCACCTCAAAATATGTTAATGAGACAGAGATTATTTTGCAAACCACATTATCCCACAATGCATCATAATTCCCAGTATGCTGCTGTAGATATACAGCAAAATAGGTAATACAGTATTTTAATACAGTATTTTAATTTTTCAATTTAAAGCAATGTGTAGCACTACATAGCCTGTTTGCTAGCACCAACATGAGGGCAAACTAGCTTGGCTATCTGTACAATCGATCACTGCTCTTATTTATTTTCATTCTCGATGGGTATTTAAATATTTTCGTCTACAACGCAGCAGCTGACAATGCCAATATGTAGCCTAATTAGGGCCTGCGTCGGTAGACCTATTGACCAAATAATGTCCCATCCATTACAAAATAGTTTGGCTTGTTACGTTTCATGATTTCCTTGATTCTACAGAAAGCAATAGATTCTACACACCGTCAGAACACATATATTTTTGCCAGCATCACAAAACATACAGCCCGCAACAAAAAAAATGTAATAAGTACATAAATTACATAATTGACAAATATTATGCACCGACCTAGTTCGTGGTTTTCTGTTTACACTCGAAAAGACCGAAAATTCATAGCGTAAATATTGTCTTCTCCAACATCTTGCGCTGCCGCACCTCAATGCAAACGCACTGTCAAAGCAATAGGCTACTGGCCATCACTTCATTTGGTGCTATGCTATTCGCCCACTGTAAATATCGATGTCATTGAATTCATCCGCCCATAAATTCATCCCTGCGACACGTTAGCAAATGCAGGATTATCAGATGTAGTTGTTTGTTTTGACTGTGAATCAGATTGAATTAAATAGGCTATTGACAAGGTTATTCTGTAAACCTGTAAAAACAATTGTTTCAACCCTGAGAAAGAGCGGAGCACCACCCTTGGTTCCCCACTGCGTCAACCCAAGGCCATGATCAAAAAACAACATCTCATCAGGAAATAACACATCGCAATCGTTTTACCTAACCGCCTCGAATTCGACGACAGCAGTGGGTTCCTCCTTGATATGTTTTCCTCCCGTCGATATCAGCTAACAGCCTCCCTCGGTGTATCCATGCAGGGAGTATCCGCCCCGAGCAATAGAAAGAGACACAGAGCTAGACCACCCCAGTCAGGGCTATGGGTGAATGGTTTCTAACAGGGCCTGGTACACAGTAGCGCGTCAGTCTGTCTGCCAGCAAGCCAGACATGGGTATGGTAGGGTAGGGGAGTAGACAGGGAGGAGAGAGGAGAGGAATTAGGCTAGAGCTAGATGGATGCAGGAGATGAGCTCAGAAGAGAACGACCTTTGGTTGGTCCACAGTAAAAATGGCTCAGGTGCCTCAGCCAAGGCTGCTGGGAGTCAGTGATGACATCGGCATCATCGTAGTGGTAGCAGGCAGTAGATCAGTTATTTAAGAAAATAAATAAATGTATTGCAACAATAATAACAATATTACACATCAATACAGTGTAATATAATGGGGGGGGGGGATTAAATAATAGAACCCAGTGATGCAACACAGAGAAGGGAGGAGGGAGGGGGAAACTGAGGGAGAGAGCAAACAGGGAATGAAAAGGCTGGGATGGATAGGAAATGGCTAGGGATCCATGTGTTGCCGCCATGATACAAAGAACAGATAGAGTACTTTGAGGTGGGGTAGATCTCATTGGTGTCTCACTAAGCTAAACAGTAGAGAGTAACGTTTTAATTCTATCCCGGGGTCAATGCATGTACACATACAGTACACCAAACATGCATCCACTGGCTGTTCAGTGAATGAAGTCTTTGTTGTTCGAGTTCAAGTATTCAGCTGTGTGGACACGAGTCAACAATTTGGGTCATTGTTTCTGGCAAATATGGTTTCTTTGTCTAGTGACACAAAGGATTTGTGTTATTTACACTGGACTGCAACACTATTACAGAGTAGAGAGCAGAGATATGTTCGAAATGTTCTAAGAAGTCACCATGTAATTCCTTGTATTTGTATTTCCGTGAGTGATCTCTGTGAAGTAAATATATTCATGGGATCTTCCTCCTTTCAAGACACTGTAGTTCTCTTCCGAGATATTCTAATGAAGCTCTTTCTCAAATCAACTTAATAAGTCATCATTTTGAATAGACAGTATCCTTGATCATATTCTCTATCAGAGCCCGGTCATAGAGGCTGTATCACAACCGGCCATGATTGAGAGTCCCATAGGGGCGGCGCACAATTGGCCCAGCGTCGTCCGGGTTTGGCCGGTGTAGGCTGTCATTGTAAATAAGAATTTGTTCTTAACTGACTTGCCTAGTTAAATGAAGGTTAACATTTGAAAATAATAATAATGAGGAGGGTAGTAGAAGCTCAATGTTTCAACGCCATCTGCTGGACAGCTGTCACTATTACATAAAGCCGGTGGAGATAATCAAATCAAATCAAAATAACACAATAAAATAACAATACCGAGGCTCTATACAGGGGGTACCAGTACCGAGTTAATGTGAGGGGGTACAGGTTAGTCGAGGTAAGTTGTACATGTAGGTAGAGGTAAAGTGACTTTGCATAGATGATAAACAGCAAGTAGCAGCAGTGTAAAAATAAATGGGGGTGTCAAAGTAAATAGTCCAGGTGGCCATTTGATTAATTGTTCAGCAGTCATATGGCTTGGGGGTAGTAGCTGTTAAGGAGCCTTTTGGGCGTAGACTTGGCACTCCGATAACGCTAGCCATGTGGAAGCAGAGAGAACAGTCTATGACTTGGGTGACTGGAGTCACCCTCTGACACCGCCTAGTATATAGGTCCTGGATGGCAGGAAGCTTGGCCCCAGTTATGTACTAGGCCATACGCACTACCCTTTGTAGCGCCTTACGTTCGTGTGCCGAGCAGTTGCCATACCAGGCGTTGATGCAACTGGTCAGGATGCTCTCGATGGTGCAGCTGTACAACTTTTTGAGGATCTGGGGATCCATGCCAAATCGTTTCAGTCTCCTGAGGGGAAAATGTGTTGCTGTGCCCTCTTCACAACTGTGTTGGTGTGTTTGGATCAGGATAGTTTGTTGATGATGTGGACACCAAGGAACTTGAAACTCTCGACCTGCTCCACTACAGCCCCGTCGATGTGAATGGGGGCGAGTTCGGCCCGCCTTTTCCTGGAGTCCACGATCATCTACTTTGTCTTGCTCACGTTGAGGGAGAGGTTGTTGTCCTGGCACCACACTGCCAGGTCTCTGACCTTCTCCCTATTGGCTGTCTCATCGTTGTCGGTGATCAGGCCTACCACTGTTGTGTTGTCAGCAAACTTAATGATGGTGGTGGAGTTGTGGGTGAACAGGAAGTACAGGAGGGGACTAAGCACGCACCCCTGAGAGGCCCCCATGTTAAGGATCAGCTTGGCAGATGTGTTGCTTCCTATCCATACGACCACGGGGGTGGCCCGTTAGGAAGTCGAGGATCCAGTTGCAGAGGGAGGTTTTTAGTCCCAGGGTCCTTAGCTTAGTGATGAGGTTTGTGGTCGCTATGGTGTTGAACGCTGAGCTGTAGTCAATGAACAGCATTCTCACATATGTGTTCCTTTTGTCCATGTGTGCAAGGGCATTGTGGTGTGCAAGGGCATTGTGGTGTGCAAGGGCATTGTGGTGTGCGATTGAGATTGTTGGGGCGGTATGCCAATTGGAGTGGGTCTATGGTTTCTGGGATGATGGTGTTGATGTGAGCCATGACCAGCCTTTCAAAGCACTTCATGGCTACCGATGTGAGTGCTACGGGGCAGTAGTCATTTAGACATGTTACCTTTGGTTTCTTTGGCAAAGGGATTATGGTGGTATGCTTGAAACATGTAGGTATTACAGACTCGGTCAGGGAGAGGTTGAAAATGTCAGTGAAGACACTTGCCAGTTGGTCCGCGCATGCTCTGAGTACACGTCCTGGTAATCCGTCTGCCCGCGGCCTTGTGAATGTTAACCTGTTTAAAGGTCTTGCTCACATCGGCTATGGACGGCGTGATCACACAGTCATCTGGAACAGCTGGTGCTCTCATGCATGCTTCAGTGCTGCTTGCCTCGAAGCGAGTATAAAAGGCATTTAGCTCGTCTGGTAGGCTCGCGTCACTGGGCAGCTCGCAGCTGTGTTTCCCTTTGTAGTTTGCAATAGTTTGCAAGCCCTGCCACATCTGACAAGCGTCAGAGCCAGTGTAGTAGGATTCAATCTTAGTCCTGTATTGATGCTTTGCCTGTTAAATTGTTCGTCGGAGGGGATAGTGTGATTTCTTATAAGCGTCCCAATTAGTGTCCCGCTCCTTGAAAGTGGCAGTGTAACAGTACTAACTTTAGACCGTCCCCTCGCCCATACCAGGGCGCGAACCAGGGACCCTCTGCACACATCAACAACTGACACCCACGAAGCATCGTTACCCATCGCTCCACAAAAGCCATGGCCCTTGCAGAGCAAGGGGAACCACTACTTCAAGGTCTCAGAGCAAGTGACATCACCGATTGAAACGCTATTTAGCGCGCACCGCTAACTAAGCTAGCCGTTTCACATCCGTTACACTCACCCCCCTTTTGACCTCCTCCTTTTTCCGCAGCAACCAGTGATCCGGGTCAACAGCATCAATGTAACAGTATAACTTTAGACTGTCCCCTCGCCCATACCCGGGCGCGAACCAGGGACCCTCTGCACACATCAACAACAATCACCCACGAAGCAATGTTACCCATCGCTCCACAAAAGCCACGGCGCTTGCAGAGAAAGGTGACCCACTACTTCAAGGTCTCAGAGCAAGTGACGTCACCGATTGAAACGCTATTTAGCACGCACCGCTAACTAAGCTAGCCATTTCACATCCGTTACAGCAGCTCTAGCCTCTAGTTCGGTGTGGATGTTGCCTGTAATCCATGGCTTCTGGTTGGGATATGTACGTACGGTCACTGTGGGGATGATGTCGTTGATGCACTTATTGATGAAGCTGGTAGCTGAGTTGGTATACTCCTCAATGCCATTGGATGAATCAGAGAACATATTCCAGTCTGTGCTAGCAAAACAGTCCTGTAGCGTAGCATCCACGTCATCTGATGACTTCCATTTTGAGCGAGTCACTGGTACTTCCTGCTTTAGTTTTTGCTTGTACGCAGGAATCAGGAGGATTCAAATGGAGGGCGAGCTTTTAAAATGTTTTATTTTTTATATATACTTAGTTTTTATTGTAGGAACACAAAGAAAGTACAAATAAAGTCAAATAAAAGAACAACAAAAAATGATCTGGCAGTTACAGTGCACTTCATACCTTCATCATCATATCATCATATTAGTTACATTGACATCTTTGAATTAGACCTTTTCCAAGTACGAAACCCATTTTTCCCAGTATTCTTGACCTCTCTCCTGTTGAGTTCTTAAAGCAAAGGTCATACGCTCCATGTGGTGTATTTCTTCTACAATGTCTATCCATTGTGTCACTGTGGGAGGGTCTTTTTGAAGCCATTTCCTAGTTATAGCCTTTATCCTGGCTGCAAGTAGGACCTTCAAGAGGTACTTTTCTCTATTGTGTAAGTTATCAGGTATTTCACCCATGTACAAAGAAATTAATGTTTGTTCTATGTTAAATCCCATTATTTTTCCAATGTTAGATCTTATTTCTCCCCAGTAAGTTTCGATTGCGTGGCAAGTCCAAAAGATGTGAGAGTGGTCCGGGAAGGCGAGCTTTGTATGCGTCTCTGTGTGTGGAGTAAATGTGGTCTGGAGTTATTTTTTTCTCTGGTTGCTGGTAGAATTTAGCTGAAATGAATTAAAGTTTGCCTGCATTAAAGTCCCCACTCACGAGGAGCGCCGCTTTTGGATGAGTATTTTCTTGTTTGCTTATGGTCTTATACAGGTCATTGAGTGCGGTCTTAGTGCCAGCATCAGTTTGTGGTGCTAAATAGATGGCCACGAAATATATAGATGAAAACTCTCTTGGGCAGATAGTGTGGTCTACAGCTTATCATGAGGTACTCTACCTCAGGCGAGCAATACCGAGACCTCCTTAATATTAGACAACGCGCACCAGCTGTTATTTATAAATAGACACACACCACCACCCATCCTACCAGACGTATCTGTTCTTTCCTGCCAATGCACAGAAAACCCACGGAAAACACCACCAACTGTATATTATCCTTTTTGTCATTCAGCCACGACTCAGTGAAACATAAGATATTACAGTTTTTAATGTCCTGCTGGTAGGATAGTCTTGAGCGGAGATCATCCATTTTATTCTCCAGTGATTTCACGTTGGCCAATAGAACGGATAGTAGAGGCGGGTTACCCACACGCCGATGAATTCTCACAAGGCACCCCGCTCTCCGCCCCCTGTATTTCCATCTTCTATTCACGCAAATGTTGGGGATTCGGGCCTGGTCTCTGAGAAGCAGTATATCCTTTGCGTCGGACTCATTAAAGAAAAGATCTTCGTCCAGTTTGAGGTGAGTAGTCGCTGTTCTGATATCCAGAAGCTCTTTTTGGTCATAAGAGACAGTAGCAGCAACATTATGTGCAAAATAGGTTACAAACAATGAGACCGTCAAATGCTTTATGATGTGGTTATAATGCATTATAAGATCTGCCATAAGAACCTACGACCACCTTATCATGTCTCATTTTCCTCTCATAATATAGTAATGATTCTGACTACCTAACATCTTTAGTCATTTGAAAATGTAGAGACTAAAGATATTAAAGATATTAAAATATATATATTAAAGACTAATAATACATGCTTGTAAAAATAATCAAATGTTTGAAGGTCACTATTTTGTGAACCTGTTTTGCAGTATTGGCTTGTGCAAGGATCACAAAAACTGTATGCTCGTTTTCTGATGGACAACATTGACAAACTGATAGCCTGACAGACGTCATGTCTGCTCTTCTGTTCATCAGATAAGGAAATACATTATGTAGGCAGGACAAACAGTGTTAAGCTGGCACGTTATTTGGACATGTGGGGCCAGTACATATATATTCAGTACAGGGGTCCTGACAGTGCTCATGATCATGCCAGATTTGATTTCCCCTTTTTCGCTTTACCCAAACCAAATCAATATACCCTTTCTCTTCCCCTTTCTCTCCCTCTACGTCTCTTTCTCGCTTCCTCTTACACCCTTCTCACCCACCCTCTCTCTCTCTTTCTCTCTCTCTCTCTTCCTCTCACCCCATTCTCTCGCTCTCTCTCTCTCTCTCGTGCTCTCTCTCTCTCTCTAGCGCAAAGGCCACAGAGATAAACAGTCTGTCAAATTATTGATCACGTGTGACATCAGAGGGAGGCACACGGATCGTTCAAGATCCTGTTGTAACATAATAGCTAAACCAGACTGGACAAACTTGAAGCCAATTGAGCTGCCCCCTACTTCGAGAAACTCACAACTTTGTTTCATCAAGCAAGGAACATTCTAAATTATTCATCTTGTCCACTAGACATTCATTCACAATGGATGGTATATTGTTATACCTATTACATGTGTTTCTGCATGGATTTCTGAAAATAGAGTTCTGGCTATCACATTGTATTCTCATTCAATCGATCAATTTATGATGTGAATCAAATGTATATTATAGTACTCCTTCACGTAACTCCTTTAATTTAACTTACCCCTTCCTTCCTTGAACTCTTTTAAGTCGACAAGTTGGTCAAAACTCCCACCCTGAATGACTTCACTGCACTCAAAGTCAATAAAAAGTCATTATTACTTTAAAATATTTATGTGATACTGACTCAAATCTATACTAAAAATGAATATAAACGCAACATGTAAAGTGTTGGTCCTAATGTTCATGAGCTGAAATCAAAGATCCCAGAAATGTTCCATACGCACATACTCTCAAATTTTGTGCACAAAATTGTTTACATCCCTGTTAGTGAGTATTTCTCCTTTGCCAAGATAATCGATCCACCTGACAGGTGTGGGTTATCAAGAAGCTGATTAAACAGCATGATCATTACACAGCGGCACCTTGTGCTGGGGACAATAACAGGCCACTCTAAAATGTGCAGTTTTGTCACACAACACAATGCCGGAGTGCACGCTCCGGTCGCTCAAGGTTCCTTTCCGCTACCTGTTTGGACCAGGACCGTCCAATGTGCCGCCCCATGTTTTAGCCGCAGGTGGTAGGGCAATTATTGGCCATTTGCACCCAGAAATGTACGAGGTAAATGTGTAACCCCATGGCTGCACCCCTGCCTAGTCATGTGAAATCCATAGATTAGGGTTTAATTTATTTTATTTGACTGATTTCCTTCTTTGAACTGTAGAGTTTAACTCTTTAAAATCTTAAAAAGTGTTACATTCGGTGTTTATATTTTTGTGATAACAAATTACCTTTTTTCCCAGCATGCTCTATTTCAGATAGATTTAAAAAAAAAATGTTTTTCATATGTGTTTTTGCATGTACATTGATTGATTGATTAAATGTTATGCTATAAAAAATATATATACTTTTTTCTAAACTAATCCAATCATTGAAGTTTTGCACCTGTTACTGAAATGGTTGTTCCAGTTTAAATGTCTTAGGTAGTTTCTGCCCACTCTTCTTAACCTTGGCAGTCATTATGAATGCAGGTTGCGGGTGAATACAAATGTCAACTGTTGGACTAATGCTGGCTAGATTCCAATAGTAATTGCTCATCCCTTTGCAAGCCAATGTAATGTGAACAGTTAGGGTTGCAGAATTCTAGTAAGTTTTCCAGAAACCCTGGTTGGAAGATTACAGGAAAAATATTTGCAGAGTTTTGCAACCTTTCTTGCAGGCTTGATGTGGCCTGTAAAACAACGAGTTTCAGGCCATTGTATAAAAGGCCTTATGACGTACAGTATGTAATGGTTCAAGTATGATTTTTTTTCTTTCTTTTGGAAAAGTTTTATTAACACATTTCCTTTAAAAACAGCTCATACATTTTTTACATCATTTATACACAGAAAAACGGCAACAAAGCATAAAACACAGCATTTGAAAGTTACATTTAAATTTGTAAAAAAGTATGTGTTAAAATCAATGAAAACAACCATGAATAAAAGTACTTTCCTTGTAAACATCAAAACTGTAAAAGCCATTTAAAATGATAATGATAATAACTAATGATCTAACAAAGGTAAAACATTTTTAAGACATGAAAAACATGTTAAAAAGTCACTTTGTTAAAAGGCTGTCTTCGGTCCCTTGTACAGGAGCGGGGGGTGAGTCCTTATCAAACTCGCCTCATCCTGCTCCTCTGAATAAATTACCGTCCCCTCCTTCGGGGCGGGTGTTGTGGGGGACCCTTCGCCTGGGGTCGAGGCCCCCTTCCTTCCGTACCACCCCAGGGCTTCCGTGGCTACCATGGCCACTGCCTGGGGGGTGGTCTCTACGCTTTTCCCTACCAGCAGGTTGCGGGAGGACCACAGTGCTTCCTTCAAGCACGTGAGGGTGGGCCAGTACTTGATGAAGGCCTTCGATGGAATAGGCCTTCGGCCCACCCCATACAGCACGAGCTGAGGTGTTAGGTCCTCCCCTGCTGGCAGACACGGGGTGATCAGGGGGCCTGCTTCCTTCCACAGGTCCCTGGCAGCTCTGCACTCCCAAAGCATGTGCCTCACCGACTCTTCTTTGCTGCAGCCTGGTCGGGGGCACGCGGATGTCCTCGCCATGCCCCGTGAGTGCATAACGGCCATCACCCGGAGGATCTCGTGGGCGACCATCCAGGATAGGTCCCGATTCAAGAGAGCAGGATGGGCCACGTTGCGCCGAACCGTTGCGCACTGGACACACTGGTTCCCGATCTTGCACAAGAGAGAGGAGAGAGCGGTGTTTAGTTAAGACCATGACTGTTTCTTTTTCCAGTTTAAAATGTCCTAAAAACTTCTGGAGCTGGACGTAGTGCGTGGGTAGCAGGAAAGAGACTGGGGCTCGCAGGTCGACTGGGATCAGCCTCAGAGTCCAGAGGTAAGATCCCAGCCAGAACCGTGCGAGGGCCTGAGTCTTGTTGTTGACCAGGGAGGTGGCAAGAGTCAGAGGTAACGCTGTGTAGCGGCTGCCCAGGAACAAGTAGAGGTCAGGCAAGCCTTTCCCCCCCTTGGACCTGGGCCACTTTACCACCTCCCTCCTCAGCCTCTCCCACTTGCCTCCCCACAGGAAGTAAAAAAGCATCCGCTCCAGGTCTAAAATACTCCTTTGAGGGGGAATAAAAACAGAACTGATTAATAAAAGCACAGGTAAAATCACAGCTTTAATGATTAAAACCTTGGCCTCAGAAGTCAGCTGTCGCAGTCCCCAAAAACCCAGTCTCTGTCTTACTGTCCCCAGGATCCCACTCCAGTTACCGCTCCCTCCTCCCCCCCGGTCAAACTTTACCCCCAGTACCCGTATGTCTGTCATTTTGACTGTCAGAGGTAGTCTGGTCAAGTCTGGGTCTGCCCACGGTCCGAAAAATTGGGCCTCTGTCTTGTCTCTGTTCAGTCTCGCCCCAAAGGCTCGTCCATACCAGTCAGTCTGTAACGTTTTTCTTCCTGGGAAGGAGAGGAGGACCAAAATGCAGCGTGGTTATTTATAAACATCTTTAATGATAGATGAAAACATGAACACTATACAAAATAAGAAAACGTGGAAAAACCAAAACAGTCCTAACTGGTGCAAAACACAGAGACAGGAACAACCACCCACAAGATACCTAAAGAATATGGCTGCCTAAATATGGTTCCCAATCAGAGACAACAATAAATTGAGAACCACTCCAGGCAACCATAGACTTACCTAGAACACTCAACTGAACACAACCCCATAGGCTACAAAACCCCTAGACAAAACAAGACGCATGTAATCACCCATGTCACACCCTGGCCTAACCAAAATAATAAAGAAAACACAGATAACTAAGGCCAGGGCGTGAACAGTACCACCCCCCCAAAGGTGCGGACTCCCGGCCGCACACCTAACCCCATAGGGGAGGGTCTGGGTGGGCGTCTATCCACGGTGGCGGCTCTGGCGCGGGACATGGACCCCACTCCAACACAGTCTTAGTCCGCTTACTTAGCGTCCCTTGAGTGGCGACCCTCGCCGCCGACCTTGGCCTAGTAACCTTAACAAAGGGCCCCACTGGACTGAGGGGCAGCTCCAGACTGAGGGACAGCTCGGGACTGAGGTAGCTCGGGACTGAGGGGTAGCTCGGGACTGAGGGGTAGCTCAAAACTGAGGGGTAGCTCAAGACTGAGGGGTAGCTCAAGACTGAGGGGTAGCTCAAGACTGAGGGGTAGCTCAAGACTGAGAGGTAGCTCAGGACTGATAGGTAGCTCAGGACTGAGAGGTAGCCCAAGACTAAGAGATAGCTCAGGCAGGTTGACGGCTCTGGCAGATCCTGGCTGAATGGCGGCTCTGGCGGATCCTGGCTGAATGGCGGCTCTGGCGGATCCTGGCAGACTGGCGGTTCTGGCGGATCCTGGCAGACAGGCGGCTCTGGCAGATCCTGGCAGACTGGCAGCTCTGGCAGTACCTGGCAGACTGGCGGATCCTGGCAGACTGGTGGCTCATGACAGACGGGAGACTCTGGCGGCTCTGGACAGACGGGAGACTCTGGCGGCTCTGGACAGACGGGAGACTCTGGCGGCTCTGGACAGACGGGAGACTCTGGCGGCTCTGGACAGACGGGAGACTCTGGCGGCTCTGGACAGACGGGAGACTCTGGCGGCTCTGGACAGACGGGAGACTCTGGCGGCTCTGGACAGACGGGAGACTCTGGCGGCTCTGGACAGACGGGAGACTCTGGCGGCTCTGGACAGACGGGAGACTCTGGCGGCTCTGGACAGACGGGAGACTCTGGCGGCTCTGGACAGACGGGAGACTCTGGCGGCTCTGGACAGACGGGAGACTCTGGCGGCTCTGGACTGACGGGAGACTCTGGCGGCTCTGGACAGACGGGAGACTCTGGCAGCTCTGGACAGACGGGAGACTCTGGCAGCTCTGGACAGACGGGAGACTCTGGCGGCTCTGGACAGACGGGAGACTCTGGCGGCTCTGGACAAACGGGAGACTCTGGCGGCTCTGGACAGACGGGAGACTCTGGCGGCTCTGGACAGACGGGAGACTCTGGCAGCTCTGGACAGACGGGAGACTCTGCTAGTGCTGGAGAGGAGGAAGGCTCTGGCAGTGCTGGACAGACGAGGCGCACTGTAGGCCTGGTGTGTGGTGCCGGCACTGGTGGTACTGGGCCGAGGACACGCATCTCGGGGCGAGAGCGGGGAGCTGCCACCGGAGGGCTGATGCGTGGAGGTGGTACTGGATAGACCAGACCGTGCAGGCGCACTGGAGCTCTTGAGCACAGAGCCTGCCCAACCTTACCCGGTTGAATGCTCCCGGTCGCCCTGCCAGTGCGGCGAGGTGGCATAGCCCACACTGGGCTGTGCAGGCGAACCGGGGACACCATGAGTAAGGCTGGTGCCATGTACGCCGATCCAAGGAGATGCACTGGAGACCAGATGCGTAGAGCCGGCTTCATGACACCTGGCTCGATGCCCACTCTAGCCCGGCCGATATGAGGAGCTGGTATGTACCGCACCGGGCTATGCACCCGCACTGGGGACACCGTGCGCTCGACAGCATAACACGGTGCCTGCCCGGTCTCTCTCGCCCTCCAGTAAGCACAGGAGGTTGGCGCAGGTCTCCTACCTGGCTTCGCTATACTCCCTGTGTGCATCCCCCCCAAGACATTTTTGGGGCTGACTCTCGGGCTTCCTTGCCAGCCGTGTTCCCTCGTATCGCCGGCTCCTCTCTCCGGCTGCCTCTGCTCTCCTAGCTGCCTCCACCTGTTCCCATGGGAGGCGATCCTTTCCCGCCAGGATCTCCTCCCATGTGTAGCAACCCTTGCCGTCCAACACATCATCCCATGTCCATTCCTCCTTGTGTTGCTCCTGCTGCCACTGCCTGTCACCATGCCGCTTGGTCCTGTTGTGGTGGGTGGTTTTGTAATGGTTTTCTTCCTGGGAAAGAGAGGAGGACCAAAATGCAGCGTGGTTATTTATAAACATCTTTAATGAAAGATGAAAACGTGAACACTATACAAAATAAGAAAACGTGGAAAAACCGAAACAGTCCTAACTGGTGCAAAACACAGAGACAGGAACAACCACCCACAAGATACCTAAAGAATATGGCTGCCTAAATATGGTTCCCAATCAGAGACAACGATAAACACCTGCCTCTGATTGAGAACCACTCCAGGCAACCATAGACTTACCTAGAACACTCAACTGAACACAACCCCATAGACTACAAAACCCCTAGACAAAACAAGACACATATAATCACCCATGCCACACCCAAAATAATAAAGAAAACACAAATATCTAAGGCCAGGGTGTGACACAGTCACACAGTCCTCTCCAGAGTCCTGTCGACGGATAAAAGGTCGGTACATAAAATGCAGTCCCACCCAAGCTAAGAACCTGTCCGGGAAACCCATTTTTTGCAGTACCTTAAAGAGGTACTGGTGCGATCAAAGGCTTTTTCAAAATCTAAATTTAGGACTACAAGCCGCATATTTCTGTCTCTCGCATAACAGATGGCATCTCGGATAAGTATCAGGCTGGCCGTGATCTTCCTTCCTTCCGGGAACGGCACAGGTTTGATCCGGGTGGATCACCTCCCCTAAAACAGAAGACATTCTGAGTGTTAAAACCTTGGTAAAAAGTTTACAATCAAAGTTTAAAAGGGTTATCGGTCTCCAGTTCTTCAGGTCCATCCTGTCGTTTTTCTTATGTAAAAGAGTCACGATCCCCACTCTAAAACTGTCAGGTAGTCTGTCAAGATGTTCAAAGTCAGTAAAAACAGTCAGAAGTTCATCGGCTAAAACATCCCAAAAGGTCAAATAAAAACTCCAAAGGGAGGCCTTCCTCCCCCGGTGATTTTACCCCTCTTAAAATGTTTCAGTCCTTGGTCGATTTCTGTCCTCGTCAGGTCTTTTATCAGGTTGTCCGTGTTGTGTAGGGTCTTGTCAATGTATGTTAAAAGGTCCCCCATTGTTTCCTTGCACACATCTTTTACCCCAAACAGTTCCCCATAAAAATCCTCGACTACTTATTTTATTCCCTCTGTATCTGTTTTTAAAACCCCATCTTTATTTTTTAAACCAGTCATTAACCTACCCTTACTAACTATTTTCTTAAAAAAGTACCTAGTGCACTTCTCCCCCTCTTCTAATTCCCTTTCTTTACTTCTTAAAATAACCCCCCTTTACTTCTTAATATAATTATCATAATGGTTCAAGTATGATAATAGTATTCAGCTAGGAACTCACTTAATGAAGGCCACAAGCATGACAACAACGGAATTCAACAACCATGTCTCTGTCACTAACAAATACAGTCATGGGTGGTAACTCTACAACTCAATCGAAAAGACAAGGTACACTGGGAAATGATTTGAGGCGTGGCTTCCTGGGGACATAACATTTAAGTACAGTGTACTTAAAAAAAAACTGCTTTTGTATTACTCATATGAAGGTAGCACTGCTGTAGTCAGCTATTTAAGTTTCTTAACTTTTTTTTTTTAGGTAATCGGTTTCCTCAAACTGTTTGAGTAGACATAACTTCTTTGGTTTTACAGTATAGAATGCGTGCTTCTTGGGACCGAAGAAAGCTCTCTCTGTAACGTTGAGATTTGCTTCACTGAAAGTGCTGGTCACAGCTAGCAAGCCTCTGCTTTTTATACAGTAAATTAATGAATGAATTAACGCATTTGATTTTGAGTATGAGCTGTATGAAGTTGTTCTATTGCTTTTTCTCGACACAGGAATCCGTGGGAAATGTTACTGTATGTTGTTTTTCCAATTATTAACCACAAAAGCCGGTGTTAACTCACTTTTCGAGGAAAGGGCTCTAGACAGACGAGTGAAATATTGATTTCATTTGGTACACATGAAAAGTGAATGTGCGAATGTGTGTGTAGGCACATGCCTCTTTGTTTGTCCTCTGTTCAGCCAATCCTCTCACTTAAAAAGGGTAGACTCCTCTAAAATCCAGAGTGAGTGCAGCACAAGGGGTGGGAAAGATCAACAGAGCATACACCTCCTGCTACAAGTCCAAACCAAACTCAACTGGATCCAAGCACGCTTATTTCCAAACTGTGCCAAGTGCAAGTCTTCACTCTTCTCATGATAGACATGCTAGTTATTTATACTATGCGTATTTGAAATACATGTAATTATGCTTCTTGATGGTTCAATTGATACATGGATATTTAGTGAACATTGTATGGCAAAAAGGAGTTCCAAAAATATTCCATATAACAGGTGTTTGAGAAAACGTTCAGTTAGGCCTAACTCCTAATGTCATGCCCAAGGAGAGGAAATATTGTTAATAGTATAAACCCCCTCTAAAACTTCACTCATTCAAACTAGGAAACACATACCTTCAGATGAATATGGTCATGATAATCACATGCTCTCATTAATAATTGGTCAATAATGTTAAAGAGTATGTTAAAGTGAACAATATTTAACAGTTGATGGCTGACAATATAATATAGAACACTTGAGCCAATTCCACCTCTGTGCAGTTTAGTCCATGACGTGACGCACAACGCTAGGTGGCCAAGAGGTCAAAGACCTGTTTGTATTAAATCTTCACTAAAACCCGAAGTCAACTCCAGTCCCTCTGTCTGTCAGTGCAAGTCACAGACGTTGTAAACACCGGAGCGAGGAGCTAACGATGATGCAGCGGACTTTGTTTCGCAGGGGAGCGCTGCTGGCGCAAAAGGCGGCTGTGGAGGTATCACTGCTCCCGATGAGCGCGCCTATACAGCCGCGCCTTGACCGTGCCATGTCCTCCGTGACCATCCCGCCCCCGGAGTGCATGCTCCGGCCACTGGAGGTTCCTTTCCGCTACCTGTTCGGACCAGGACCGTCCAACGTGCCGCCCCGAGTTTTAGCCGCAGGTGGTAGGGGAATTATCGGCCATTTGCACCCAGAAATGTACGAGGTAAATGTGTTTGTTTGATAACTATTTTTTACTTTTTGGCACCGCCAGAGGGGGTTCATTATCCAGAAGTTCTGTTATTTATAGACTACTCAGTGCGCCTATAAATTCATGGTCAATATGAAGGAACACATTTAGGATATTATTTATTATTTCTAAATTGAGATGTGAATTAAAATAGTTTTTAATTTTTTTTATTTTTTGACAAAGGATTTAATGAACCACTCATAATTAATCTATGTAGGCCTAGAACTACAACTGTTTTATTCAACAATTTGACGCGTTGCTTGTAGATCATGAACGACATCAAGAAGGGGATCCAGTACGCTTTTCAGACACAGAACAACATGACGATAGCGATGAGCGGCTCGGGACACGCAGCCATGGAGTGCGCCGTCTTCAACACGGTAGAACCCGGGGAGAGCGTGCTCGTGGCTGTCAATGGAATATGGGGAGAGCGAGTGGCTGAAATCGCAGAGAGAATGGGTATGTTTTACGCACGGTTTTACTCACGAGTTCAGCGGTCTTGAAACAAGACCAGTGTTTGCGAGTTAATGTAATTTCAGAAAATTGTTTATGGTCTTGTATACATCTGTTTTGTCCGGATATTAGACTTTCATCTGGATTTATTCCAGGTGCCAATGTTCACATCATGGTAAAAGCACCGGGTGGAGTTTTCAGCAATGGAGAAATTGAAAAGGTAATTGTTTGTTAATGCATTAGGCCTACCAAAGTAGCATTCACATAGAGATTGTTCAATACAGGTTTCAATACAGGCTCCTCTGCGACTTCAAGGTCACCAACCCTCACCTGTGACCAATTCTAGTTAAACAGTGAGCCCCAAAAATATTTGGACAGTGAAAAATAAAATTGGACAGTGGGGGGGGGGGGGGGGGGGGCTTTGCACTCCAGCACTGAATTTGAAATGTTACCATGACTGGCAGCTTTAATTTGAGGGTATTTTCTTCAATATTGGATGAACCATTTAGAAATTCAGTGGTGTAAAGTACTTAAGAAAAAATACTTTAAAGTACTACTAAAGTGGTTTTGGGGGGTATCTGTACTGTAATATATATATATATATATATATATATATATATATATATATATATATATATTTTAAACTTTAAAATAATGTACTTTTTACTCCATACATTTACCCTGATACCCAAAAGTACTCATTTCATTTTGAATGCTTAGCAGGACAGGAAAATGGTCCAATTAGTGCACTTATCAAGAGTGCTCATCACTTCTGCCTCTGATCTGGCAGACTCACTAAACACACATGCGTTTTTTGTATGTCTGAGTGTTGGAGCGTGGCCCTGGCTATCCACAAAAAAAATGAGTGCCATCTTTTTAGCTTAATATAAGGAATTGATACAATTTATAATTTTACTTTTGATACTTAAGTATATTTTAGCAAATACATTTACATTTGATACTTACACTACTGTTCAAAAGTTTGGAGTCACTTAGAAATTTCCTTGTTTTCCATGAAAACATACATGAAATGAGTTGCAAAATGAATATGAAATATAGTCAAGACATTGACAAAGTTATAGATAATGATTTTTAATTTAAATAATAATTGTGTCCTTCAAACTTTGCTTTTGTCAAAGAATCCTCAATTTGCAGCAATTACAACCTTGCAGACCTTTGGCATTCTAGCTGTCAATTTGTTGAGGTAATCTGAAGAGATTTCACCCCTTGCTTCCTGAAGCACCTCCCACAAATTGGATTGGCTTGATGGGCACTTCTTACGGTCAAGCTGCTCCCACAACAGATCAATAGGGTTGAGATCTGGTGACTGTGCAGGCCACTCAGTTCTTACATAGTTTGGAGCTGTGCTTTGGGTCATTGTCCTGTTGTAGGAGGCAATTGGCTCCAATTAAGCACCATCCACATGGTATGGCATGGCGTTGCAAAATGTGAGTGATAGCCTTCCTTCTTCAAGACCCCTTTTACCCTGTACAAATCTCACACGTACCACCACCAAAGCATCCCCAGACCATCACATTGTCTCCACCATGCTTGACAGATGGCGTCAATCACTCCTCCAGCATCTTTTCATTTGGTCTGCGTCTCACAAATGTTCTTCTTTGTGATACGAACACCTCAAACTTGGATTAGTCGGTCCATAACACTTGTTTCCAATCTTCCAATCTTCCTCTGTCCAGTGTCTGTGTTCTTTTGCCCATTTGAATCTTTTATTTTTATTGGCCAATCTGAGAAATGGCTTTTTCTTTGCAACTCTGCCTATAAAGCCAGCATCCCGGAGTTGCCTCTTCACTGTTGACATTGAGACTGGTGTTTTGCGGGTACTATTAAATGAAACTGCCAGTTGAGTACTGGTGAGGCGTCTGTTTCTCAAACTAGACACTCTAAATGTACTTGTCCTCTTGCTCAGTTGTGCACCGGGGCCTCCCACTCATCTTTCTATTCTGGTTAGGGCCAGTTTGCGCTGTTCTGTGAAGGGAGTAGTAGACAGCGTTGTACGAGATCTTCAGTTTCTTGGCAATTTCTCGCATGGAATAGCCTTCATTTCTCAGAACAAGAATAGACTGACGAGTTTCAGAAGAAAGGTCTTTGTTTCTGGCCATTTTGAGCCTGTAATCTGACCCACAAATGCTGATGGTCCATATACTCAAGTACTCTAAAGAAGGCCAGTTTTTTGCTTCTTTAATCAGAACAACAGTTTTCAGCTGTGCTAACATAATTGCAAAATGTTTTCTAATGATCTATTAGCCTTTTAAAATTATAAACTTGGATTAGCTAACACAACGTGTCATTGGAACACAGGAGTGATGGTAATAATAAATAAACTTGTGTGTATTAAAGTAGTCAAAACTTTAGTATTTGGTCCCATATTTCTAACACGCAATGATTACATCAAGCTTATAACTCTACAAACATGTTGGATGCAATTGCTGTTTGTTTTGGTTGTTTCAGATCATTTTGTACCCAATAGAAATGAATGGTAAATAATGTATTGTGTCATTTTGGAGTCACTGTTATTGTAAATAAGAATATAATATGATTCTAAACACTTCTACATTAATGTGGTTGCTACCATGATTTTAGGGATAATCCTGAATGAATCTTGAAAAATGATGACTGAGAAAGTTACGGAGGCATAAATATCATACCCCACCAAAAGAATACCGTTATTGTAATGGTGAGAGGTGTCTTTGGGGTATGATATTTGTGCATCTGTAACTTTCTCACTCATCATTACTCATGATAAATTCAGGACAATCCGTAATCATAGTAGCATCCACATGAATGTAGAAGTATTCAGAAACATATTCTATTCTTATATTTTCTCTCCGCCTTCAAGAGAGGGGGCCACAAAAAAAATGTGTCCACTTGGTGGGTTGGCCCCCCAAACAAATCTCACGTATGGTCCCCAAAAGGCCAGAGCCTGCCCTGATTTCAGTCATATAGCCTATATATTAAATTCATATCGTCAACATGGCAAGGGCTTGGGTAACTATGGAGGGCATTTAGTGCCAAAAGTAGTTTGTTTATCTGACTGCCTATCTCCTGTCTATCGATAGGCCCTGGCCAAACACAAGCCCGTTCTGTTCTTCCTCACACATGGAGAGTCCTCTGCTGGCCTCGCCCACCCTGTCGACGGCATTGGAGACCTCTGTCGCAAGTGAGACTCCGCTCCATCTCAAAACATACTGCAGGATATCTCCACTGCATTTCTCTCAGTTCACACAATGATGACAGAGGCTTCAAATTCAAGGCCTACATTCCTCTCTCTTCTCTCTCCTCAGACACAATACCCTGTTTCTTGTAGATACTGTCGCGTCTCTTGGGGCGTCGCCTATTTTCATGGACCAGCAGAGTAAGAGAGCTTCAGATACCTATTTCATTTTCAGTCTGTCTGTCTTTGTGTATAGGGTGTATGATGTCATTGTTTTCTTGTCTTTGTAGATATTGACATCCTGTACACTGGCTCTCAAAAGGCATTGAATGCACCCCCTGGTACAGCACCCATCTCCTTCAATGAAAGAGCATGGTGAGGGTTTGTGTGTGTGTGAGAGGGAAGAAAGAGGGGGAATGATTTTGAATGGAGACCAAATTAATGTTTGAATTTTGAGAAATGTGGACTTTACACACTCCCTCTTGAACCCCCCCCCCCCCACCATACAGCCAAAAGATGTTCAACAGGAAAACAAAACCAGTGTCCTACCTCTTTGACATGGCCCACTTGTCTAACTATTGGGGAAATGATGGTCAACCAGCCAGACTGTAAGTCTACAGTATTGTCAACGAACAGTACTTTGTTATGAGAAAATCTCCCATCCTAACCAGGTGAAATAATAATAAATAAATAACAATCTTTCATTTTGCCCCGTTTCAGATACCACCACACAGGACCAGTGTCTGGGTTCTTTTCCCTGAGGGAAAGTCTTGCTATTCTTGCTGAGAAGGTGTAGTGGCTATTTGTAACCATTTTAAAACACTATTTTATTTTTCTTATAGCCACAGTGGAGAATGAGCTGACTATTTGTTCCTGCCGTGTGTAGTCCATGAATCCAGAAATCGAATGTCCACAGGTTGTTTGCCGTAAAAAATAAAGTTACATTTATTTCATATCTACAAAATGTTGCAAAAAGTAAATCAAAAAAGTAAATCAAAAGACGATATTTAAGCTATAACTTAAGTATTCTTGGATCAAACAATCAAACAATATCACAAAGATAAAGGAAACACGGTCAAAAGACAGTATGGGCTCCAGCCAGCTATTCCCAGCAGGCCTCTGCGCCCATGACTATTTAAGCCATCTCCAGCCTGCAGAGGGAGACATAGACACTTACACGTGATTAAAATCAGTCAAACAATATGAGAAACAATCAGAATGGCATACAAACAAATAATATAATTCTAATTCATACAAATAACAAAACCTGCTATTTGGCCCTTACATACCGGCCCCTTATTGTATGCAACGTGAGGCAACAACAATTATCTAAACATGTTTAGAAAAGGGCCAAAATGTGAAGGTGTATGACATAGGGTATGACATCATTCGTCGCTTTAGCTGATGCACTCTGCTTCACCACCTCAGATGGCAAACGTGCTGTGCTCTGACCTTTCAGACTTCTCCACCTTCTCACTGAAATCAGTGCCACAGTGGCTCGTCGGGTCCAGCAGGTTGATCAAGGAGACCCTATTGGCAGCGACCGGTACCTGTGTGTCACGTCGGTCACTGCATTCTCTAAGTGGACAGTCACCACCCAATCCTAGTAGGGTCTCGACAGCATACGGGCCTGCTACTTGACTATGGATCACCTGCATTACTTGTGATGCATTGTTCCTATTTAGCAATCCAATGTCAGCATGTGTGTGACAGCTTAACCTCTCCCAGATATGGCCACTTGGACAGCTCATCTTGTCTGGGAATGTTTTCCTTTGTCACTGGTAGGTTTTTGTGAGTGTAAACTTCCGATAGTTTAATGAACTTGTTGGTGTCAAGCCCACTCACCTTTGACAGGCCTTTCCTGGCCCATGGTACGCAGCAGGGCATTCCTTTTTGTTCCTGTTACATTCATCTGCTGAGCCAGCTTGTCGGTGCAGAATGTTGCTGAGCTACCTGTGTCTAAGAATGTATATGTTAGCAATACCTTGTTTCCTTTTCTGGATTTCACATGAACCGGCATGATGGATAGAACAAACCTCTCTTCACCGACTCAATATTCCCGGTCCTCTTTTCTGTAGCTCCATATGAAGCACACGAGGGTGGACTTAGTTGCACACATATGAGACGCCTACTACAGTCTCTGCTCATGTGCCCCTTGGTGAGACGACAAAAGCAGATGCCTTTCTCCTTTAGAAAAGGTATCTTCTCCCTGCTCAACTTCTCCTTTAGTAATGGACACAGTTGCAGTGTGACCACCACTGCAGTACAGACAGACAGATTAACATGGGGTTTATGAGCTTCAATTCACCTGGGTCTGTTGTGGTTGTTCAGCCTCAGTCCGATGATGCCGTGACACACCGCCCCAGACCATGACGGACCCTCCACCTCCAAATCGATCCCGCTCGAGAATACAGGCCGCGGTGTAACGCTCATTCCTTCGAAGATAAACACAAATCCGACCATCACCCCTGGTGAGACAAAACCGTTACTCGTCAGTGAAGAGCCCTTTTTGCCAGTCCTTTCTGGTCCAGCGATGGTGGATTTGTGCCCATAGGCGACGTTGTTACCGGTAATGTCTGGTGAGGACCTGCCTTACAACAGGCCTACAAGCCCTCAGTCCAGCCTCTCTCAGCCTATTGCGGACAGTCTGAGCACTGATGGAGGGATTGTGCGTTCCTGGGGTAACTCAGGCAGTTGTTGTTGCCATTCTGTACCTGTCCTGCAGGTGTGATGTTCGAATGTACCGATCCTGTGCAGGTGTTGTTACACGTGGTCTGTCATTGCGAGGACGATCAGCTGTCCGTCCTGTCTCCCTGTAGCAGTCTCGCAGTACGGACATTGCAATTTATTGCCCTGGCCACATCTGCAGTCCTCATGCCTCCTTGCAGCATGCCTAAGGCACGTTCACGCAGATGAGCAGGGACCCTGGGCGTCTTTCTTTTGGTGTTTTTCCAGATTCAGTAGAAAGGCCTCTTTAGTGTCCTAAGTTTTCATAACTGTGACCTTAATTGCCTACCGTCTGTACGCTGTTAGTGTCTTAACGACCGTTCCACAGGTGCATGTTCATTCATTGTTTATGGTTCATTGAACAAGCACGGGATACAGTGTTTAAACCCTTTACAATGAAGATCTGTGAAGTTATATAGATTTTTACGAATTCTTTGAAAGACCGGGTCCTGAAAAAAGGGACGTTTCTTTTCTTGCCGAGTTAAAATGTGAAAGTGTGTAAATGATAACGCAGTGCAGGAAATTAAGAAATGTATTAAAATGTTGGAAGTGAATGCTGAGATTAACAAATGAACTATGCAAATGAGCAAAAGCTGTGTGCATTAAGGAAATAGATACCTGGCTCAAATAGAAGCCTGTCTCTAGTAAGTGCCTGTTGTGTTCAGTGATTTAAGCAAATAAATGGCAGGCTATTAATACAATTTTTACGGTAAGCACATATGATTCACTGAGCCCTACATTAGGTGCACTGAGCTCTCCATAATGGAAGAATAACCTTAATGAATAAACCATGTTTATGTTCATTATGATGCAGTCCTATTAGCTGATTACTTTGAACGTTGCTTCTAATTCTCGAAATAAATCTGAAAAAAGTATTTACTAGCTGTTTTGGACCCGTTTCCGGCTTACTGTGCCTGTCCCATCAGTACCTAGTCTTTGTCTTCCCATAGGGGCTGGAGGAGTCCTGGAGGCACCACAGGGAGGTGGCAGGGTACCTCTGGAAGGGCCTGGAAGACATGGGCCTCAAGCTATTCATCCAGAACAAGGTAAAAGACTTGCCATGCAACTGAAATCACACCCTATTCCCTATTCGGTGCACTACTTTTCTCCAGATGCTATTTTCATACGAAGTAGTGCAGTGTGGAATAGAGGTCCATTTCAGACAGATTGTAAACAAACAATTTATGTTCTGCAATAATATTGTCCCTTTTCTAACATCCTCCAAATTCAAGGCTGGTGCAATTCCTTGGTCTTGAATTTCACAGAGGTGTGTCTAAATGTGGGACCGTGATATTTTATCCATGCAGGACCTTAGGCTGCCCTCCGTCACCACCATTGCCATACCCGAGGGCTACAACTGGAGAGAGATGCTGCAGTACATCATGAAGCACCACAATATGGAAATGACTGGGGGCCTGGGGCCCTCCACTGGCATGGTGAGTGTAAGGGGAATGTTAAAGTTCTAGCTAATTGCCTATGCATAACTACTAACATGAAAATGTTTATTAACCATTGCATTTGATATGGGAGTTGAAACCCTGTCTGTACAACAAATGGGATGGTTAGACAACCAATGTAGGGAAGAAAGTACCTTGTTGTTGTCAAGGCTGTCCCACTAAACATTTGACATCAGGCGACGTCTTTTGGACCTCCTGTTTTGGTCCTCCATCTTTTTTTGGTCCGGACCGGCCTTGATTTCAACGTCCACAGACATCCGGACAGGCCTTGATTAGCCCAAACATAGATATCTATAATTGGTTCAGATCTGAACGAATCATAGACATTTATGTATCACAAGTTTGGATAGCACAGTACAGAACAGCAGAGTACAGTAAATTACAGTACAGTAAAGAAAGGTATAGTACAGTAGAGTGCAGTACAATACAGTAAAGTATAGTGTAATGTATTGTACCCTACTTTACTCTAATTAACTCTACTGAACTAAACTGTACTCGACTGAATAAAACTTTACTGTCCTGTACCGTACCATACCATGTTCTACTGTGCTAAACTAGGATGTTCAAACTTGTGAAACATAGCCTAGACGTCTATGATTTGCAATGATTTGGATCAGGTCCGCACTGACGAAATGTGTACTTGTTTGGGGGCGGAGCTCATTAGAATAATAAGAGACAACAGGTAGCCTAGTGGTTAGAGTTTTGGGCCACTAACCGAAAGATTGCTGGTTTGAATACCCGAGCAGTCAAGGTGAAACATCTGTCAATGGGTTCTTAATTAAGCAAGGCACTTAACTCCTGACGCTGTACTACTATGGCTGACCCTGTAAAAAACAACACATTTCACTGCACCGACAATAAACCAACTTTTTATTTTTTTTATACCCAGCATGCTTTGCAAGTGTTTTGTTTAACATTTAGGCCATTCAACAGACGCTCTTATCCAGAGTAACTTAAAGTCAGTGCATTCAACTAAGACAGTTAAACAACAACATATCGCAGTCATAACAACCGTTACTCAGAATGTTATTGTGGTTGAAGTGGTTTGTTGGTTTATTCTGAACATTATCATTGCCCGTGTTAATGCTTCTGAAAAAGCTAACACAAGTGCATGTGATGTATAGGATAAATAATACATATACTATATAAACAAAAGTATGCGGACATCGCTTCAAATTAGTGGATTCGGCTATTTCAGCCACACCCGTTGCTGATAGGTGTATAAAATCAAGTATGCATCCATGAAATCTCCATAGACAAACATTAGTAGTAGAATGGCCTTACTGATGAGCTCAGTGACTTTCAACATGGCACTGACATAGGACGCCACCTTTCCAACAAGTCAGTTTGTCACATTTCTGCCCTTCTTGAGCTGTCTCCCGGTCAACTGTAAAGAGCTGTTATTGTGAAGTGGAAATGTCTAGGAGCAACAACGGCTCAGCCGCGAAGTGGTAGGCCACACAAGCTCACAGAACGGGACCGCCGAGTGCTGAAGCGTGTAAAAATCGTCTGTCCTCGTTTGCAACACTCCCAACCGAGTTCCAAACTGCATCTGGAAGCAACGTCAGCACAAGAACTGTCCGTCGGGAGCTTCATGAAATGGGTTTCCATGGCCGAGCAGCCGCACACAAGCCTAAGATCGCCATGCGCAATGCTGAGCATCGGCTGGAGTGGTGTAAAGCTCGCTGCCATTGGACTCTGGAGCAGTGGAAACACGTTCTCTGGAGTGATGAATCACACTTCACCATCTGGCAGTTCCAATGGATACCAGGAAAACACTACCTGCCCCAATGCATAGTGCCAACTGTAAAGTTTGGTGAAGGAGGAATAATGGTCAGGAGATGTTTTTCATGGTTCAGGCTAGGCCCCTTAGTTCCAATAAAGGGAAATCTTAACGCTACAGCATACAATGACATTCTAAACAATTCTGTGCTTCCAACTTTGTGGAAACAGTTTGGGGAAGGCCCTTTCCTGTTTCAGCATGATAATGCCCCAATGCACAAAGCAAGGTCCTTACAGAAATGGTTAATCGAGATCGGTGTGGAAGAACTTGACTGGCCGGCCTGCACAGAGCACTGATCTCAACTCCATCCAACACCTTTTGGAGGAATTGGACTGCGAGCCAGGCCTAATTGGCCAACATCAGTGCCCGGCCTCACTAATGCTCGTGGCTGAATGGAAGCAAGTCCCTACAGCAATGTTCCAACATCTAGTGAAAAGCCTTACCAAAATAGTGGAGGCTGTTATAGCAGCAAAGGGGGAACCAACTCCATATGCAATCTTCAGTTGGCTCATCTTTTTTATTGTTTTCTATTAAGAGGCATGATAAATTATTATTGTGATACAACGCTTACTTGAGAGTGTATAGCAGTTGAAATTTGGCCATAGATGTCATTGTCCTCAAATTGGCCATTGTCTGTAAATGACATATTTTTAACGTCCGGAAAATACGTATTTTTGACATTTGTATAAGACATCTTTTCGATGTAATTTTGCCTACTCGGGTGTCTTGAGCAATTATTTGATGGTTGAATTTCTCATGTGAGCTCTGTTAGTGATGTGTCCACCATTTTGTTTCACCCCAGGTGATGCGTGTGGGTCTGATGGGATACAACTGCCAGAAGACCAATGCAGACATGGCACTGGCTGCCCTGGCCGACGCTTTGAAGAACTGCAAAAAGAGCAAAGCATAAAGAAAGTTTATAATGCCTTTTAATACCCTAAACAAACATGCATTCGGCCATGCTGGAGGACACCTGGAATGAATGGACAAAGGCGTCAATCTGTGAAAGTATTATCACGGGTGTTTGTGAGCCCAGAGATTTGAAGCACAAATGTAAAAAGACAGATTCCGACATACATTCACGTGCAACTGCTTTCCTAATAGAGACTTTGTAATTACTGTAGAAGGTAAATGCTCTACAGGGAAAGAATATAAAATCTGTTTCAAGGAGTCAATAAAAGATATACAATTCTGCATTGTGTCCATATTGCATATTCGGGGAAATAAATGGCCTTCAAAAGACAAAATGATGTAAGTGCCAACACATTTGACTTACACCCCAAATCATTTTTCCAGACAGCATGATACGAAAATGTTTGCTCATAGAAATACATTTGAACAGATTCAACACTGCATAGCCTGTATTGTATACACACACACACAGGGAAATGTAGGTATAACAGGAGTGTAATCAGTCAAATTCAGGTAGGTCCCTCCCCGTTTGCTTCCATTTAAGAAACGTTTTGCAACAGAGTAGACGCAATGAATACGCCCCAGCTCACCTGACGAGAGCTCATGGGTGCATAATTTTTCATGATTTTTTTTTTGTTTAGGAAAGGTTTTTGTTATCGCATTTCTTAAAAACAGCTCATATATGTTTTTGTACATCATGTTATACACATAAAAACGGCATAAAACCACTGACAAAAGGACCAACAGCACGGACAACGGGTAAAGTATGTTTAAATATAATTTTATTCAACATTCTGGCTTGGAGACTTTGCGTCTTTTTTACATTAACTTCTTTCAGACTGATATCCCATGGAGTAACCATGGTAACATTCTGATGTTTAGACAATTTTTAAAATCGAAATTCCAACGGTGAAACATTGTATCACTACAATGTTGCAAATGAATGAACTGCGTCTGGATGTATCTTCAATGTCAACAGCAAACCAACTCGATACAACTTAACTTGTGGATATACCTTTCTTTTTTTTTTTACATACATTACTTCTGACATCGTTCTTCATGTAGGGTGGCTGTAAGGTTAGATTCAAGATATCAATAACAATCGGCCCAAGCAACAGTTGTCTTACACTACGAGTGTATTTATTCACGATGATTGTATTCATAGGCTACGTCATATACGTGCCATGGTTGACTGGTAGGATACGCAAATGACGCATACAGTGCATTCGGAAAGTATTCAGACCCCTTGAGTTTTTCCACAATTTGTTATGTTACAGCCTTATTCTAAAATTGATTAAATAGTTTTCCCCCCTCATCAATCTACACACAATACCCCACAATGACAAAGTGAAAAAGGTTTTTAGAAATGTTTGCAAATGTATAAAAATTCCATAACAGAAATACCTTATTTACATAAGTATTCAGACACTTTGCTATGAGGCTCGAAATTGAGCTCAGGTGCATCCTGTTTCCAATGTTTCGACAACTTGATTGGAGTCCACCTGTGGTAAATTCAATTGATTCGACATGATTTGGAAAGGAACACACCTGTCTATATAAGGCCCAGCAGTTGACAGTGCATGTCAGAGCAAAGATAAGCCATGAGGTCGAAGGAATTGTCCCTAGAGCTCTGAGACAGGATTGTGTCAAAGCACAAACTTTTGTCAGAGTACCAATGTCTATAGCATTGAAGGTCCCCCAAGAACAAAGTTGGCTCCATCATTCTTAAATGGAAGAAGTTTAGAACCACCAAGACTCTTCCTAGAGCTGGCCCCCCGGCCAAACTGAGCAATCGGGGGAGAAGGGCCTTGGTCAGGGAGGTGACCAGGAACCAGATGGTCACTCTGACAGAGCTCCAGAGTTCCTCTGTGGAGATGGGAGAACCTTCCAGAGGACGACCATCTCTGCAGCACTCCACCAATCAGGCCATTATGGTAGAGTGGCCAGACAGAAGCCACTCCTCAGTAAAAGGCACATGACAGCCCGCTTGGAGTTTGCCAAAAAGCACCTAAAGGACTCAGACCATGAGAAACAAGATTCCCTGGTCTGATGAAACCAAGATTGAATTTGTCCTGAATGCCAAGCATCACTTCTGGAGAAAACCTGGCACCATCCCTACGGTGAAGCATGTTGATGGCAGCCTCATGCTGTGGGGATGTCTTTCAGAAGCAGGGAGGAAGCTAAGACAACGCAGGAGTGGCTTCGGGACAAGTCTCTGAATGTCCTTGAGTGGCCCAGACAGAGCCCGGACTTGAACCCAATCGCACATCTCTGGAAAGACCTGAAAATAGCTGTACAGCCACGCTCCCCATCCAACCTGACAGCTTGAGAGGATCTGCAGAGAAGAATGGGAGAAACTCCCCAAATACAGGTGTGCCAAGCTTGTAGAGTCATGCCGAAGGAGACTGTGTCTGAATACTTATGTAAATGTGAATTTTTTATATATTTTTTTATAAATTAGCAAACGTTTCTTAAAAACAGTTTTTGTTTTGCCATTATGGGGTATTGTGTGTAGATTGATGAGGGGAAAAAATAATTGACTACATTTTAGAATAAGACTAACGTAATTTTGGGGGGAAAAAGTCATACTGAATACTTTCCGAATGCACTGTATAGTGTCCTCCTCCCCTTGTATTCCCACATAACTGAACTGAACCCCAAGCTGCTGGTGTTGAACTGGCTTCTCAGGGTCTGGGAGTCCGACAAGCCAGGAGAGGGCTCCTTCTCCTCAATTCCACCTTTCCGCTACACTGAGACTCTGCACTTATCACATGTGGGCCAACCAGTCATCAACTTTGTGAGTTTGACTGCCACTGACAGCTGAGTACTGTACTGCAGGCCTAACAAAAATAATTATACACAGGGATAGGCTGCCTACTCACCTGTCAAGGTGGCTTAGCCTACTCTGATTTTTTGTCCTATTGAAAAGCGTTTGTTGTTTGTTGCAATACTGCATGGACCTATAACGGTAATCGTGTGTACATACATTTTCCCTGTTCTGCAGGTTCAATGCTGAGAATAAGAAATCAATGCACAGGGAATGTGGCTTCCTCAGAATGCAACAGAGTAGCCTTCATTATGGCACAAATCTCAGGTATTGGACTGTTCAAACTCCAAGCCTAGACCTAGCCTATACATGCACATCCTGCAGCGAATTCAGGGGGTAGACCAAGTGGGACTTGAACCTGCAACCTTTTCATGTCAGTTCAACACCTAAGCTGGTGTTATCTCCTCGAGAGGGCTGAAGGAGAAAGAGTAAGGAGACCTGACTGGACAGCAGTCAACTCGACATGCCCATGCCCTGGCCAGGACCCCATGTACAGCAGGTAAGACAGGCACTTTCCAGTCTGATGTCCATAAACCACTTTCCATTCAACGAGGTTGGCCTATGCCCCGAATAGATATTCAATGCCTGGACCTAAAATAACTGTTACCCCTTTTGGTATTTCCTGATCTGTGGGGACCAGATAGCTTCAGGGGGAGCTCAGGTCTTGAGGCTTCCGCATGCTTTGGTTTGGCCTTCGCTTGAAAAACGAGACAATAGCGTCAATAGTACAGTTTGTCCATCTTGAGATGCCAGAGCCAGTATACACTTCCTCAAAATAATCAGAATGAATTAAAGATCACGCAAGACAGGAGGGTGGGTGTATAACACGCGCGAACGTCTAGCGACGTGTCTCATCATGGTCAACGTTGCAACTACTCGAATAGTCGCGGGGACTATTCATTCGATGCTATTGCAGTCCGCAAGACAGGAGGGTGGTAGAGGGGGTGATTTTGACCAGTTCTGACAACAACAAAAAAGGCTAATTGCTCCCCCCGGATTAAACAGCCCACTTGGAGTGATGAAAACCTGCTCCATGACAGCCCTTTTGGCAAACTCCAAGCGGGCTGTCACCTGCCTTTTACTGAGGAGTGGCTTTTGTCTGGCCACTTTATCATAAAGGCCTGATTGGCTGCAGAGACGGCTGCCCTTCTGGAAGGTTTTCCCATCTCCACAGAGGAACTCTGGAGCTCTGTCAGAGTGACCATCGAGTTCTTGGTCACCTCCCTGACCAAGGCCCTTCTCCCCCGATTTCTCAGTTTGGCTGGGGTGGCCAGCTCTAAGAAGAGTCTTGGGGGTTCCAAACATCTTCCATTTAAGAATGATGGAGGTCACTGTGTTCTTGGGGACCTTCAATGCTGCAGAAATAGTTTTGTACCCTTCCCCTGGTCTGTGCCTCGACACAATCCTGTCTCGGAGCTCTACGGACAATTCCTTCGACCTCATGGCTTGTTTTTGCTCTGACATGCACTGTCAACTGTGGGACCTTATATAGACAAGTGTGTGCCTTTCCAAATCATGTCCAATCAATTAAATATTTTATTTATTATATTTCACTTTTATTTAACCAGGTAGGCTTGTTGAGAACAAGTTCTCATTTACAACTGCGACCTTGCCAAGATAAAACAAAGCAGTTTGACACATACAACGACACAAAGTTACACATGGAATAAACAAACATACAGTCAATAATACAGTATATACCACAGTTGGACTCCAATCAAGTTGTCGAAACATCTCAAGGATGATCAATGGAAACAGGATGCAACTGAGCTCAATTTCAAGTCTCATCACAATATGTATTTTTTTATTACTTTTTTAAAATACTTTTGCCAATTATTCTAAAAACCTGTTTTCGGTTTGTCATTATGGGGTATTGTGTGTAGACGAGGGACAAAAATGTGGAAAAAGTCCAGGGGTCTGAAAACTATCTGAATGCACTGTGTAGCCTTTTGTGTAATTCCTTGCTCTGATGAGTT
Source organism: Oncorhynchus kisutch (assembly GCF_002021735.2). NCBI lineage: Eukaryota > Metazoa > Chordata > Actinopteri > Salmoniformes > Salmonidae > Oncorhynchus > Oncorhynchus kisutch. Next base: position 9,774,662 of record NC_034203.2, read on the forward strand.
TCTGATTTCCGCCATGGTATGCTTCCTGTGTTTTTATGCCATGAATTTTACGCACAAGTGCATCATCTGCCTTTTACAAAGGGCAACCCTGATTAGAGTATCCCTTTACGCACATTCTTTGTTTACATTCCTGTGCACAATTTTCCATGTTGCATTTATTTGTCATATTTCTCATGTTGCCTCTATACGCTGATGTGATACTGTTGCAGGTGTTTTTCATATAGTTTACTTGTCATGTGACATTTACCTGTCCCCACCTCTATTTCTAGAGACACGTCAGCTTCCGTCCACAACGCTGCCTGACGAAGACTCTAGTAGTCAAAACGCGTTGCAGTTGTGCGTCCTGATGCACTCGGCTGACTGTTCCCATATTTATTATTTTGTAAATATATTATGTTAATAGTTCCCGGCTGCCCACTCGTCTTCTTTCTACAAAATAATATGAAATGCTGAGACCAGGTTGAATCGTGATGTTAAATTGCAGGTTCAGATGCTCCGACTTCAATACCATTTGGAGTACAGTCGAGAAAATAACACACTGACTAAACAATGGACTAATTAGAATTATGAAAGCAGTACTATTCAATGTGTGAGATAAGAGGATCAAATGCATGCGTCTCATGGGGAATGCGTGAGGGTAACATTTGAAGAAAAAAAACAATGTGTCACTGAAACAGGTGATGTTTTTTCTACAAATCATTTGTAATGTTTTGTATGAGTTCAGTATGAAGCACTTAATTTAATGCTACCATAAATCAGGTAGTGTCCTTCCCACAAAGGCTGTATTGAACGCAAATGGATCTGTTGAATAAAAACAAATGAAACTCCTTGATGGCGCCGAAAGAGATGTTCGCCTCTCTTCAGGTCCTTAGAAAACCAGGGAGTCATTTGTTTTTATATGTATTATTTCGTACATTGTTTGTGCATCTGCTAACCATCTGTATGTGACCAATACAATTTGATTGATTTGAACAATTAAAATGATCTAATTGTGGTGTTTACAACACCATTATCTCGATAGTGTTACGTTTATTTTGCATATAAAAGCTCAATATTAAAGGCCCAGTGTAGTCACGAATTAGAGTTCCCTGTGCGTTATATATATATTTTGATACGGAGGTTGGAATAACACTGTGAAATTGGGAAAATTATGATAATGCACTTTTTTAGTGTAAGAGCTGTTTGAAAAGACTCCCTGTTTTGGAGGGATGGAGTTTTGGCCTGCCTGGTAACATCACCATAAATCAATTAAAGTTACAAACCTGTTAGAGGAATTCTAAATTCCTATATGTTTTATAGCCAAAACCAAATTCATTAATGAGTTGTAAATTCATTAATTATGCATGAAATAGATCGAGACCAGTCTTAAAAGTCAGGTAACAGCGTTTATTACAAGAGAGTACTGCCACATACACATTTTTCCACAGGTTATAAACTGAAAATGACGTCAGCGTTTTCTAAATGTTCTATCTCTTTCATGACACCGGTAGAGAGGCCCTATAGTTCTCGAGCCTTCGCTCCACGTCTGAAGTCAAGGTCAGTCAGTATAAATCAGCATTCTAGACAGTCTGGAGATAGTACATTCATTTGTACAAGGAACAGACCGTCATTGTTACTAAACTCCTGACTACATTATATACAATTGGGAATGGGAGCAAGAGAGAAAATTCATATTTGTACAGTACATTATAGCATTTGGACTAGTCAGTTCTGATTGGAATGTATACATAATTAGTCATTTCAACCATAATTTCCTCCAACAAAACCTCTCTGCCAATAACAACTAGTTTTCCCCTCCCCACTCAGACCACTACCAGACAGCAACATTTTTGCTTGAGGAATTGCTCTTTGCTAAGAAGCTGTTTAATTGACAATTTTAATTGAAAATAATCACAATAAAGGTACTAAATTGTTATCCAGAAATTATTTGATATTGAGATCAAAATTGCTGCATTGGACCTTTAAGTAAATATTGCAAGTGACCACAGGAAAGATGCTGTAAAGAGATACAGATTCAATCATCATCACTACAGTTTCCCAATAAAATACATTAGTTAAAGATAGTACTTAAAAGGTCTAAAAGAAATAGAATAGGCATCATTCTGTCTTTTGTACTCAATGGTACATATTGAGGGGTACAACTGGGGTGTACTCATTAGTGCACACTGTAGCAAAACATTTAGCAACAAAAGTGTTTCTTATGGGACAAATGCAAGGTAGATCCCTCCCCAATTCTGCCCGTTTGCTTCCTAGTGAATGCACCCCTGAGATCAACAGCACTGTACAGTTTGGACAAAGCCTGGATAGACTGTTGCATCCCATCACAACAAAGTAGTAACTCATCATACATTTCATATGTCCTCCACAGGGGTGCAGCAAAAAGCATCACATTCTTGTCCATAGAACAGATGCTATCACTTTGTCCATTTTTCAGTGTAAAGTCCCAGATGATATTCTTCAGTTATCATCAGACTGGATCTTACTTCAGAGATTTGAGCACCTACCACAGTACACATACTCACTACAACACGGTAGCGGAAACTATATTACAACACTGAAAGATACATGGTTTTGTACAAGTACTTTGAACAAAAGTTGATCATCGGAACTGAAAATATGTGTATATGAAATTGACTGTGACTACACTTTGTATAATCTCTCATGGCCGGGAAGTGAAAACGTACGCGGGAATTTTACTTCCGGGTAACTGGGATTACTCTTTGGAAGAAGAGCAGTCATTGTTGATTAAATTGATGATGATTATACAAAATGTGATACTGTGACTTGCACTCTGCACGAAGGAGAGTCACTGTTTAGATGGCCATCACCAATCTTAACAAAATGTGTTCCGTCAAAAAGTTAGAGGATGTCTGCTGTCTAGTTCATCTGAAGCACAGAGCCTTCAAATTTAAGGACTTGAAGCTCTTGGCCTTTCAACCACAGTTCCTCTCCCAATTCCTTCATGGCTCCTTCATAATGTAGACGTACAGTGTTGACAGAAAGTGCTTGCAGGATTCGGCAACGGGAGACAGCCAATGGGTCTGAGGAACGGCATCTAACTTCACCACACATTTCTTAATGTCGGTCTGGAAAAAGACAAAGAGGTCACATTGGAAAGGTCACAGTTGGAAACTTTCAGGACACACTTGTCCCACATATCATTATTTCCTAAATGCCTTGTGTCCTCTAGCCTTTCTTCCTTCTCAAAAACACACTAGAGGAGAAGGTCAGAGGGAAGGACAACATTTTTTTGGAGAAGGAGGATGTAAGGAATCAATGTTCCTTCAATTGAGAAGAAAACAAAAATCGTTGGTTATATGTTGCCTATGGGCTACCCCTGGGAACCAGTAGAGGGCAGCATAGGGAAACTACTTACATCAGTGTCCTTCAAAAAACGACATGGAGGCAGAGAGGAAGAGGCAGAGAGGAAGAGGCGAAGCGAAAGGTTTCACTCTCTCCAAACTGTCCAAAATTAGCCCTATGGGCTTATGGGCTAATTTTGGACCTAAGCTTGTCCCCCTGCCTTCCCGCATTTGGGACAACGACATCCCATTTTTAGGCGAAAACATGAGCATCTCGTCATTATATACAGATCTCTGATGGAGGGGAGGACACTAGCTGTTGCCATTGGTGTCGGCTAATGGGGATCCTAATAAGTCAAATCAAAATCCAGAATGCGGATTTAATAATCTTCCTTTTACTTAAGCCACAACTATGTGGTAGTTACAAAACAAAAAAACTGTCCCTTTGTCAGCAACAACAGTCCAGCAACAACAACAGTCCAGTCACTCACCCAACCTCCACGTTTCTTCAGCCAAGGGGCCAGGTTCTTACGGACAAACTGACCCAGACTGTCCACTATGGTTTGGACCGTAGCAGGCTGGTTCTGACGTACACAGTCCACCGCCAGAGCGCCGGCCACGGCATACATAGATACTACCTTACCCCATGTGATGCCTATGGACAAGAGAGAGAGAATCACAGATTAGTTGGCTGATTGTGGTGTAGTGGATCTTGATGCTTCATACTTTTTTATTGCAATACTAAAGCATTAATGAAAAGTACTTAGCTAATATCAAAACAGTAGACTCCTAATAAGTGTGCATTGTAGTTAACCAGTCCCAATTCAAAAAATTATTAGTTTCAGGAAACTAGGCATATGCGTCACTACTTCACAGGAGAGGCATTTGAATGTAAACATGTGTTTTTTCAGCAGAAATGCCTTCAAGAACATGTGAACTTTGATGTGACTTAATAACAAACTTGTATCGCAACTGTAAATACAAATCAAATTGTTAAATTGCGAGTCTAGTTAGTTTAGCTACGGAAAAAGACAGGAACCTTCCCGCTAGCCATGATTGGCTTAGATAAGGGATTGGCTGGACATGCCGAGAGAGGAGTTCGGATTGGTCTGCCGTGTACACTGCATTCGGGAAAGTATTCAGACCCCTTGACTTTTTCCACATTTTGTTATGTTACAGCCTTATTGAAAAATGTATTAAATAGTTTTAGAAATAGAGGTGGGGATCAGGTAAATGTCACATGACAAGTAAATAAATGTGTAAACACATGTACAACATTATCACATCAGTGTATAGAGGCAACATGTGAAATAATATGAAAAATAAATGCAACATGAAAAATAGTGCACAGGAATGTATACACAGAATGTGCGTAAAGGGATACTCTGTCAGAGTTGTATGCGTAAAAGACAGATTATGTGCTGGTGCGTAAAATATCACACCATGGCGGTACACAAAAAGCTATACAGTGCATTCGGAAAGTATTCAGACCCATTGACTTTTTCCCACATTTTTATTCTGGATCGGCACCTGGGACAGGGTTTGAGACCACCATCAACAAAATCACCAAATTATAGAATTTCTTGTGGAAGAATGCTGTTGCATTCCCCGAATAGAATTCCAGACACTAGTAGAATCTTTGCCAAGGGGCATTGAAGCTGCTCTGGCAGCCAGACACCCAATTCAAGTAACTGGCCAGTGTTTCCAGATTTCTATGAAATACAAGTGAAATCGTTTTCCATCCAGAAAATGGTAACGAAGTACGTTAAAAAGCTGCGTTTCTGTGTTGGAAGGGTGTGTACGTACCCCCAACAACAGAATGGTTTTATGCTTTGGCCACAAACACAATTATAAAACGAGTCAACAGGATTATTTGGTACGAGTTAACAGAATACGACGTTTAAAAAGTGAGACATGCACCGGGAAGTTACTTTAAGATACTGTTTTGTGGTTCCTTTAGTTTGGCAGTTACCTATATCTTACATGCTCCAGTTTAGTGCACATATGCAGTCCCAAGACACTGCATACTTCAGAAGTCTACTGTACAGTATTAGCCAATAGAGAGAAAGAGCAAGTGATGGTTGCGACCGCATCAGAGCTTCACATCAAAGAGGTCACTTGTTTCCTATTAAAGCCGTTCGGGTGCCACCCTTGTTATGGCTGTGATGCAATAGCGAGGCTAATGGCATTAGCCTCCTTTAAGCCGTTTTGTTTGCCTGAACTGACTGACCTGTGGCTTGGCTCTACAGTCTTCGGGGAAGGTTTAAATAAGGTAACTCCCTCTGGGACAGGACTGTACTCGCAATGTCTAACTCCCTACAGAGATCTGACCCTGATGTGAGACAACACAGCCCAGGATAGAGAGAAGATTGTCTGGGTATAAGAAGAAGATGGAGGGAAGGGAGAGGAGTGGAAGAGCGAGAAATGGGGCACATTTGGGGGAAGCAAGCTTGGTTGGTGCACTTGGCAGGAAGTGTACAAGAGAAAGCTGCTCTTTCAATGCATCAAATCAAATGTATTTGTCACATACACATGGTTAGCAAATGTTAATGAGAGTGTAGAGAAATGCTTGCGCTTCTAGTTCCGACAATGCAGTAGTAACCAACGAGTAATCTAACCTAACAATTCCAAAACTACTACCTTATACACACAAGTGTAAAGGGATAAAGAATATGTACATAAAGATATGAATGAGTGATGGTACAGAACGGCATAGGCAAGATGCAGTAGATGGTATCGAGTACAGTATATACATATGAGATTAGTAATGTAGGGTAGGTAAACGAAGTGGCGTAGTTTAAAGTGGCTAGTGATACATGTATTACATAAAGATGCAGTAGATGATATAGAGTACAGTATATACATATGAGATTAGTAATGTAGGGTATGTAAACAAAGTGGCGTAGTTTAAAGTGGCTAGTGATACATGTATTACATAAAGATGCAGTAGATGATATAGAGTACAGTATATACATATGAGATGAATAATGTAGGGTATGTAAACATTATATTAAGTAGCATTGTTTAAAGTGGCTAGTGATATATTTTACATCAATTTCCATCAATTCCCATTATTAAAGTGGCTGGAGTTCAGTCAGTGTGTTGGCAGCCACTCAATGTTAGTGGTGGCTGTTTAACAGTCTGATGGCCTTGAGATAAAAGCTGTTTTTCAGTCTCTCGGTCCTTGCTTTGATGCACCTGTACTGACCTCGCCTTCTGGGGTGAACAGGCAGTGACTCGGGTGGTTGTTGTCCTTGATGATCTTTATGGCCTTCCTGTGACATCGGGTGGTGTAGGTGTCCTGGAGGGCAGGTAGTTTGCCCCCGGTGATGCATTGTGCAGACCTCACTACCCTCTGGAGAGCCTTGCGGTTGTGGGCGGAGCAGTTGCCGTACCAGGCGGTGATACAGCCCGACAGGATGCTCTTGATTGTGCATCTGTAGAAGTTTTGAGTGCTCTTGGTGACAAGCCGAATTTCTTCAGCCTCCTGAGGTATGTCCATTAATATGTTATTAACATATTATATGGGTCATAAAAATCGAGAATTGTCTCACTACACACAAATGGTTCTGCGTCTCACCGTAGAAAAACAGGCCATCTACATTTCCTGGTTGTAAGCAAACCACAATATCCAGAATTGATAGCGATTTCAGGATGCCTTCAAGGGTGGGAACACAATTGGACAAGGAAGCATGGCTCCCATCAGGCTGTAGTCTTTACAAAGCCAGGGAAAACGAGTCACCCTAGATATCCTTCAATGTCCTGGCAGATAGGAGCGTCGTTAAGTTCAATGGCTCTGTTGAACAAGGACAACCATATCTACTCATCCTAGTGAGACCGTGCAATTGGCGAAACACAACGGCCACAATAATTGCGACAAAACATGACTCCATTCAATTTTTTTTTAGATTAGACAGCAGGCTCAATCAAACGATTGTGCAGGGAGATTTGAGCCAATTGTTTATAAATACCACTCTAGGGCATAATCATGTCTGAAACACCTCTCATCAATCAGAATTATGTAGGGGGACTGGAAAAAACACCCCAAATAGTGTCTAGCGGCAAAAAGTGTAGCCAAAGTACTTCCTCATCAAATCTAGAAACCAATTATGTCACATAATGGTGTATTACTGGATGTCGGAACCCTTCATTTCAAGAGTTTTTGAACCACGAATCGTGATCAAACCTGCGACTATGATCCATTACGGTCCGTTTGCCTTAGTGCAGCATTTGATTGACATAGCATCATTATTCTCTATTGCAATCATCACATGTAAAGAATGTCGCTTATCTTTTCAGTCCGATAAATATACAGCTGTTGAACCCCACATCCCTTAAAGGCCAATGTTGCCTGGGTCAGTGGTTTGTTTTCCTCTCTGGAGGAATCCCACGGTGTTCCAAAAATGCCCCTGGTGACGTCAAAACAGTCACAGTTCAGCCAAAATGTTAGCTAGGAAAATGCTTGAAATTGAGGCTATTTTTATCTTTCCAGACATAGAGCCAAGTTTGAGAGACTTATTATTAATGCGGTCCAGGGGACTCATACTGTGCTGTAGCAGTAATTCATGTGTGACATTGAATAACTCCTTATCTTTAATCATGCCAGAGTGGCAAGTCCCGTAGCAGAAACTGTGTATACTAGTGATGTTTCTGTTAAAGTTTCAACTTGTCAAGTAAACAGACAAAGATGTACAGTGAGATGCATTCACACAGCAGAGACTGTATGTACCAGTGACGGAATAGAACAGTTGTTCCAGACACCCAATGTTCTCGTGTGTTTCAAAGTTACATCAAAGTAGACGGACAAAGAGAAGACATGGGTACGTGTTTTTTGGTACATGTTCAGAACTCTGTCTTTAGGGAGTACATCATCTCATATTTATGGTAAATGATGCTACTGTGTGAAAAATGTGTCACAAAAACAATGTTTAACAAAGTGTTGCAAGAAGCAATTCGTTTCAAATAACCGGGCATCTTGTAGCCCTGTCTCAAAACACACATTCCTCAAAGCTCATGTAGGATTGCTTTGTCCCCTCTAAGCACAAACATATAGGGTTTAAAAATCATCTTAAGATTTGTTCCCAAACCTTGGGATGAAAGAGTTAATCATGCATGTCAATGGGAAAACGTGGGAAAATTCTGCTACGTGTGCAGATTCTTAAAGGGCTTACGCGACATCAACCTCCTAAATCCCCACAATTGCCACCCCTTCCCTTGCAGCTGTTCACCTGCAGAAAAGATCTCTGTTGCCACGGCAACAAAGGCATCGGATACCGTGGTCTCCATGGCCACTGAGATGTTGAGCTGTCTCGCCACGTTCCGGTAGACACTCGGTCGCATGCACTCCAGCTCATCACCTAGGAAAACCAAGGAAGGACCACAAAGGCTGAACAATTAGAGACAGGGTAGCACTGAGAAAGAACAACAGGTCTATCTACCCAATTAACAACTTCATGACAAAGTGACTTTGTTGAAACAATCATTGAAGCACAGGGGCATTAGGAAAACCAGACTGGTCAGAGAAACTGTCATAGGTCAGTTGTTCCCAAACTTTTGGGCTCTGTGTCCAAGCTTTTAGAGATTTGTTGTAATAATCTTAGTAAACAAATTGATCGTCTCGGCCATAACCCAAACCAAGCTGAAGAAATCAGCCAAAGCCCATAACCCACCAGTGTCCAGACAGGTCCTGCACCACCTTTTGGTAAATGTTGATGACCACATTACCTCACTATATTACATTGCTCTTCAAATCTTGCATTTAGGCCTGCCTCACCTGCCTTGGTTAGCCTACTCAACTGAACAATGCCGTAGCTTGAATGCCTTCACCTCGGATTGTCAGACATTTTTTGATACCTATCTCGGTCATGCATGTCAGTCCGCTGCTTGTCCTTAATCTCAAGAAAGAAGCAATATACACGTGGAGGACAAAACCAGTACAGTGTGTCCAATCTATTCAGGGAACATAGGGAATCTCAAGGGAAACACAGCTCCAAAGCACTGACCTATTCTGTAAAATGCTAGATTTGAAGACAAGTGGTGCACATGCATTCAAGCAGGATTTTTTTGGTACATTAAGTTTGTAACAGTTTGCAGGTTCTTACCGAGACAGAGAAGCACGGCAGACACCTCACAAAGCGTTGAGTCCACCTGAGTTTTGGACGAGCCCAGCCCATAGATGTTGAGCCTCGAGTGTATGTAGTCCCTACACAGTGCCTTGGACTGGGACACCAGTTCTTTGTCGGAAGGGGAATGGTCAAAGGCTTCCATCACCCCGGCTGCAAACACAGAGGAGCGACGAATCACCTCCATCTCCAAAGCAGGATTCTGATCAGGGAAAACCTGATCACTTCGGTGTATCAGTGCCTGAGTGGTTCTTCTCAGCTGGAGCCACTACAATGAACTAAATCTCCAATCTGTTGAGAAAGTCAAATGTTTTGTATTTATCAAAATAAAGATTTGTGAATATATGAAACAATAAAAGTGGGTAAAAATGCATGATTTAATATCATACACCACTTTCTTATGCATCTTCAAGTAGGTTGTATGATTCATAAACTTGCCATAGCCCAAATTTAGACACCTTTATTAATTATTTTATTAATAAGACGTGTTCTAAGGGCATTCCATAGCAACAACTTGCGAGATAAGTCATGGTCCAATGACTGTACCAGCTAGCCCGTATTGCGAGGCTGATTAGCTAGACAAACAGGTGTGAAACAGACAGGTGTGCACGCAAAGGGAGATCACAACATGGAATCCATGTTTAGTTTTCATTTGGGGATGGGGTTAGCATCTAAAACCTGGAATTAAAGTTACTGTCCAGTGAAAATCTCACTTAAAAGTTCATATTCTGTTAACTTATACCCAAATAATGTTGTTGACTCATCCTGTAGGCTACTCATATGTGGCCAAAGCATAATAAATAAACAAATTTAACTTCAAAAACCTCACCTCCAACATGTATCTCAAACATACATTCATACAGTTTCTTGACTGTGTCCAGCTCGCGAATAATCACCTAAATGAAATCTAGACATTCAGGTAGCATCGAGAATTCCAAAAACAATGGAGAGAGGACTACATTTTTTTTCCAAATTTAGACAGCAAGGAAATATAACCAATTTTCAGTGATGCTCGTTGAAGACCAAATGCAAAATTAGTTTGGAACCCCTGGCCTAGCCCATTATTGGAATAAAGGACTTTACTTGTTTTGTTTAAAGGGCGAATTACCTCGAAGCCAAAACAGCCACATTCTCCAACTAAACTAGAATCCATTCCCAATTGCAGTATGGTTCTAGAAACATAATCCCTCTACTTTCATATCACATCAACAAATTTCACAAATGCAAAATACACACTTATTGTGTACACTGTTTAAACCGGTTTTAACACAGTTGCAGCTTACATTGTTTTTCAGTGACAAAACGTTTGTGGCATCCGTCTTCCGTTCACACATGTTTGGAGACAGATATCTAATTATCACAGGTAGTCCATTATGTCTTCCATAAACAAGCCCTGTAACGTGGAAATTTGGCCATGTAGGAATCCTATAAAATGTATGTGTCAATTTAACCTTGTATTTTGAAAATAATTTATTGCTAATATGGAATAAGGTCCTTATTCTTCCAAAACCGTACCACAAGCGATTTGTGTTCATGTTCAGACCAAGCGTTGCAGCTCTTTTAACAAAACTCCCCCCTACAGAAGACGCTTTCATCCAAAGAATCTTATTTAAAGGAGAGTCATGATCAAGGTCTACCCCAGAGCATGAGACAATATTATTATTATAGGCCTACGATTATTTAATATCCCTACGTGTATAAGAAACGTATACATGTGTCACAAGCTATATTAACCGCACAAATAGCTTAGAGCATTTCCCATCATTTATTTTACTACGAAAATATACCAATGTATGTAGGCCGTTAAACATATATGCATCGCTTAGAATTACGGTGAAATAGCATTGTCTTCTTCCTTACTCATTCATTCTCAATCACACCTTTTAACCTGGGTATTATAAGTAACGAGGATAGAGTGAACTCACCTGACACCTGCTGAAAGACACGCCTCACAGGGAATTCAACGACGACTTTTTGATTGGATTCAAATCATTCCTCAGGTGCCAAGCTAAGACAAGTCCTCTCGGATACGATGTTCAAATTCTAATTCCTGTCTGCATACCGTCGTCACAATCTAATCAAACAACCCCATCTCAACGGGGATATAATTTATGGAATTCCTTGTCTTGCACGCGCAACCTTCTACAATTAAAACCTAACGCTTTGGCAAACTGCAGATAAGCCCCGTGATTAATGTAGCTACTAGCCTGTAAAGACCAAATTCATTGAACAAGTTTAAGGTAAACCAGCTCTTCAGTTTCCTTCTTTCTGTGGCAAACGATTTGATTTGTGCGGAGGAGACGGGAAGCGCAGAGTACGTATTTTGAACCACTCTCTGCGCAGCGCAGCGGTCCTTGGCCACAGTCATAAACTTTATAAACGGAGCATGTATTTTTGTCTGCTTTAACATAATAACCATGTAAATTCATTCATATTCTTATAATTAGTTGTATCATATGTCTTGGTTATCTGAATGAATCTCATTCTAAATTGTATTTAAATAAAGGTGGCTAGCCTAACAAATAGGCTAGCCTGCAACTCAATAAAATAACGATCTCATAGGCCTACTAGGTATAATCAATTTATAAGGGTATTGATTGAACACCAATGGCACTGTTACCATTGTTTAGTCTACCTATACCGGAAAAACACCATGTATTATCTCTATATTTAACTCATCCCAAAGACAAAGGGGCCAGGAGTGGCGCACCTTTAATCCCAATGGGTTAAAAGGATTAGAAATAGAAACCACCTCCTTAGTCCTTACACGCAAACATGCTCTCCACATTCCAAATGAACAGTGTTGGGGAAGCTACTAAGAAAATGTACTTTACGAAGATTATACCAATGACTTATTACTGGAAGAAGTGAAGATACACTAAATCTACACTTAAGAAAAATGTGGTTTACTTAAAACTCAAGTTACTTTGTAAAAGTAGTTCATTGCATCAACACTACTTAGTGGGAAAAGTATCATATCTAAATATATAATGTCAGACTACAAATTGCAAGAACAGATCATTTTGGAGTCAAGATGTTAACAGAATGTGTCATTTCCCCTATTAAACACAAAATCTACGATTCAAGTGAGAATTAGGCAGGTCTGATGCTAAAAAAAGGAAATAAATTATTGCCTACTTCACCCATATTTAATTTTCTTTCTGCTAAAAAAGTTGTGTGTAGTTCCAGTAGTTAACTACACCTCTACATGTCAAAAATTACATTGAGTTAAATTTAGTTCAACAACCACCAAGTTACTGCAAAATGTAGGTAGATTACTAGTTGAACTACATGTAGTTCACTACTCCACAACAATGACAATAAAACATGACTTTATTACTTAAGATTAATCAATTGATTTACATAAGGGTAATGATTTCATTTGGAAAGGTGTGCGTGGTGGGGTTCAGTAATGTAATATGTAGTATTTCAAAGGTACTACATAAATACTAATCAAACATGAAACCAAACCACTTCCTTCAATGGAAATAGATGAAAAGCTCCTGTGTGTGTGTGTGTGTGTGTGTGTGTGTGTGTGTGTGTGTGTGTGTGTGTGTGTGTGTGTGTGTGTGTGTGTGTGTGTGTGTGTGTGTGTGTGTGTGTGTGTGTGTGTGTGTGTGTGACTGCAGAGTCACTTCCACTTTTCACCACCCATCTCTGCTTTTCAGTCTCATAAAAAGCAGATTGTTGGAAATCCCTCCAGGTCATCTGTCATCATGCCCTGTGCCTGGTACAGGGAAAACACTTTGGCTAGGCAGTAGATACATTTTCCTGATACTCCAGGAAAGCTGATATTTATGTCTGAGCTGTTGGGGCCTTGTTTCAGTGGCTGGTGGAAAAACCTGCTCAGACAGCCTGAGGGATGCTGCTCTGAGGATTTTCTCTTTCCTCTTTCCTCTGTTTGCGCCTTCCTCACTGCCCCCTTTTAACTGCTGATCTCTTTCACCATCCTCTCGACTGCAACCTGTGGCAGAGGGGCATCCTGGGGAGGACACACCCCTGGTGAGTTTACTGAAGCAGGTGCCTGGGGTGTGACTGGGACAGTGACCGTTTCACTCTCTGCAGTAAGACGCTGCCACCGCTCCTGTGTGTCCAGGAGCTTCTCTGGGCTGGTGTTAAGAGCAGAGCTGATGTTCTTATGCTTGGCCAGATGTTTCACATGCCTGGAGATATGCTGCCTTGCGGTAGGGTGCAGGATGCTGTTTGGGGTCATTGCATGTACTCTGCACTAGTGCAACATCATCCCCATCCACCTGCTTCAGGATTCAGGCTGTCTTTCTCACCATGGTGCTTGGCCAAGACCCCATCAATGACTGTTCTCATGGGCTCTTTCCATCGACCGTGGTCCAAGACAAAAGCGTGACCTCCTGTCTTGATGGGCCTTGTGCGGGCAACACGGTAAGAAGCTGACTGGGGCAGTGGTGGTGTTGCTGGCAGAGGTGTGCATGGCAGATCTGAATGAGAGGCACAATACTCTTTTAATAACAAAGCGTTGACTATACACAAACCTAAACCGTGTGTGTTTGTGTGTGGAAATGAACCCTGATGACATTGCTGAATAGTGTACCATCTAAATAGCTGTGATATATATTTTCAATAACAAAAAATGTAGTTTTTAGGCTACCAGCTTCAAACAGTGGTTTTGGTCCACCAGGTTCAAACAGTGGTTTTGGTCCACCAGGTTCAAACAATGGTTTTGGTCCATCAGCTTCAAACAGCTGTAAAAACAATATTTTTGGTTATTGAAAATCTTTTTCACAGCAATTTAGATGGTACAATGATTCCACACACTACTCAGTGCTTGTCTTCTCACATAAACTGAAATTGAGCAAATAGTGTAGAATTTTTGCAACCATGAAATGACAGAGCGATTTCCACTAGATAACACAGATACTTTTATTATTACATGTTTTACATTTATATTATTTCTCAACAGTAGATTCCTTCACTGGTTTTCTTTGCATTTGTTTTTTTCTCCCTTCACTTTGGTCTACTTTTATTATTATTATATATTTTATTATTACTTTGCTATTGTTTCTCTATTTTCTTTCTCTCTGCATTGTTGGGAAGCGCCCGTATGTAAGCATTTCACTATTAGTCTACACCTGTTGTTTACAAAGCATGTGATGAATACAATTGGATTTGATTCCGAGACGGAACAAAGGAACGAGCAGTGTTGGTGGGGAGAAAAACAAATGGTTTCAATTGTGGGTGTGCCCATGTGGCTGGGGATCAGAAGTAACTGGTGCGAGAGAGACAGGTTGAGGTTGCCAAGGTCCGAGTAGAACAGAAGGTGAGTAGAGGATGATGGTTCAAGCGTGGTTACTAGGCCTAGGCCAATACAGAGTGGTAGGAATTTGTGCTTCAATAAGGTTGGCTTCTTAGCATTCATTGTCAATCATAGAAAATATATGTTGTGATAGCAGCTGCGGATAAGTACTTGGGTGTTTGAGAGTTACAAGGTGTATTGAATAAAAGAGTCCCGTCCTCCCAGGCCGTTGGCCTGGTGTAGGGTCAGTTAGGGTTAAAGTAGTGTAATGGGGTGTTTAATTTTTTTCAATTATGAAATAGTGGTATATAAGTGTAGGGTTAGTTGGTGGTATGTAATAGTGGTTTATAAGTGTAGGGTTAATTGGTGGTATGTAATATGTAATAAGTAGTATGTAGTATGTAATAAGTCTAGGGTTAGTTGGTGGTATGTAATAGCGGTGTAGTGTAGGGTCTAATGTGATCGATCACACACTACCGCAGAGTAGATGACGGCATGCACAAACAAAATGTGCGAATGCCATGATACCAAAGAAGAAGACCTTATGGAGAAAGATGTCAGGTGCACAACCGCAGGTGAGTTCTAGAAAGGTATGATTACACCTCGTAGGATTGGGGGGGTTTCAAATATAGAGGACAGCTAACTCGTCGGGCATCCACGCCTTAGCTTAGAGGTCGTCTTGCCAAGGTGGGCTCAGCATGCGCCCACCCCACATCATGCTTCAGCCGGCCATCAGGCTCCCGCGCCTCAGCGGGTTTCGTTGGGGTCCCACACCTCAGCGGGATCGCTGGGCTCTCACGCCTCAGCCAGATTGTCAGGCTCCCACACCTGAGACGTCTCTCCAGGCTCCCACGCCTCTGCCGGTTCATCGGCCTTCTACGCTCCGGCCGGCTTGTCCAGCGCCCATGCCTTGGCCGGTTCGTCAGGCTCGCCCAGGTGGGACACTGGGTGGTACCCCTAGAGGGTGGGGGGAGGGGGTACTGTCAACCATGCTCCCGCTCGCCAGACTGCCGTTCATTACGCACACCTGTCACCATCATTGCGCACAACAATCTTTAGACAAGGTTTCAGGCTAGCTACTTTTCCGTTGCTAGCCAGCCAACTAAATCTATCACACAATCACATCAAGCAGCTGAAATGACAGAAAACTACCTACATTTTTGTGGGCATTGGGCAATAGTGAATATTACAAAATGTTTCCAACCGGTATTCGAACCAGGGACCTTTCGCATGTGAGGGGAACATGATAACCACTACACTACGGAAACCTAATGTGTGGTAAACTAAGGGTGTGACTGACTTTTGAGTGTGAGGCGAACGTGATAACCACTACACTACTGAAACTACAACACAAAAAGAGGAGGTCTTGGAAAATATTAGGAATGCCCACAAGTCTACCTCACATAATATCCCAAATTGAGTACCACAGAAAGAGCCATAATACCCATTAAAAACTAGCGGTCAAACAGAAAAATGGTTCCAACCGTTTTTCCACCATTCATGTTCCCCACGGAGGATTTTAAAAACACTTGAAATAAGGGCTGTGTTTCTTGTCGGCTTACCCTGGCATGGTAAACTATTTGAATCATTATGGACCTCACACCATACATAGCAGGAATGTATTCAGAGCGCCCAAGCTAGCCACAAATGCAGAGTGCGTTATGCGACTAAAAAAGGTAAGTCTGAACAGCAAATATTGAGAAGTGCGAAGGAAAAGCATGAATTCCGAAATTGGGACCGAGTCCTAAGTGAATAGGCTTACTGTCCAATTTGTTAAAATGTGTTTCCACCCGGTCTCGAACCGGGGACCTTTCGCGTGTTAAGCGAATGTGATAACCACTACACTACTGAAACCTAATGAGTGGAATTCAAAGGGTGTGGCTGACTTTGGCTGGGTGGGACATTTATCGCTCTCAGAACCTAATGAAATCAGAAATTACTTAGTCCATTAATTAAGCAATAAGGCTTGAGAAGCCGGGAATTATTGTGTGCCGCCGGCTCTTGGAAGAGGCTTGGTGGTTCAAAACTTCTTCCATTTAAGAGTGATGGAAACCACTGTGTTCTTGGGTACCTTCAATGCTGCAGAAATGACCAATCATTTGAATTTACCACAGGTGGACTCCAATCAATTTGAAGAAACATCTAAGGATGATCCATGGAAACAGGATGGACCTGAGCTCAATTTCCAGCCTCATAGCAAAGGGTCTGAAAACGTATGTAAATAAGTTTTTTTTTTAAATATTTTTTTCATTAATAAAAACTATATGTTATCGCTTTGTCATTATGGGGTATTGTGTATAGTACCCATTAAAAACTAGCGGTCACATCAAGCAGCTGTAATGACAGAAAACAATCTACATTTTTGTTTGTTTTACCTTGGATTATATTGCCATTTATTTGGATATATCCATTATAATGTCCCTGATAAATGAATTTGCCTGGCTCAGAGAAGCTGTCAGTCTGGTCACATTCATGCAGATCGCACGGAGGAGGTCCCCCAAAAAACGGCAACATTGATCCACAGGTCGGAGAGGTAGAAATCAAGGTTTAGACAAACCTCAACTGTTTCAAACCAAATGCTAGGATCTGGGCATTGGGAAATATTGAATATTACAAAATGATTCCGCACGGGTTCGAACCGGGGACCTTTCGCGTGTGAGGCGAATGTGATAACCACTACACTACGGAAACCTAATGTGTGGTAAACTAAGGGTGTGACTGACTTTTGAGTGTGAGGCGAACGTGATAACCACTACACTACTGAAACTACAACACAAAAAGAGATGTCGTGGAAAATATTAGGAATGCCCACAAGTCTTCCTCACATAATATCCCAAATTGAGTACCACAGAAAGAGCCATAATACCCATTAAAAACTAGCGGTCAAACAGGAAAATGGTTCCAATCGTTTTTCCACCATTCATGTTCCCCACGGGGGATTTTAAAAACACTTGAAATATGGGCTGTGTTTCTTGTCGGCTTACCCTGGCATGGTAAACTATTTGAATCATTATGGACCTCAGACCACACGTAGCAGGAATGTATTCAGAGTGCCCAAGCTAGCCACACATGCAGAGTGCGTTACGCGACTAAAAAAGGTATGTCTGAATAGCAAATATTGAGAAGTGCGAAGGAAAAGCATGAATTCCGAAATTGGGACCGAGTCCTAAGTGAATAGGCTTACTGTCCAATTTGTTAAAATGTGTTTCCACCCGGTCTTTAACCAGGGACCTTTCGCGTGTTAGGCGAACGTGATAACCACTACACTACGTAAACCTAATGAGTGGAATTCAAAGGGTGTGGCTGACTTTGGCTGGGTGGGACATTTATCGCTCTCAGAACCTAATGAAATCAGAAATGACTTAGTCCATTAATTAAGCAATAAGGCTTGAGAAGCCGTGAATTATTGTGTGCCGCCGGCTCTTGGAAGAGGCTTGGTGGTTCAAAACTACTTCCATTTAAGAGTGATGGAAGCCACTGTGTTCTTGGGTACTGTAATGAAGTGCTATTTCCTATGCAAATGACCAGCTTACTGCTATTGCATTGCTATAACTGAGACAACACATAGCAACGTATTTTCACAGTAAAACATGGTAGGGCCCATACAGGATATCTCTCACACACACACTCACTGAAAAGACACACAGACTTGCCAAGACAGGAACGCACACACTTACACACACTCAGCCCCTCCCCTTCTGGATGGGCTCCAAAGACAAAGAACTCTGTTGAGAACCAATGGGATACTGACACCAGGCTGGAGGAGACTGTCTATCATCTACGAACAACCTACCAGAAGCCAGGACTACCAGAATCTACCTACGTCATTTCAATGTATAAAATGAACTGTACGATATGTGTCCGCCCTCTTTTTCCAATGGTTCGCATGAGAACTTGACGAAACGGAGCCGTGCACGTTTTGCCAGATATCATTACTCTTGAATAAATGGCCTTTACTATACCGTATCCGCCTTGTCCAGCGTCTCGACTTGGTCTCGTTTCTCAAAGACCTATTCATCAACAAATTGGTAGCAGATGGATGGATTAAACCCATGAATTCGGTCCATAGAGAGTTGATGAGAGAAAAGACAAGTTGACAACAGATTCAAAGGACGGGCGACCTGTTTACTAGGAGCCATCGGGGATTCAACTCGCCTTAGGAAACTGATCTAAGAGCTCGACACTATAAGGTAGGCAGAAACCTGTTAAATCAAAATCTGCATATTATATCATAGTCATTATCCAAATTATTGATCAGAAGTACTAAAGGCGTAGGTATGAATTCCTGTTAAATTTATGGGAAAATTTTTCCGATAACAAAAGGCATTCCGTAATGATATCTGAGTGATATATTGTCATTTCATATTCAAATAGTCTGACAGTAGTTGATATGAATCGACTAGGTGTACAGTGAGGAATTTGATGACTCAGTGATATATTGTAAAATCTTATCCAAATAGTCTGACAGTAGTTGATATGAATCGACTAGGTGTAGAGTGAGGAATTTGATGACTCAGTGATATATTGTAAAATCTTATCCAAATAGTCTGACAGTAGTTGATATGAATCGACTAGGTGTACAGTGAGGAATTTGATGACTCAGTGATATATTGTAAAATCTTATCCAAATAGTCTGACAGTAGTTGATATGAATCGACTAGGTGTAGAGTGAGGAATTTGATGACTCAGTGATATATTGTAAAATCTTATCCAAATAGTCTGACAGTAGTTGATATGAATCGACTAGGTGTACAGTGAGGAATTTGATGACTCAGTGATATATTGCAAAATCTTATCCATATAGCCTGGCACTAGACGATGTGGCAATTGACTAGGTGTGACAGTGAGGGATTTGATGACTCTGTAAAATGAAATTATGAATGTGATTATGAAATGTGGTGTTAAATTGATCGAGACGCATAGCCAAGAATGGGACTAGAGCAGTTCCCATCCCACTAGGGAGCATCAGTTAATAAGTAAAACAATTGGACTAGGAGTGAAGGAATTAAACCTGATCTCTCCAGATTAATGTCACTGATTGACCGTTTCATGAGACCGAGTGATACTGACCACCGACTCTAAAATTGACCGCCGAGTCAAAAGTGGGGCGGGGTTGTGCGGCCACCGTGCTGTGTAACGAGTTGATTTTTGTCCCATTTGTGCTGTTGGTGTTGCCTAGAATTAATTCGACCAATATTATAGAAGGCAGTTGAATACATTGTCACTGACCCAAAAGTAGGCGTTAGGGACACTAACATTTTGCCAGGCAGTAGAAATGTGTGTAGTTGTAAAATTACAAAAAAAAAAAAACATTTAATACCTTAGATGCATAATTATCTCGCGAATATCCCTTTTCAATATTTTAGTACAGTCTACTCCAATAAACTATCCTAGACGCATAATTATCTCGCGAATATCCCCATCGATATTATAGTATAGTAATTCTACAAAACTCTTTGTGCACGAGGGTGAGACACAAGAGATATGTCTGTGTGAGCACTGTGAATAAATCGCTGGTTTAGACCAAGTGACGGGCTAAGTGTATGAAGATAGTTATTAAACCCAGACATAGTTAAACGACAGAATGGCCACAACCACCATTCCCAAACTCAAATTCAACTAATATTTAGATCTGAGAATACAGGAGAGATCAGGGGGAAAACAGGAATATAAATCTATAAAGAAAGTATGGGAGGGAATTAGGCTGAAATGGACACAGGCAGGTTACATTAGTGGAGTCGCCCCGTCAAGGGAACAGCTCAGCGCTATGGAGAGAGAATTAGAGGAAGCAGTGGAACACAGTAAAAACAGTGAAGCAGAAATAAATAAGAGCCATTTCTTCAAAAATAAAGGGACGAAGAATAGGGAGAGCGCGGAGGTTGAACTAAAAATAGGAACATGGGCCAATAGAAGAGACAAAAAGGACACGCCCACACAAAAAACCTGATATGAGCGAAGGCACAATCAACAACCACAACACACCACCGCCCACCGTGACCACCCCATCAGCCCCGCCCTCTCTATACCCACCACTGCCACAGGAAGAGAAGACTGCAGTGCCACCTCCCTATTCACAAAATCCATTCACACACCTCCCACACAACCCGTTTAAAACCCACACCACCCCAGCCGCCGTACAGGCCCCGGTCTTTATGGTGCAGGGAGGACAGCTAAAAGGGAACATGACTGTGGGTATTCAAGATGGCCTCCTAGTCTGTGAAGAAAGGCCCGATTGCTCAAGCCCCACAGCACTACAAGGCCCAGGTGGGTCCCTGCCGAACTACCCACAACCAAGGGAAGGTGGATCTCAACCGGGCCTCCTAAGGAAAGAGGGCCACGATCTTATTCAGCTCTCCTCTACTCCGAACACTTACTGGTACGGACGCAGAGATAAAGAAGATGATCAAGGGTCGTGGGTGTCACAAGGAAAATGTTCCGTCGGGGCTTCGTCAAGAGATCACCCCAGTAAAGACGAGGAAAACAAAAGTAGACCTGGACGTGATGAGGAGGAAATGGGACGGGACATCCGGAACTCTGTAGCTCAAGCCAGAACTATGATAGACGAAGCTGAACGTGGAGGGAGCACATTCCATGTGGAAGGGGTAATGGTAGGAACAGTGACAGACCTGATCGAACCTGTCAGACAGTCCGTAAGGCTCTCAGAACTAAGAAGCAGGGGGGTCTCGTCCAGAGCAGACGGGGATCCCCAACATGGAGAGACAGGAAGGACAGGCTTCCAAATGCCATTGAGGCCCACTCCTGATGGAGAATACGAAGAGTACCAACCATGGAAAATGACAGACCTCGCCACTTTAATGGAACAGTTGCCCAGTCTACATGGGGGGGCCTCTGCATGGCTCCTCCAACTACAGACACTTACCTCTGGCCTACGCCTCTGTCTGGGAGACATGAAAGCTCTGTTGGCTAGAGCTACAGACCATACCACCATGATGGCTCTCATAAGAGACGCGGATCTGGCCACGGCCCCAGCTGCACTAGGTCTAGGACGATTCCGAACTCAGTTATGGGCTGAGTTGAGAAGAGCATACCCTACCGAACGAAACCACTCAACCCTGTCATCATTCACCATCAATCCAGGGGAACAACCAGCAGCCTACCTGGATAGAGCAAAGACAACATGGAGAACCGTTCATGAAGACCCATATGATCACACTGCTACCACACTCAGCATGTGGAAGGAAATGGTGGTGAACGGGACCCAGATGGGTCTGATGGCGCTACCTTTAGCTCAGTTTAACTCCCATGTACATCACCACATCACCCAATTCAACAGGGAAAAGGGTGGAGCGGATACACAAGTCCAGTCCCTACAGATTCAACTTCTGAAACTTCAACTGAAAGATGCGCAGAGGGGAGACAAACCACAGAAACAGATGGTGGCCGAGGCATCTACAGACATTGCCGATATAGTCACTAAAACAGTCACCCAGATGATGCAGCAACAAACTGTCCAGCAGACCTCCGCACCCGCTCCTACCCCTGCGCACTTAACACCAATGCCAATGGCAGCAGAGGGGGGACCACAGGTTGCATTCCAGTCACAATGGATTCCAGGACTGCCTAGAGGGGGAGTCTGCTACAACTGTAGGACGCCCGGTCACTACTCCAGGGACTGCCCATATCCACCGTCTCAACCTTAGCACCCACCCAGGGGAAGAAGGCCCTTCTACGGTCCACCTAGAGGGAGGGGTGGCTACAGGCCATCCCCTCAGCCACAACCACAGCCGCAAGCAAGAATTCAGAGTGAACAACCTGCATACAACCACCCAGTGCCATTGGCCTCCTACCCACCACAGCAGGCGCCGTTCCAGGGTATGTCAGGAGAATACCCACCATGGCAATAAAGCTGCCCCCCATCACCACGAGAGAAGGACCTGACCTCTCTACGGATCCCTTTCTCATCACCACTGACAACTCCAAGATTTTCCATTTGGATGTTTCTGAAAAGGAGGGGTTCACGGTCTCTGTCCTTTTTCAGAAACAAGAGGGGGAGCGTAGGGTGCTGCTGTACCACTCCTCCAACTTAGATAACACGGACAAGAACATGGCCGACGCTCTCAAAGCGGAAGACGAGCTACCTCACTCCTGCACCGAAACAGCTGCTAAAGAATTGAAACTAAGACCCGACCTGGGAAACACACCACTGACCAAACCTGACCTATGGTTATACACAGATGGCTGCTGCTACAAAGGAGAGAATGGTGATGTGGACTATGCAGTGGTGCAGCAGGCCCAGACGGCTCATACGTTACCCTTGAATCAGCCATCATCCCTCAACCAGCACCTGCCCAATTAGGTGAAATCATCGGATTGACGCAGGCCCTCATCAGAGGAAAAGGAAAGACTGTGAATATCTATACAGACTCAGCCTATGCTCATGGAGCAGTCCACACTGATGGACCCAGAACTTTTACGAGAAGCACATAGCCACACACACGAAGGCAAACTAAGGATTTTACAGAAGGTGTCTCACATCTGGTGGCACCCACACATGAAAATATGACAGATTTTTTTTATTTTTATTATTATTATTTTTCATATGACAATGATTTATTTTATGACAAATGCAATGTTTGTGACAGACACAACCCATTGAAACCATATCAAACACCAATGGGCACATACTCAGTACCTAATGCATGTTTTCAGGATATTAGTATAGACCACACCGACATGGGCCCCGACAATGTATTCTAAAGATAAACGCTATCTCCTAGTTATGATAGATAGGTTCACCAAATGGGTAGAAGCAATACCAACAGCGAAGGGGGATGCTAGGTAAGTCGTTAAGTGGCTGACAAACCAAACTAATACCCAGGTATGGCATCCAAAGAAAAATCTAATTTTACTATTTGGCTCACATTTCAATAACAAACACCTGAGACAGGTGGAAGCGATTTGGCATAACACACAGATTTGGTTCTGTGTACCACCCCCCGATCCCAAGGTCTCGTGAAACACAGGTCAACCGCTTAAATCCAAAATAGCTAAAGTATGTGCCGGGTCGAAGTTGAAATGGGTCGAAGCCCTGCCCCGGGCGTTGATGGCCATGAGTGCCTCACCAGGGTCAGGCACCCATCTCTCTCCTCATGAGATAATGACTGGTAGAGTCATGCCTGGTCCACCAAGGGAGGGAGGTCATATGCCTGCCCTTGATGTACAACATATTGTAATGTCTGATTATGTGAAAGAACTGACGGTTCTTTCTGCAGCCCTCTCTGTTCAGGTTCGCAAGGTC
This sequence comes from Oncorhynchus kisutch, assembly GCF_002021735.2. NCBI lineage: Eukaryota > Metazoa > Chordata > Actinopteri > Salmoniformes > Salmonidae > Oncorhynchus > Oncorhynchus kisutch. The sequence goes on from NC_034203.2 coordinate 9,798,614, forward strand.
CAGGAGAGAGAACTGCCGGAAGCTCCAGCACCACTGAAGGTAAAGGTCGGAGACTGGGTAAGGGTAAAGGTCCACAAAAGAAAGTGGCTGGAACCCAGGTGGACTGGTCCGTACGAAGTGAAGGAGGTTACTTCACACTCAGTCCAGGTCAAAGGTAAATTGGGCGCACCTTGGCACCACCTCACACATTGTACACCAGCTCCAACCCCTTCCCGCACACTGACGGAAGTCAGAACTGACCTAAGTGGTCTACATTCGGTCCCAAATTCTACATCTATTTAGCCAAGGAAAATGGGAGGTACAGCCCCATACTCCCTGACTAAATCACACTTTCCCCCTGGGAACGGTTGGGGATCTCGGGACCCCTGTTTGTTATTTTTCTTCTCATAGGAGGGGTCACTTTGTGCACACTCACATGGCTCATAGACAAACAGATGCACCCACTACCGATTCACACACTGAATTCTACTCTGCCAGGTGAAACTAACTCTCTCTCTCTTCCCGCTTATCTACCACAAGACCATACCGTTTCTAGGCGTGAGGTGAGGGTCACTAAGTGCACCCCCCAGGAGTTGAAGAGCACCACCTTGTGTTTGCCTGTCAATGCCACCACCACCGCTTACCTGCCTTGGAGCCTTTTGGATCATGCGCGAAATAGTCTGGGGCTACCTGCCTGGACCTATTCCAGTTTTAACTGGTATATAACCAAAGGGGGATATGGTGAGTGGTCTTGGAAAAACCTGGTGGCAGAAACAGGATATGACTGGTCCAGCTATTCCAAGGGACGGGCTGTCCTTGCCTGGTGCAAACGGCTTACACTTTCACGCACTGGTTTTCAAATGAAGCTGATTGTACGGCCTGGGACCACTATGGGTTGCCAGGTTTTTACGTTGGCCCCATATGTAGATAGCAGCAGGGCCGAAGTCTATTTCACACTATATATCTGCTTTACGCCACAACCGCAGCCTACTTCTGTGACGGTGCGTGACGATATGGCAAAGCCACATACCCTACCCCAGCACAGGGATGGGTGGGGTTCTGCTGTTTTAGTGGCCACTACCCCTACCCCGGATGAGAACATTCGGGTTGCTACAGGTGTCTCAGGTTTGTCTAACAATTGGTTATTATTGACCGAACAAGCAGCCAATACAACCCCCACTAGTTGCGTAGTTTGCATGGGTGCAAGACCATTGCTCCGCATTGTCCCGGCCACTGTCAACATCGGATGTTTAATGCCCCTTATGGACAAAGACAATCCGACTGGTAATTGCTCCTTGTGGGATGCAGTTTACCCTGTGGTCTCCGCTACGGTCAGGGCACCAGTATTTTCCTCTGATGTTGCCAGGGCCAAATTCTCCTGTATTAACATGACAGGGGGTATACTACAGTTAGGGTTGCTCCCTGTGGGTTGGTGTACAAATACTATCATAGTAGTGGGTGGTTTTAAGCCAGTGATCAGGGCTGACATCTGGTGGTGGTGTGGGGGACCTCGGCTTTTTGACAGAACTCCCAATAATGCCACGGGTACTTGTGCGCTTGTAACACTTCTGCTGCCTATCTCTATTTACCCTATAGGTGTGGGTGATTTGGTGACCCGGATACAGGCTGTGGACCCACAGTTTCTGCCTACCAGAACCAAGCGGGAAGCAGCCCCGACTGGTGGGGATCCCACATATATTGATGCCATAGGTGTTCCTAGGGGGGTCCCTGATGAGTACAAGCTGGTGGACCAGGTCGCCGCAGGTTTTGAATCATCTCTCTGCTGGTGGTGCACTGTGAATAAAAATGTTGACCGCATTAACTATATACATTTCAATGTCCAAAAATTAGGTAACTGGACTCAACAAGGTTTTGAGGCCGTACATGGTCAACTGGCTGTCACCTCCCTTATGGCTTTTCAAAATCGCATTGCCGTTGACATGTTGCTGGCTGAGAAGGGTGGGATATGTTTTATGTTTGGGGAGCAATGTTGCACATTTATCCCTAATAACACAGCCTCTGATGGCAGCCTCACTTTGGCGTTAGAAGGCCTGCGTACCCTTAATGGTAAAATGAAATCCCACTCTGGGGTTGAAACCAGCATGTGGGACTCCTGGATGGATGCATTTGGTAAATATAAGGTCTTGGTCTCTTCTATTCGGGTCTCTATCTCTGTGTTTGTCGCTAGATTAACCCTCTGTGGCTGTTGTTTTATCCCATGTGCCCGCTCCCTGCTTTTTCGTGGTATTACTTCTGCTATTCCACCAAATAATGACCCTGCACTGATGTTCCCCCTCCTACAACAGGAGGATCCTCTGGTGGAGTTTGAAACATGCACATATGAGTAGTTGTCACGTCCCTTTCGAGACGTGAAGAGAGCGACTATAAATTTTACTTGCTTTTAATTCATGTCACGTCTCTTAGGAGACGTGAAAAGGGGGATTTGTAATGGAGTGTTATTTCCTATGCAAATGACCAGCTTACTGCTATTGCATTGCTATAACTGAGACAACACATAGCAACGTATTTTCACAGTAAAACATGGTAGGGCCCATACAGGATATCTCTCACACACACACACACTCACTGAAAAGACACACAGACTTGCCAAGACAGGAACGCACACACTTACACACACGCAGCCCCTCCCCTTCTGGATGGGCTCCAAAGACAAAGAACTCTGTCGAGAACCAATGGGATACTGACACCAGGCTGGAGGAGACTGTCTATCATCTACGAACAACCTACCAGAAGCCAGGACTACCAGAATCTACCTACGTCATTTCAATGTATAAAATGACCTGTACGATATGTGTCCGCCCTCTTTTTCCAATGGTTCGCATGAGAACTTGACGAAACGGAGCCGTGCACGTTTTGCCAGATATCATTACTCTTGAATAAACGGCCTTTACTATACCGTATCCGCCTTGTCCAGCGTCTCGACTTGGTCTCGTTTCTCATATACCTATTCATCAACAGTACCTTCAATGCTGCAGAAATGACCAATCATTTGAATTTACCACAGGTGGACTCCAATCAAGTTAAAGAAATATCTAAGGATGATCAATGGAAACAGGATGGACCTGAGCTCAATTTCCAGCCTCTATATCCATTATAATGTCCCTGATAAATGAATTTTCCTGGCTCAGAGAAGCTGTCAGTCTGGTCACATTCATACAGATCGCACGGAGGAGGTCCCCCAAAAAACAGCAACGTTGATCCACAGGTCGGAGAGGTAGACAGCAAGGTTTAGACAAACCTCAACTGTTTCAAACCAAATGCTAAGATCTGGGCATTGGGAAATATTGAATATTACATAATGTTTCCGCCCGGTTTCGAACCGGGGACCTTTCGCGTGTGAGGCGAACACGATAACCACTACACTACGGAAAATTAATGTGTGGAAAACTAAGGGTGTGACTGACTTTCGCGTGTGAGGCGAACGTGATAACCACTACACTACTGAAACTACAATACAAAAAGAGGAAGTGGTGGAAAATATTAGGAATGCCCACAAGTCTACCTCACATAACATCCCAAATTGAGTACCACAGAAAGAGCCATAATACCCATTAAAAACTAGCGGTCAAACAGGAAAATGGTTCCAATCGTTTTTCCACCATTCATGTTCCCCACGGGGGATTTTAAAAACACTTGAAATAAGGGCTGTGTTTCTTGTCGGCTTACCCTGGCATGGTAAACTATTTGAATCATTATGGACCTCAGACCACACATAGCAGGAATGTATTCAGAGCGCCCAAGCTAGCCACACATGCAGAGTGCGTTACGCGACTAAAAAAGGTAAGTCTGAATAGCAAATATTGAGAAGTGCGAAGGAAAAGCATGAATTCCGAAATTGGGACCGAGTCCTAAGTGAATAGGCTTACTGTCCAATTTGTTAAAATGTGTTTCCGCCCGGTCTTGAACCGGGGACCTTTCGCGTGTTAGGCGAACGTGATAACCACTACACTACGAAAACCTAAAAGAGTGGAATTCAAAGGGTGTGGCTGGCTTTGGCTGGGTGGGACATTTATCGATCTCAGAACCTAATGAAATCAGAAATTACTTAGTCCATTAATTAAGCAATAAGGCTTGAGAAGCCGGGAATTATTGTGTGCCGCCGGCTCTTGGAACAGGCTTGGTGGTTCAAAACTTCTTCCATTTAAGAGTGATGGAAGCCACTGTGTTCTTGGGTACCTTCAATGCTGCAGAAATGACCAATCATTTGAATTTACCACAGGTGGACTCCAATCAAGTTGAAGAAACATCTAAGGATGATCAATGGAAACAGGATGAACCTGACCTCAATTTCCAGCCTCATAGCAAAGGGTCTGAAAACGTATGTATATAAGTTTTTTTTATTTTATTTTTTTCATTAATAAAAACTATATGTTATCGCTTTGTCATTATGGGGTATTGTGTAAAGTACCCATTAACAACTAGCGGTCACATCAAGCAGCTGTAATGACAGAAAACAATCTAGGTAGACAGCAAGGTTTAGACAAACCTCAACTCTTTCAAACCAAATGTTAGCCTCTGGGCATTGGGAAATATTGAATATTGAAAAATGTTTCCGCCCAGTTTTGAACCGGGGACCTTTCGCGTGTGAGGCGAACGTGATAACCACTACACTACGGAAACCTAATGTTTGGAAAACTAAGGGTGTGACTGACTTTCGCGTGTGAGGCGAACGTGATAACCACTACACTACTGAAACTACAATACAAAAAGAGGAAGTCGTGGTAAATATTAGGAATGCCCACAAGTCTACCTCACATAATATCCCAAATTGAGTACCACAGAAAGAGCCATTATACCCATTAAAAACTAGCGGTCAAACAGGAAAATGCTTCCAATCGTTTTTCCACCATTCATGTTCCCCACGGGGGATTTTAAAAACACTTGAAATAAGGGCTGTGGCTCTTGTCGGCTTACCCTGGCATGGTAAACTATTTGAATCATTATGGACCTCAGACCACACGTAGCAGGAATGTATTCAGAGCGCCCAAGCTAGCCACACATGCAGAGTGCGTTACGCGACTAAAAAAGGTATGTCTGAATAGCAAATATTGAGAAGTGCGAAGGAAAAGCATGAATTCCGAAATTGGGACAGAGTACTAAGTGAATAGGCTTACTGTAAAAAAAAATAATATGTTTCCGCCCGGTCTCGAACCGGGGACCTTTCGCGTGTGAGGAAAACGTGATAACCACTACACTACGGAAACCTAATGAGTGGAATTTAAAGGGTGTTGCTGACTTTGGCTGGGTGGGACATTTATCACTCTCAGGACCTAATGAAATCAGAAATTACTTAGTCCATTAATTAAGCAATAAGGCTTGAGAAGCTGGGAATTATTGTGTGCCGCCGGCTCTTGGAAGAGGCTTGGTGGTTCAAAACTTCTTCCATTTAAGAGTGATGGAAGCCACTGTGTTCTTGGGTACCTTCAATGCTGCAGAAATGACCAATCATTTGAATTTACCACAGGTGGACTCCAATCAAGTTGAAGAAACATCTAAGGATGATCAATGGAAACAGGATGGACCTGAGCTCAATTTCCAGCCTCATAGCAAAGGGTCTGAAAACGTATGTAAATAAGTTTTTTTTTAAATATTTTTTCATTAATAAAAATAATATGTTATCGCTTTGTCATTATGGGGTATTGTGTATAGTACCCATTAAAAACTAGCGGTCACATCAAGCAGCTGTAATGACAGAAAACAATCTAAATTTTTGTTTGTTTTACCTTGGATTATATTGCCATTTATTTGGATATATCCATTACAATGACCCTGATAAATGAATTTGCCTGGCTCAGAGAAGCTGTCAGTCTGGTCACATTCATACAGATCGCACGGAGGAGGTCCCCCAAAAAACGGCAACATTGATCCACAGGTCGGAGTTGTAGACAGCAAGGTTTAGACAAACCTCAACTGTTTCAAACATAATGCTAGCCTCTGGGCATTTTGAAATATTGAATATTACAAAGTGTTTCTGCCCGGTTTCGAACCGGGGACCTTTCGCATGTGAGGCAAACTTGATAACCACTACACTACGGAAATCTAATGTGTGGAAAACTAAGGGTGTGACTGACTTTGGCTGGGTGCGACATTTATCGCTCTCAGAACCTAATGAAATCAGAAATTACTTCGTCCATTAATTAAGCAATAAGGCTTGAGAAGCCGGGAATTATTGTGTGCCGCCGGCTCTTGGAAGAGGCTTGGTGGTTCAAAACTTCTTCCATTTAAGAGTGATGGAAGCCACTGTGTTCTTGGGTACCTTCAATGCTGCAGAAATGACCAATCATTTGAATTTACCACAGGTGGACTCCAATCAAGTTGAAGAAACATCTAAGGATGATCAATGGAAACAGGATGAACCTGAGCTCAATTTCCAGCCTCATAGCAAAGGGTCTGAAAACGTATGTATATACGTTTTTTTTTAAATATTCTTTTCATTAATAAAAACTATATGTTATCGCTTTGTCATTATGGGGTATTGTGTATAGTACCCATTAACAACTAGCGGTCACATCAAGCAGCTGTAATGACAGAAAACAATCTAGGTAGACAGCAAGGTTTAGACAAACCTCAACTGTTTCAAACCAAATGTTAGCCTCTGGGCATTGGGAAATATTGAATATTGAAAAATGTTTCCGCCCGTTTCGAACCGGGGACCTTTCGCGTGTGAGGCGAACGTGATAACCACTACACTACGGAAACGTAATGTTTGGAAAACTAAGGGTGTGACTGACTTTCGCGTGTGAGGCGAACGTGATAACCACTACAATACTGAAACTACAATACAAAAAGAGGA